>NC_084887.1:5000-321388 GCF_958979055.1 Alnus glutinosa | reverse complement strand
ATTAATTGCAGGTTTGCCTTTTTATATGCAATTTCATACAGCAACAATCTTGTTTCGGCTACTCTGCAGTGGATAAACTCACCAATGTCAGAACTTGATATGCTAAACCATTTCTTGAACATTTATAAGAACCAATTTCATCTACATCCACGGTACTTTCATAATATGAAACCACCTTTTATGTCTAACACTACTGAAGGGGTCAACTTTCCCCTGTAGAAGGCGAATACAAGAACAGGGTTAGCAAAAGCTTAGTGTCCAAGGAGGTGATGTACTTGTAAAGCAGTAACATGTTAATATGTTCATAAAGTATGATATTGTATCTTTAACAAACCTGAGACTGGATTTCAGAACAAAGTATCTCATATTTTTTAACCTTCAATAGGCGAGCCACAAAATCTTCCAGCAACCAAATCTATACATGGAAAAGAATGTGAGCAAAAGGAAAAGTAGAAAAGCTAAATTAAATCAATGATCATGGTTATCTAATTCCACATCCCATATCTAAGTTCTGTTATAAGGAACAGAGAACAGAAGGGAATATACCGCCTTTAAATTTAGGTTATCAATAGATCCAGAAAGCAGTTGTTTTGTATCACCCAAGAATTTTACTAAAATCTGCAAGATGAGTTCCAAAGTTAAAAGTAATACCAAGGATTTGAAAATTTTACAGGCCATCAGCAAAACTGCTATGCAGTTAAATAACATACAAAAAAGCAAAAGTGGTAAACTTACATCAGCCCAATGCATCCGAGTTTTGTCATCTCCAATCGTCTCTCCTTCATTGTTAACTTCATTAGCATGTTCCAACATGAACTCTAAATTATGACCCCCACTTTTATCACCTTTTGGACTTCTCTGTATTTTTGTTAACTTGTCTATATGGTCTCCATCTCCAAAAGCTGTTTCAACATTTCTTCTTTTCCGTCCAGAATAAATATCAATATCTTGTGCAGGAAAAGGACTCTGTGAAATATGAACTTCATCATGAAAGTTATTATCACGTCTACTTGAACTGGACCTGGGGGATAGTACAACTTTCCCAACAAAAGGTGGCATCACGTAATTGTGTGATGCACTTGATGGGTCTTGCCTAGAGGGGCTTGGAGTTGACTCTTTGCTGGTGGGACTCCAAGTCGGCCTTTTCCTGTAGGAGCTCTGAGCTGACTCTTTCAAGGTAAGACTATGGGCCAGATCTTTCTTGGATGGGCTCTAAGCACCAAAATCAATGTCACATTTTGCAAGTATTTATGTAGGAATATATGTAAAAAAAATAACACCGTTCACATAAAGAAACATCCTAGTAATTTCACCACAGTAATGTACAAGGCAATTGAAATTTGAGTAGGTATTTGTCTATAAGCCAGTCTAATAAGATCAGAGTTGATATGCCCATGTGTGAAGCTGCGTGCAGTTACAACATACAACCAAAATATATATGTGCATGTGCATGTCTATGAAAGTGCGAGTGAATATACAGAAAGACTGACCTTTTCAAGAGAAGGCTCATTTTTCCTTCTAGGGGAATACAGTTTGAACTGGCGAGGGTCTGCTCCCGCTTGAAGGTTCTTATCAGTGCTTTCAAACTGAAAATTCATAGTGACCTTGTCCCTCAAAGGGCTTTGGATATTTATAAACTTTTCAGATTCATTGCAAAGATGACCGATGTTATTATCAAGGACCCTTTCTACTTTGCCAAACTCTTTGACATGGTTAGTCCTCAAGAAGGATGCATCAGACTCTGCTCTCATTTCAGAAAGCAACGAATCCAGTTTGTCAGCTACCAAACTAGAATGGCTATCACCGTTAACATGTTGAATTGAATCTCCACCTTGCCCCGAACCAGAAAAAAGTTTATTATATTGACCCAGCTGTTTCAAATCACGGGAGACACAATCTTGATATTCCATGCATGCTGATAAGTCCTGACCTTTCACAGGAGATGAAACAAAGTTATCAGGCATACCAGCTACTTTTTTGTTTTTCCTGTAATCAAGTGTGATCTCAACTGATGAGGAATCAGTTCCAGAAGTAACCAAAGTCCCTTCTGTGGGATTTTCTGACATTGAGAAATTCTGAACCAGTTTCGATCCTGACCGAGTGAACTGAGAAGGTGAACCCGCTGCTGTCATTGGCTTCTTATACTTAGAAACAAGGCCCAGAGACGTGTGATTTGGAGATTCCCCATCTTTTGCAAAGCCCAAGATCACTTCATTTTGGCTCAGGTTACCAATGTTTTTGGGGGTCTCTATTCCATCACCATCTATGTTAATCAAATTTTTTTCTTCATTCTTCAAATCAGCAGTGCACAAGTGCTCCTCTAAATGAGCAATGTGGGTATCCGCATGTCCTTCCTGAGGATCTTTGCTATTTCCAGCCAGAACAGTATTGAAGGAGGAAGGCATGGAAGAATAATTTGATAATCTGCGCTTCAATTTCTCAATTCCCTCTTTGAGAGTAGAGGAACTGGGAGAAGGCTCGGGAATTTTAAACTTGGAAATGCTTTTCTGAAGGGAAGACAAACTCTCACCATGTCTAATGCTTTCCTTACTTGAAAAGAAACCTGGCAGTTTTGAGGAAGGAGTCACAATCCCCATATGTTTGGCTGAATTAGGAGTATTCACAAATGATTGTTGTTGTTTAGAAGATAGCAAAGATATGGATTCCTCTAGAAAAGATCGATATCTTTCACCAGATTTCTGATTGATATCAGAGTCGCTTCTTCTGAATTCAAAAATACCATCCTTATTTGATGGAGTGCCTCTATTATCATCAGTGAACTGAGGTATTGGCCTAAACATTTCAATTGCATTTTCACTAAATTCCTTAACCCCCTGCAATTAAAATGATAAAACATGCAAGCAAACCTGTCACTTAGTCCCCTTGAAGAAACTCCCACATGAATTCCAAAAATCATAGGTAAATCCAAACAAGTATCTGTTAACACTTTACAGTTCATTCATTAGCAATGCTGCCAGCATGTTGGATAACAGATAAGCAAATTCAAGAAGAGAAACCACGTATTTTGTGTCAGCACAAATAATGTATCACCTTTAACATCTAAAACAGTCAGCAGTGACCAGTCACAAACTTCCAACCTCAATGATTATAACATTGAACTTATACTACAATTCATGCACAGAGTAAGTCCATTAAAAACATGTTATGAGGACACAAGAAGTACAAGAAACAGTAACTGTAAGAATGGAATGAAATAATTTCGGCGCATGATACAATGCCCTCCTAATGAGACAACCAAAGCACGTAATGGTCTCCAATGAAACTGAGTGAATGCACTCCAGACAGTCATTAAAGAACTCCCCAGGTGGATAATACTCTATACGAAATATCAAATATGAAGGAAACCAATTTGACTTAAAATCCTTAAAAAAAATCATTTTGTACTCACTTCAATTAACTGCTTGGGAGTTTGGATTTGGTGATCATAAGTAATCTGATCAACAGGAATATCAGTAGAACCACCGCTTGCCTCGCTCATCTTTGTACGAGGCAGAGACACTGCCTCAGCAGGCATTTCATGCATATCCTCACTCGCCATTATACACTTTGAGTCAATAGAGATAGAATTCAAAATGTTGCTGCCTTCTGCCAAAAGTGCATCTAATCTGGGAGATATCCTCCCATAATCATAACTACGTGCGTTTTCTCCTACAATACTCATGTCGTTTGAATCGTTACCACCAACACCAGCACTGCTTACTTTATCAACAGGAACCATAGACTTCTTAGCTTTAGTTAGTACCATAAAACTTGCTGAATCAGTAGAGGTAGCATTGTGGGAAGGGGTAGTAGCACTGTCTTCAAAGGCAAGAAGACGATGTGCCGTACTCATCGTCGGGGTCTTGAGATCGCCTCCTCCTCCAGAGTCTGACCTAGCAAGACTACGGAAATGCATAGAGAACGCGGTGGAATCCATGGTAATATCATCCGATGCACCAGAGTCCGATAACCTTCCGGGTCTAATGAAATTCGCTGACACAGGCCCAAAGAAATTGTCTTCTGCGAAAATTTTGAGGAGCAAATGCTTCAGCATTTTCATTGTCATTTTCAAGAGATTCAACGTATGCACGCACCGAACAATAACATACCGTAACATAACAAAAGTACAAAACAGAAGCAAATTGCTTAAAAAATACTTGTTAGTACTCATGAGTTAGAATTTTCCCTCATAGCCAAACAGAGGGGTAAGAAGGAAAAATAGAAGGTGGGGGAACTTGCCGTCATCATTGGAAGCTGCGGAGGCAGAGCCGACAGTGCTGCTTCCGGGAGAGGGCGAGCCGATGGGGCGCAAGAAGGAGTTGGGCGGATCGTCGAGTTCTGGATTGGGCGGGGAATCGTCGCTGTCGGCGAGGTCCCTGAAAAACCCTAGCAACTCTCGGTCAGGCCCACAATGAGAGGAGTTTGGGGTGGCGGGCTGGTCCTCGGAGAAGTCGTCGTCGCGGTTGAAGATGTGGACGGAGGTGATCTCGACGTCCGCGAAGCTCACGCGGCGGTTCGCACGCTTCTTCTTGAAGACAACTGTATCGACCTCGCCCTCGGTCTCCGTGTTGCCAGGCTCTTCGGACGCCATTTCTCGACGGAAAGGTCTGCACTTGTTCTTGATAAGGGCCAAGTACGAGGGTGTGCGAGATTTGGGGGTTTTGTGCGGGAAATGATGAAGCAATGTGTTGTTTCATAAGTGTTTTGAATTTATGATATTTATTAGCAATTAAAAAAATGAATTGGGCTTTTCTTTGTTCACATAGCTTTCCATATCATATTCTTAAAGAAAATGTGTGATTAAATTAAATTATAGAAAATGTATCGATTCAAGTTGTATTTTTAAAAATTATAACTTAATAATGTAAAAATATTGTAAAGAAGTACACTTTTAAAAACATATAATTTTAAAAGTTAAAACCTCAATTTTACTAAATGCGTAACTACATTTTTAAAAATTATATTTTTAAACCCTACATTTTGAAATCACAAACTCAAACATATCCTTTGTTTTTTTTTTTTTTTCCTTTTTTTAGAGGAAACTTTTGATTTCCATTAATTAAGGTCCGCATTAACAACATTCACCAACACACTGGAACAAGAATTAAGCCACAAACACTGGACGGGTGAGAAACAACAAATTTAGCCAGTAAGTGAGCAGCTATATTCCCCTCTCGCCTCACGTGAGAGATTCTCCAAGAGTGAAAACTCTCCAACATCTGCCTTGTCTCCAGCACCATATTTCCATATATGCTATCAGACTCCACGGAATTCCCCAAGGCCAAGATGATCTCACGAGCATCACCCTTCAGCTCAATCGAGTCGAACCCCATGTCGCCTCCAAATTGCACTACTCAGACGGGTTCCAATGGCTTCTGCTACAGTTGAATCCCTAATATAAGGGATGACATCACACATGGCTGCCTTCACTACCCCACGACATATCCTAATTCGAGAACGTCCTCTCCTGCAATGTACTACAGCAACCTTTATATAATCAAGGCAATTTCCAACTTTATAGATATTTTTTTTGATAAGTCAATTTCCAACTTTATAGATATCACACTAAAAAAAAAAAATGTTCTGATGTGATATAAAGTGGTAAAAATTATTTTAAAAAGTATTTTGTATTTTAAGGAGTGTTTTGTGATGTTTATTAATGTATTTGTTATTATAAAATAAATAAATAAATAAAAATTAACACTACTGATAGCCTGAAACGAGAAATGATTACTCATCTCGACTGCAATGAAGAAAACGGACTAGTGAATAGTTAGTGGCATACAACATTAAGCACCTTTTTTTCTATTGGCAGTTCAGAACCAGACAAATTAGACAATCTAAGTAAGGAAATTAACTTATAAAAGCATTGTGCTTTGATACATGAATCTCAAAAATAAGTCTAAAGTAGTTTCAACCAGATCCATCAAATGATAGGTTGCATCTCAGCATCTAAAGCTTACTCACACCTGAGATTCAACCATATAATGCACGCCATGGCTCCTCGCTATCCTTTGATGTATTTGCTGTTGGTTGCCACATGACACAGTCTCTCAAAAAGCACAGGCCAGAAGTGCTTGCCAAAAGCTCTCCCATCTCATAAAGTATCTGGAGAAGAGGCCACGAATCAGATGGTAAATCCAGATAACCAGAAGAAAAAAAGAAAAGAAAAGAGAAAAGCAGTTCTTATCTCAACAGGAAAACATGAAAAAGGTCGCAATAGCTTTCACAATCCATTATCTCAACATGGCTTCTGAGTCTTAGTTTAAATATAACTAAACTACGATATGAGCAATTTCACCAATTATAGGTGCATTAGCTGAAAGTAACCAGAGTATGAATACCTCAAGTTCTTCTCCTAGAGCTTTATCAGAAACACGTCGACCTCTTATTGGCCCAATAAGAACAAAAGTTGGCAACTTCAAGACACGGACCAAATGAAGAAGGCAGGATGAAGGTTCGTGATGAATCTGCAACGATGATGGCACCTTCTGGGTTCTGGCAGCCATGGCCTGAGTTACATCTGTTTCTGGGCCTATCTGTATTCCATAAATGGAAGCTTTGCTTTCATCTGTTGTTAAAGGTTTGCTTTCCCACTTAAACTTTGATGATGCCAGGACAAGTGGGACTATAAGTGTGGGCATGGAGGATGGTTTTTCTCCTGTTATATGTGACAGAACTTCATTAACAGCACAGGCCAATACTGGTGGCCCATAAGTTTGCATTAACAAAAGTGACACCTGAACGAAAATAAAGAGGGAAAAAAAAAATCCAAGTAAGGGTATTTCCTACAAAATTAAGGTGTAAGATTGAGTTACATAGTATGCCATTGCCTGTCTACGTGGTCAGGCAAGAGTTTACATAATTAACTAAAATATCAAGGGAAAAAAGGAGCATGAGGTGGGATTGGAGCAAAGTAACAAAATTTTGCAGGTGGTTGTTGTTCTCTCCTATTCTCTCTAGGCATGAAGACCAAAACTGGATGATTCATGGAAAACGCCAATAGCTAATCCCCTCTAGATTTCACATAAATCTTACAAACCCAGATATATTTCAATTCTATTAGGTAGTTTTTGGACAGTGCAACATCATTTCTAACTGCATTGCTCACGTCACAATGTCAAAGTGAAATTCCCTTGTCAAAAGAGCAAAGGAGAAAACAGCCGTCCGTCCAAACACAACAAATGCCACAAATAATAGAAAAAAGCTACGTTTGGACAGGCCATATCATATTTGGGATGCCTTGACAGCACAGAGAATACCTTGGTTATTCATCAAAACTCCCTTATTTCAACCAACTACAACTCCCTCATTCTAAAACGTGACACACTTTGCAATCCAAGCACAGTACTAAATAGAATCGATGATCAACAATACTAAAACATTGGGAACCCATTAAATAGAATCGATGGCCTAATTGTAATTCCTATCAGAGAAAGTCCAAATTTCTAAAAGGTTAATCACTGAGTAAAAAAAAAAATTATTTCTGTAAGAAATTCGATTCTGGGGGTGGTGAGAAGAGTACCTGATGATCGACATAGTGGATGACCTTCGCAGACGCTTTCTGATCCTTAATTCCGTACCGCTCCAATGATAGCTCCAACGACTCTTCTCTGCACACGCATACACAAAGGAAGCAACTAAGCAACTGAGAGAGAGAGAGAGAGAGAGAGAGAGAGATGGGAGGGTGTATTATAAGAGCATTGGCTTACAGTGGGCCCTGATGGAGAGAGGAGTTAGGGTTAGGGCGGAGAGAATCGTAGATGGCAGAGCCCAATCCCTCTGAATCTCTGAAAAGGAGGACTACCTTCATTCTTTCTTTCTTCCTTCTTCCCCCGACCCGAATGAAAGGACAACTACATATATAGGAGAGAGTACCTTTCCTTCCTTTTTCTTTGTTTTATCATTTATGTGGTCTTCAGAACGGCACCGTTCAGCACTTTCTCTGTCTCCTTAGTATTTCTGGAATCGTCTTTAAATGATGGTACCATTTGTTTATCATTGACATGGATTATTTCTTTCTTGATCTTAATTTTGCCTAATTTGACATTGAAATTTAAAGAGAAATGCTACTATTTACACCTATTTATCATATCCATTTTATATCGGTTAAAGTGATGCATTTTAAGTGGCTTTCTTTATTTTTTTTTTTTATTTTTTATTTTTTATTTTTTATTTTTTATTTTTTTAAATTACTAATATAGAAACCACTTAAAACTCGTTCCATCAGCCGATGTAAAATGAGTATGATAAATAAGTGTAAAGAGTAACATTAGTCCAAATTGAGAAATGATATAAATATTTCTCCTATACATCTCATTTTCAAATCACTTTATTGTATGAAGATATGTAAAAAATATGTAGAAGATTATGTGTATTATTTTTTGTCAAATTTAAATTAAGAGAAATGTTTAGTTTCATTATCCTGTACATCTCTTATCCATCTCCATAAAATAGATGTGTAAATCTATTATTGAATATGTGAGATCCACAAAAAGAGATTGACAAGATATACATAGGAGAATGACACCAAACACTTATCTTAAATTAACGAGAAAATTGACACTTATATATTTCCTATTCCGATCTTTTTACCAAAAATAAAAATATTAACAAAGAAATTTCCTCTCAAAACATTCAAAAACTCTTTTCAAGTTAATTAATAATATTGCTCTTCATTGTCATCTTGCCAAAATTAATGTTGACTTCATGAATAAATATATATATATATATATATATATATATGTATATATGTAAAAGTAAAACTGTGACAGTACTACTCAATCTTCCAAGCATGAAGAAAAAGGCAGAATTCAGGTGATGTTACATTAGCATTGCTCCGAGTAGAGTAATACCCACTAGTGCTGCCATCGCTGTCAATAGTTTCTCCATGGCTGCTGCCCTCAATGTCACTTTCACTTTCTGGTGCCCCTGGCTTGAATATAAACAAACCATGCCCCATGCCAGGGCTGGTAAACAGCCAATCGTGCACATCCCACAACACTTGCAGCGGGTTCTTGTTGACCAACACAGTCTGGTTCCCTCTGAACTTCCACTGCAAATTCCTGACATGAATCAACACAATCCCATCTATGCTAATCCACATCTCCGGATCTCTAGGCCCCGATGTCGAGCTCTCCACAACAATGTCATGTTCTTTTCTGGCGTCGAATTTAGCCCTGGTGGAGAAACTTCTCTTGGCGAATACGTTTTCCTTCTTGTAAACTAGAAAAGCATCCACAAGGGCAGGCCTGGATTTTGTTCTCTTGTATGCCTTCTTCTTGTAGTCTCCTAACAACAACACCACCTCTTCGTCCGATACCAGGGCGACGTAATACTCCGCGCACGGCTCGGGGCCGCCCGCAAATTTGGCAGAACGCAGATCCCAGTAGACCTCCACTTGATTCCCTTCTACCTCAAAGGACTTGTACCCTTTTTTGCTCCAGAAATGCCAAGGCTTGAGGTCAATCTTGCACGAGTAATGAAAGTCGCTATCTAGACTATCGACCCTGATGCTGAAGGAATGGTTCATGAGATTCTTGCACCACAGCACCGTCACGTTACGCCAATACGCCGCAATGTTGGCCTGGTAGACACACGTGACGGTGCTCTGAGCGGTTTTGTTTGCCGCAGGCTCTTCAACAGTTATTCTCTCTGCTAATGGAAATTGTTGATTCAATGAATTAGCTCTAATGGAACGACTAAAAGACATTTTTGTCTTAGGAAATTAAGCCAAAAAGGCTAGGCCGGGAAAGGTTCTCTCTTTTTCTGGGAGCAAGTTTGAACATCCGGCAAGACAACCTATTTGCATTTGCGTTCCATTTCTTGTTGCGCCAAGACCAATCATAACAATATCGTTAATTGATCATAACATGAAAGCTTTACGTAAAGATTTGCATGTTACCTCAACCACCGTGAATCTGCAGGCCGGCGATCGAATATATGCTGTTGAAAAGCTAAAGGGCAATGGAGGATTCTCGGGAAAATTGTTTGCCAGAGATTCTTGACGAAGAGAGAAAGGTAGGAGGGATAGGCATGGAAGTTTGTTTTGTTGGAGAAAAAGTCTCCTTCTTGAGGCTAAAAACTCAGGGGTACCGAAAGACAAGGGGCAATGGAAACGTCCTTACACATTTTATTTGTCCACTCAATATCAAACCCATTAGGTGCTGTAAAAAAATATTATAGCAGTTGTATTGTAATTTTTTCAACGATTTAAATTCAATTCTAATTCTTCTAATGAAAAAGAGAAATAAATCTAGACCGTTGAAAAAACTACAACTAATTATTTACAGCACTTAAAACCCAAATCCTTAACGTGTTTACCATTTTCCACCTGTCAAGTCAGCAATAGGGAGGAAACCAAGACCAAAGCCCTTAACTTGAGCCAACCCTATTTCCTATAATACAAGAGACAGTATACTCTCATTATATTTTTAATTAAATATTTCTTATACAATAAATGCATTTGTTATAGACTTATAGTCAAAACAAATTAATAAAATAAAAATAAATTTAATCATTTTAAAAAATACTTTTTAACAAATTTAAACAAAAACATTTGTTGACAAGAGATGGAGAATAACAAACAAGAGCAGGACTCTATCCCCTGTTTTACACCAACTTCAAGGAGCTTACAAGATGAAAGTCAAAATACAAATTACTGTTTTTATCATCCCTTTGATGTACATAGCTCGTCAATATTTTCAAACTACACTCATTGTAAGCAAAGTCCTTAGAGATTAGGGTTTAAATAATACGAACCAAGCCCGGCTGTGAGGTGCGTATGCTTTTGCCACCAAAATAATCTGTTTGAATATTTTCTTTCAAAAAGAAAGATCATTTCCTCCAAACATGAAATCCTGCATCAAAAGCCCCTTCTAAATCCTTTGAAAAATGTAATCCTACAAGCTCGTTCATACTACATTCCCATTGTCATATGTCCAACGCTCTCCCTCGTTTACAGTTTCGTCTCCATTGTTTGTGTCTTCACTTTGAATGCACTTCTTGCTGCCACATCTGTCTTTCAAGATTCCCCCAATACGATTACCTGAAGCACCAGCCTGAATTGCTTCTATGTACAACACCTTCACCAAATTCCTAAAGCGACGTCGGAAGGTTGGTATCCGGGACATTGAAGCTACAATTCCCTGTAGTCTGACAAGAGGGAGAGGGAGAGGGGGAAGCAAAATTATTTGCCTAGTTTGGAGGTACATTAGAAAATTATGGCCATGGCTTTTTTATGTTCAAATAGGAATCACTGATGAAATAGAAGAGCTAAAGTTTTCTTGAGTAAATCGCGGATAATTCTTATAATTTTCGATTAAATGCACACTGAGATTTTTATTTCTAATGGAAAAGACATGAGCACTTGGTCCATTTCAGATACAATATTAAAAAGTGTACCTTCTAATAATGGATTGCAACTGTGCTCTTCTGACTTTGTCACTGGATGCAAATTCAGTGTCATCCCACTCCTCCGGCTTTTCATTTCTGCCTCTCATAACAAGCTCTCTCAGGCAGATTTCTTCATTTTCATCCAGTTGGAGTCCCTTTATTTGCTCTTTCATGATTAATAGGGGCTCAATGAACCACTCGAACACTTTATCCCTTGGCCCGTTCATCCTCGTCAACTCCACTCCGTCGGCTGGAAAATTCGATTGCATGATCATGACTAGACCTCTAGATACGTATGTGTATGTATGGACAAAAGTTTGAGAGACATACAGATCACCAACCCAGATGAGTTGGACTTTGCTGATGCAAGCAGGCACTGTAATATAGACCAAGCAGGTAATTGAATGCCCAACTTCTTACAATTACCCTTCAGAATGCATTCCTCAATGTCCTTGACAGTTATCAGACCATCATGGAGGAGAATCCGACCATTAACCTCGCAGGATTTAAACAACCAATCCCATACCTGTAACATTGACAAAATCAACGAAATCTACACAAGGCTGGCTTGATACTGAATAGAAGAAGCACCTCATGAGTTCTTACCTGCATAGGTCTGTATTGTTGAATTGTCCACTTCAAAGTTCTTGATTTCTCCGAGATGAGTTTTGAAGTGCATGGGCTCTCCCTCCCATTTTTTGAGTCGATGTTATGATTGTCACCTGGCTTTTTTTTCTCAGAGTTGGGGCTCATGTTTCTACGGTATTTAGGCCTGGCTGTCAACAATTTTACAGAATCAAATGAATCCATATTTATACTCACGAGCCATAAAAACAACTTGAATACGGCGGAATCTAAGAAAAAAAAAATTCATTGCAACAAAATGTACCGCGGAAGGCAGGATCCCCCCCTCAAGGCGAGTAAATCATTTACATATTCATCGAACAGTGAAACCACAGCCACGGTGTACACAAGTCCCAATTGCAGCGAGCCTTCCTGGAAAAATCCTTTCAAATAAAACTTCAAACCCAATACAAATTCATCAACATATAAATTTCTTACAACATCAAAACCTAAATTCTCTGACATGATGAGAAAAGCGACTTATGACAGACCTGATAGACAATAACTCCGCTGTAGAGTCCCAAAAAAAAGCTTGAGACAATAGCACCTATCACGCCTCCCACAACAGCCAAAGGCCATAAGATGATAGCAAGGCCAGCAAATGGAACACATACTGTCTCCAGGAATGGTCCTTCTCTCCCAATCAAATCTTCTAGCAGCCTCTTCCAGCCCTTGAATAGCATGTAAGGGCTTTTCCACAGAGCAACAGTGGTAATTAAAAGCATATCTACTGGCACACCAATCAGGCTTGCTAGCAAACAACTAGGCAATTTTGATAATCTAGCAAGGCAAAAATGCAATATGTCTTAAAGAATCTGTCACCATACAGCATAGGACCAAAAAGAATATTTCTCACTTTATGTCCATAGGCTTTTCATCCGGAAGCACGGTCTCAATTAGCTCATCCATGTACGAGAAGTATGAGTGGAAGCAAAAGTCTGTGAAATCCTGCACTACCATGCAGCCTCCTTTAATCGTGGACCACCAACCATCCTGTTGTAAAAAAAGGAAGCTACCCAGATGAATTGCTAAAACTTAAGGACAACTCAATTTAGCAAAGCTTTATACTAGCTATTTTGTGACACCCTAGAAAGTTGATCTTACATTGGAAAAATAAATTGCCTACACTGGATTGATGCATTATAAAGATGCTAATGTATGTCATGTATGTGAAGTCCTACATTGATTCATTGCTCAGTGAGATTGGGTTTTATAAATGATTATAGTAAATTTCAATTGCAATTTGACTAGTCTTTTTGGAGTGATAGTACAGATATGGCTAGCATTTTTCCTAGGTCATTACATTTTTGATACAAATAAGCCAAAAGGTTAAAGATATTGATACGATGAAATTTTTAGCAATTAAGAAATTTTAGTTAAAACCTTTATCATGCTTATAAGAATAAGTCAGGAACTTTACCAGCTCTTGGTTGGGTATTCCTTATTAGAATCTCATATAATAGACAAAGCTGTGATATTATAGCAGAATTAGTTGCATTTATGTATTTACAAATGCATCACACACAAAAAGGTGGTTCACTATGTCTCTTCAAGAGAAACGAGCACAGCTTAACCGAAGTAAAAAACCATTTCCATCCAAAAGGCACATAAAAAAAAAATGTTTGAGAATAACATTGTAATAACCCCAATCCTAAGCTAAGGTAATTTATAGGCCTAGCCCAATTAGATCGGCTTAGAGAGTGCAGTCTGTGCAGACCCATTATTAGGTGGAATTATCTTAGTGAGTAGATCAAAACAAAGATTACGCGTAAAATAAATAATTTAATTTTAGGGTTACATACTTTTTTGGTACACATAGTTTGCCTTGGTATCAAATAGCCACCTCAGTTTACAAAAGCATCACAAATGGTACATGCGGACATCTTATAACAAAGTTGGTCCCTCCGTCCATATTCCTTCAAAAAACCTACCGGCCTGCCACGCCAAGGCATATCAAAGCGCGACAAGTGTCCCCCATGCCACATTATTTTGCCATGTCAACATGTTGGGTTTTCATGGTTGGGGATATTTCTTACTGAGCATTTCCGCTCACCCTTTTTATTTTGTTTTCATGTTACGAGCATGAAGTCATAGGGGCAAGAGAGGAACATAGGAGATCAATATAGTTCAACACGAAACTTTACTTTTTTTAAGTAAGTGCAGTTACACAAGTAAAACCTTTATTGTTGTTATGGATCTTTAATAAGTGTCAACGGTTTGGAACTATTTTTTACCAAGTGTTTCTGCATTTAATGACAATTTTCAATTAATGTTATTTCCTTATCATGCATTTATTTCTGCTTTTAGTTAATTGCTCTAGTAGACCTAGTAGTACTTTGCAGTTTGCGCCTCTAAGATGTTAAACCTCATGATACAGCTGCCACAGCAACTGTATCCATTGAAGATCACAACGACATCACACAGCATCCTGCACCCGCATATCATGCTACCACAGGAAGTAAACCAAGACAGCATCCTGGGAATCTCCATGCAGCTGCAAATCATGTTCAATCTCTAACAGCCGCATATCATGCCAATCACCCAATCAAGCATGCTGTCAAAGGAAACATATCAAGCCAGCCTCATGCAGCCCATCACAAGCTCATGCTTGCCCTCAAAGGCAACTCTTGAAGGCTCAAATCAGCAAGTCTACACTTGCCTTACTCTCCAAGATTCCTGGACCATAGGCGTGATCCGCACACATTTGAATTACAGCACACTTGAGGAAAGATTGGAAGAGACTTTCCTTCTATTCCTATCTCAGCATAATCACTTAACAATTCTGTCGTTATTGTAAAGCTTTTCCTTTTTATGTAGCATCGTGTAAAACAGTATTAATACTGTGTAAACTATTCAATCAATATCAAGCAAGAAATTCCGTTACTCAATTCTTTTCATAAGAGACTAAGATGACGAACCTAACCCAAAAGGGCCGGGTGCGTTACAGATGTAGTATCGGAGCAAAGGTTATAAGGTTCTATTTAGAGTCTGCTTTTAGTAATTGAGTCAATGTTAACGAACTAACGCCGCGGTGTTTGTTCCGTTTATGGATCCGCCTGTTGAACACAACGCTCGCCGCAACAAATCGGAGACTTTAACTTTGACAGAGCACAAGGCTAGAAGTAGATCCAAGAGTTGTTGACACCCTAACCAGAAAATGAGTGGATATACTCGTTGCAGGAATAAATGCGAACGTTGGGATGACACAAGTAATTGTGGAGGCGAGGAGCATAGCAGTTTGAATCGTCTAACTGCCAGTACACCCCTATTATGAAAGGCAACACAACGTCATGGTGGCTGACAAACCGGCTCAAAAAGACAAAGTAATTGAGCAATGTTCCAAACAACACTAACGATTAGATAGTGTGAGATGCTACCTTCGAGCTAGCAATCGAAGAGAAGCGGTGGTGGACTGTGAAGAAGGATCACCTCTTGCAAGAGTTAGGGAAATGGCCTCCATCGTGTGGATCGACTTCAAGAAGATTTCCTGGATCGCTTCCTTCCATTTAGGTCTGGTTGGCCAAGGCTTGGGAATTTCACCAACCTCACTTGGATATTGATAAATGGTATGCGCCACAGGGTTCATGGTAGGGTGGACAACAAGCAGAGGAAATCCCTGCCATGGGAGGAACTCCACGACACTCTCAAAGATTGCTCGACTTACCTTCGGACAAGGAGATTATTCTCACATTTATCTTCTCTGGGACGTTGTGCCAACTTAGGGACATTCATCTAGACGAGTCAGCTTAGTTAAAAACAATAGGGATAAGAGTACCCGACCTAGTGTATATTCAGGGGAAGGAAACCTGACTTGAGGAATTTTAGTCCCGTGGTTAAGATAAAGATCAAAATGGACTTTCTAGCTACAGATAGAAGATAGGTTGTGAGCTATAAGTCTCCTACCCAATAGGACTAAAGTGGCAACCTGGAAGAATATCGAGGGTTAGAATTAAACTTGTGAGTTAGCTCAAGGATTTAGTATGAGTTTATTGATCAGGATTTACAGATTGTACTGCTGCATTATGGATTAAACCGGTGATATGATCTTCGTAATTGACTCGGTGACACATAATAAAGGATCCTAGAAGTTAGATATAATTGGGGCCTAATGTTTGTCATTGAGGTTTCAAAGTGTTCAGGTAAGACATGCACATGGATTTCAATAAAAAAGCTAGACCCGAAAAACAAAAACAGAGCAAAAGGCAGAAAGAAAAACTTACAAGAATGCAGTGGTAGAATTTGTCCGTGACATTCTCTCCAACAGCCTCAAAAGTTGCAAGAAGAGGCACAAAAAATCCATATCCTACTCCCCCTAAAAGGCTTCCAACAATTCCGAAGACTGGCCAAAGGACCAGAGGCACTGGCAATGAAACCAGCACCACAGCTTTCAGAACTGGCCCTAGCTTCTTGGTTCTGAAATTATTGGCCAAAAAGGTAACCAATCAGAAGCACGTGACATGAAAACATAACATGTACTTGGAATGTGAACAACCATACACATACTTCACCACACAGTAATAACTCCATACAAAATATGCAGTCCATAGCCCCAGTATAACTGCTGAGTTTCCAATCAATATGATGCCTGCTACAACCGGCCCAACAAGTGCCGCTGCCAAAGGAATTAATTGACAAACAAGATGAAAAATCCATTCAACTATGCATTTCATCAATATGAAATAAACATATATATATATATATATATATATATATACCATATAATCCATTAACCCATCACCCATTATAGCGCATGTATGTCTAATTGCTGATGCATTCAGCATTGAAATCTCTATCATATCTATGTCGTAATAGATTCTGTTTGCGCATACCAAATAAGGCTATATGTGCCCGCTTCGATTAATCATAAAAACATACAAGAAAAAGAAGAAAATAAATAAATAAATAAAGGAATGCAAAGTTACAGAGAATGAAACCTTTAAGGAGGCCGAGGACGAAGAGCAACAAGAAGAAGGGCAGGAAGGAGAGAAAGCTGCATAGCTTGGTGGAGAGCCTAGAGGGAACCTCCATGATCGAGAGGAGTACAGACAAAGAGGATCGGCTTCTCTTTTTATCTCATCGTTTGAACAACAAGCAAAAGCGCATGCAAAAGAGGAAAGAATCGGAGATCTTTTTGTTATGAAGGGGGCGGGGGGGACTGTGACACTGTAAAACGTGGCAAAAGATGGTGGCTCTGGCGACACGTGGCCACCCACGGATGCTGTAATCCGTGAACTCTCTCCAAAGAAAGTTGGGATAAACGCCACATCATGCTTTTTGGCGGGAAGGAACCGCCTTTATAGTTTATTCTAATATTGCAGTTCCAAATATCGGAATTAAATATACTTTACCCCTCCAGAATTGTACAGGTGTTAGATGTCTTTGCTTTCTAGCCGCCGACTACAACTTCTTTAAGCGAATTTTGTTAACAACTGATTTTGATTTAGCGGTTAGTTATTACATAACCGCTTTTTATAAATGATCATATTTTAGTATTTTGGGCATTTCCTAACCTTATTTTTAAGGCCTAATTTAGATGGTTTTGAACTTTCTTTTAAATAAGTAGAAGGATTCAAAATATAACAAAGCTCAAGAATATTATTATTATTATTATAATTATTATTCATGAATAAAGATTTACTTTACTAAACTCAAAACGAAAACCATATATCAAACGTGTAAAAACGTTGTTTTTCATGTATATTATTGTTATCATATATATATAAGGGTAGGCGACTAGCGTTTATTAACCGCTTCCATTGACCCTTAAAATTGCTAACTACCTTGTCTTAAGTGGTCAGGGATTTTTTCAATCCCACAAAAGCGGTTATTAGGTATAAAGCCCCACGAATTAATGGTCTTTCTTTAAAAAAAAAAGTCATAGTTATGACACGTGTCACCCACACTAAAAATTATATATTAGTATAATTATTATAAATTATAAAATTTATAAAAAAATAAAAGAAATGGATGGTCGAGCTACCCTCTTTTGGCTAAATGGCGAGTGGTGGAACCACCCCATATATGCTCAAAGGGGTGGCCTAAAGGGAGTGGTTTGGCCACTTCCCATTTAGCCAAAGGAGGTGGTTCGACCCCATCTTTTATATATATAGTTTTTATATTGTAAGCTTTGTTTGTTTTAGTGTAATATTTTATTTTATTTTTGTTAAAAACATTTTTCCTATTTTTTCAGTGTTTAGTATAACTGAAAATCATGGTCAAACAAAAAAAAAATCCAGTTAATTATGAAAATTTTCTTTAATTTCAGTAAAATAGTTTTTATTTTTTAAAACCGTAAACGATTTTTCGAATTTTAATTTTTTCCTTCTAATACACACAATCTCTCGCAAATCATTATCTATGGCCGCTGACCACCACCAGAGTTCTCCAGAATCCATCTTTGGTCAAAAGACTCCGCCATCGAACGCTGACTACTGGAGTTTTTTGAAATTTTTTGCCGGTCGCCACCACCAAAGGTTGCCAAAATCTTGTGGAATTCGCGCGGAAATTGTCGATGGATTCTATTAGAAGAGGCCAACTGAGAAGAGGAAGTGGGAGGAAGTTCTTAGGAAGAAGTTTGTGGGCTAGACAATATTTGGGACATAAATTAGCTAGCTACTGACCTTTTTTTTTCTTTTTTTTGGAGGAAGAAGTTTAACACCATAGGTGTTTTTCATATCAACGAAAAAAGATCTAGCCCCGTTTAATAATTCCCTTCCCCTCCCCTTCCATCGGGGATTATTAAACGGGGCCCTAGACCCCCAACCCCTTTTTTTTTTTTTTTTATGAACTAAAAGCTTTATAACCAAACACTTCAAACTACATTCCAGTAAAAACTAGAATCAATGTTGCAACAAACCCACCTAGTTGCTAAAAAAGTAGCAAACCAGCAAACTCAAGCTCAAAACAGAGCAACACCAACAAACAGACAAAACACAACCAAACCTATACAAACCAGAGAAAAACAAAAAAAAAAACATATCAGCAGCAGTGAACCATTCGACCTGGAAATTTGACTATCACTCTAGCTCTAACCTCCCACCTCCCACCGAATCTTGGAAATTTGACCATCACTCTGGCCCTTTTGCTAAAGCATGAACAATAAGAATACTATACCTTATCTCAAAGGAAAAAAGAAAAAGAAAAGAAAAGGTAACAACATGGGGAGATAAATAAGATTCAATGACGATTGACAAAAATATTAAGTGTAATGTGTTTTCGAACTTTAATTGTGACTATGTCTTAATTTTTGCGCAAACAAAAAAAAAAAAAAATGACAAAAATACAATTGATACAAAATTTAGAAAGAAAAAAAAAATATAAAATTAAATAGAGTAATTAATGAGGTGCACAATAATATTGGAGTTAACATCAAATGGCTTACTGACGAATAAAGGGAGAAATAAAAAACACGAACAAGTACGTGCCCCCCAAAAAAGGTTACCACCCCATTGGCCATAATTGGCCCATTGCCGTGGTGCTGGGGGATTTTTGCCCAAGTCAAGCATATGTCTCGCGGCCATTTGACCCATATCTTCTACAAAGATCTCCATACATCCACTTATTTGATATTTTTATTTTTATTTTTTTTAACATGTTCATACAAGAGGAAGAGGGGTCATTCGAACTAGCGAGATGATTGGCAATTCAGATAGCAAATATAAAAAAAGAATTTTTTGAAATTTGTTCAGATAGATGAATCTTATAAAAATTCTTACACATTTGCTTAACAATTCGAATAATAAAATTGTTAAAAAAGCTATATCCATTCTACATACCGCACATGTTGATATTGCTTTTAAAATCATCATTGGATCAAAATTTAATAACGATCTACCTTAAATTTAATAGTAATTTTAAAAGCTTAAATTGCTATTAAATTTTGATTTAATGATAATTTTAAAAGGTACATCAACTTTAAAAAAATAAATAATTAAAAAATAATTCCTGACATAATTCCATATATATATATATATATATATATATATATATATATATATATATACATATACACGATCGACCCGGCCATTAATTAGTTCTGGTCGACTAGCTTCCATGGTCGGGAGTCACGACAACAATGGGGCCTTCAAGGGACCCAAGGCTCTCCCTTTCAAAGACCTCGCGTTATGGAAAATGTTATTTAAGCAGTTCCAGAAATATAAATATAATTAAATTTTGGTTGGAAAGAAATAGGGTTTACGCGTAGGTTTGTTTTGATTCATCGGAATGTTGTTGAATATTTGACTGAACGTGACTTAAGCCCGGTTGACTCCCAAGTCAGCGGACTAATCGTGCATGTTAATCCAACAAAGACCAGTCTTTGTGGAAAATGAACGTACAGACAGAACAGTCCACACAACCAGATTAAAAGTCTAGCTAGTTCTAGGAAAGCATACAACCGTTCACATTAACGATTAACTATAAAAGGAAATTGGATTCTACTTATCAACTGCTCGACATCACTCAACAAGCCCCTCCTTCAGAGATTCCAACTTAGCCTTAGAGCTTCACCTCAAATCCCTCTTGGATGAATATATGATTCTGGAAGAATCCCTTTGGAAGCATAAATCTAGAAAACTTTGGTTGACTTGTAAGGATCTTAACACTCGATTTTTTCATACTAGCTTCCTTATACGGCGAAGGAGAAATGCTATTGATCTTCTAAAATCCCCAAATGATTGATGGATTTCAGATAGGAAATCTAATGGTGATTTTTTTGTTTCCAATTTCAAGCATCTATTTGCCTCCACAAATCCTATTGCTGACAATGAGTTACTAGATCTTTTTCATTGCTCTGTCTCTGCTGAAGAAAATGGTATGTTATGTGCTATCCCGACTGAAACTGAAATACATGCTGCACTTGCCAACCTAGGTGCCTCTAAGGCCCCTGGCCCTGATGGTTTTACGAGCAGGTAAAACTACTCTAATAAAATCAATGGTCTCTGCTCTACCTTCCTATGCCAAGAGTTCTTTTCTGTTCTCGGATGGTCTCTGTAAACAATTGGATAGGGCTTTTAAAAATTTCTGGTGTAGTTTCCCAAAGGACAAAACCCGTAATCTCTCACTCAAATCTTGGAATTCTTTATGTTTGCCAAAAGATCAAGGTGGCCTTGGATTCAGACTTATGAAAGAGGTGAATTTATCTCTGATATCAAAACTGGGATGAAAACTGCTCTCAAATCACAACAGCTTATGGGTTTCTCTTTTTCAGCAAAAGTACATCAGATATGGTAATTTCTTATCCTCTCCTCTTACATCTGGTTCTTGGATTTGGAATGGCATCAAGGCTAATCTCCTGATAAGCGTTGAATGTTTACATTCAAAGCCCCTTAATTTACAAATGTTAAACCCTAGTTTGTGTTGTTAAATAACGTGTTAATATGTTTTAGTGTTTCATCTCTTTTTTAGGTCTTAATTGAAAAACAAGAAAAAAAATCAACAAGTTAAGCCTAATGAAGATATGTGAAGATCAAGTGTTCCTGCCTAGAAGAGAAAAAATCGATCAAGTATATTCGATCGATCGACCGACATTTCCTTGAGAAAATAAATCGATCGATCTACATTCGATCGATCGAAATCTCCAAGGCAAAATAAGTCGATCGATCGACTTCGGATATTTCAGAAAGATCTGCAGATGTCGGCAGCTTTTTGTGTGGCTCAAATTCATCCTCAAGTTGTGCGGTTCTAATCAAAAGTTGTCACCATCATTTTGTGCGATTGAGAGTGATTGTTTGAGCTTGGTTTTTCGTACCAATTCCTCCATAAATAGAGGATGGACGTGTGGGTTAATAATATAGTTAGTTTAGTTGATAAATTGTATTTTGTGCATTGGAGTGATGCACTCTTTTCTTCATGTTTTCCAGAGAGCTAGTTTCAAGGTATGTTTATGCTGTAATTTAGTCTAAACTCGTTTTTATAGTAAAGTGAAGTTGGAGTTTGAGTTATTCAAGTGTTCTTTATAATTTCCTTATATTTCCAGCACTTCTTTCTTCTTCTTCCTTTTGTTTTTGTGTTATTTTATGTTGAAAACAATTCTAGAATCCTTAGATTCCAGAGCCCATAGCTTGTTCTTTAATGTTCTACTTAGAATTTCTTTTCCTTAAAGCTTGTTTTTGAGTATCTTTTTAGTTGTTAAAGTAGATTCAATAATCAAAGTTAGTAGTTTTTACATCTTATTAGTGTGGGTTGTAGTTTTTATATCCTCTAGAGTAATGGGTTCTTCTTCTTCTATAAGAGAATTCCATAACTCCATGAGTAGCTAATTTAGTTGTAGGGTGTTGATGAACTCTCTCTAAGGGCCATGGGGTAGATTGTGTTGTTCTTGGATTTCTATACAAGTGTAATGATTACATAACCTAAGGATGGTTGTGTAATGGTGCTCATGACATAATTTATGTGAATTTGATAAACTCATGCTAGGGAACACATATCTCTCCACACTCTTTCTAGTTTAATTATTGCTTAAAGGTTTTTCCATTCTAGTGTAAGTTTAGGTGGAGATTATGTGTTGAACTAAGATGATTTATGCTTTTTCCATGAATGTGTATGCTTATTAATAGACCTTATAATCCATACTAGGAAGCATGAATCATTCAACCCTAGATTTGAGTTGAATGACTTGTGTATGAATAGATGGTTTATCATTGTCTTTAACTAAAGTAATTTCATATTGAGGTCGTCGTGTGATTGACAATCATTACGCGCTCGTATTGCATTTGTGAAAGAAATCCGAGAGGAATACAATATACCATGTGCTTAAGGATTGAGTGAAATCAATGCCCTACACTTTCCTTATTCTTAGACTTTTCATTTTTACTTGTTTAGCTTAGTGTTAGAACAAAACAATCATCTTTTTCATAATTAAATTAGGTAACATTTTAGGTACTTCATAAATTGAACAACCTTCCAATCCTTGTGGTACGATACCCTCCTTAGTACTATACTACAAAGTCCCGTACTATTGCGAGTGGTTAAAAATATTAAAATCCACGTAGTTGTGAAAACCGATTAAGTGTAAAACCAAATTCCTATTTTTAAATCATCGGTTGGATCGCTACCATCTCCCTATCATATCTGATGGAGCTTGTTTTATTCCTCATAATAACTCAAGCCTTCCTATATGGTCCGCACCATGGATTCCAACATTCCCATTTTTTAAACCTATACCAAGATTGGCTTCTATCCTCTCTAATCACCCCTTAGCCATTTCTGATCTTATTCGCTCTGCAACCATATCCTGGAAGCAAAATATCTTGCATTTCTTGTTCAATCACACTACCACCTCTGAAATTTTAAAAATTCAGATTCGTTCCCACTCTGACTCCATTCTCTGGACCCCTTCAACCACTGGTGTTTTCTTAACCAAATCCACACATCACCTCATTAGCTCTTTCTCCCTTTCCACACCCTCACGTCTCCCTAAATCTTGTTGGAAAGCTCTCTGGAAACTTAAGCTGAACCATCGTTTAAAACTTTTTCTTTGGAAGATGGTCTAGAATATTGTTCCCACCAAATTTCGAATTTCTCAATCCATGCCTTCTTCTCTATCAAACACTAGTTGCTCCCTTTGCTCTTATCCCACAAACTCCCCTTCTCATCTCTTTTTTACTTGTCCCAATGCACGTGTGGTTTGGTGCCAATCTTTTTAGCCTTTGGATACAATTGCTTTAAATGTTACTAACATGACAGATTGACTCATTATTATTCTTCATCCACACCATATGTTTGGAATTCCTCCAACAGAGACTTATAGGTTCCAAATATTTGGTGTCGTTGCTTATGACTACCTTTGGTTTATCAGGAATAAAAGCTTATCATGATGGCATTATCCCGAATGCTCTTCTCATATCAACTACTATCAACAAGATAGCACTGGAACACTTTTCAGCATTGAAAACCAAACACAATAAAACTCCTGAAGTCTGGAAGAGTCCCTCCCCTCCCTATTTCAAGATAAATTATGATATTGCTATCAAAGCTTCTATTTCTGCTCAAGTTGCAGTATGCAGAGATTCTACTGATTCTATAATCAAGTGTACCTCCATTATTAGCTCACCTTACTCTGCTTTTTATGGTGAGGCTACTGCTGCTTTTCTGGCTGCTCGTTTGGCAGTTTCGTTAGGGTTTTCCTTTTTTATAATTAAGTATACATCTATGATTTTCGGTCATACAAAACACTAAAAAAATAGGAAAAATGTTTTTCATAAAAAAATCGAAGAAAGAGATGGTCGAGCCACCCTATTTTGGCTAAATGGGGAGTGGTCGAACCACCCCATATATGCTCAGAGGGGTGGCCAAAAGTGAGTGGTTTGGCCACCCCCCATTTGGCCAAAGGAGGTGGCTCGACCCTCGTCTTTTTGTTTTTATTTTGTTATATATATATTGTAAGCTTCGTTTGTTTTAGTGTAAATTTTTTTAATGAAAAACATTTTTCCTATTTTTTCAGTGTTTGGTATGACTGAAAATCATGGTCAAATCGAAAAAATTCCAGTTAACTAAGAAAATTTTCTTTAATTTCAATAAAATGGTTTTTATTTTTTAAAACCATAAACCATTTTTTCGAATTTGAATTTTTCCTTCTAATACGCACACTCTCTCTTGCAGATCATTATCTATTGCCGCTGATCACCACCGGAATTCTCCAGAATCCATCTTTGGTCAAAAGAGTCCGCCATCGAACGCCAACTACAGGAGTTTTCCGAAATTTTTTGCCAGTTGCCGCCTGCCAAAATCTACTGTGGAATTCACCAGAAGTTGTCGATGGATTCTATTAGAAGAGGCCAACACATGAGAAGAGGAAGTGGGAGGGAGTTCTTAGGAAGAAGTTTGTGGGCTACACAATATTGGGGACATAAATTAGCTACAAACTCTCTTTTTTTTTTTTTGCAACCAAAATTCCATTATATAAGTATCATTGCTCCCTTTTGCTAAAGCATGAACAATAATAATACTATACCTTATCTCAAAGGAAAAAAGAAAAAAAAAGGTAACAACATGGGGAGATAAATAAGATTCAATGACAAGTGACAAAAATATCAAGTTTAATGTGTTTTCGAACTTTTAATTGTGACAATGTCTTATGTTTTGCGCAAAATAAAAAAAATAAAAAAAATGACCAAAATACAATTGATACAAAATTTAGAAAAAAAAAAAATATAAAACTAAATAGAGTAATTAATGAGGTGCACAATAATAATGGAGTTAACATCAAATGGCTTACTGATGAATAAAGGGAGATATCAAAAACACGAACAAGTACGTGCCCCCCAAAAAAGGTTACCCCATTGGCCATTGGCCCATTGCCGTGGTGCTGGGGGAATTTTGCCCAAGTCAAGCATAAGTCTCGCGGCCATTTGACCCATATCTTCTACAAAGATCTCCATACATCCAATTATTTGATATCAAGGTGATCGGCAATTCAGATAATAAATATAAAAAAAGTATTATCTAGTTATTCTAAAAAGTGTACAAATTGTTCGAAATTTGTTTAGACAGATGAATCTTATAAAAATTCTCACTCATTTGCTTAACAATTCGGATAATAAAATTATTAAAAAAGCTATATCCATTCTACATACCGTACGAGCAATGCTGTTGTAACTTTTAAAATCATCGTTGGATTAAAATTCAATAGTAATTTTAAAAACTTGAATTATTATCAAATTTTGATTCAATGATAATTCTAAAAGGTACATCAGCTTTAAATAAATAATTAAAAAATAATTCTTAACATAATTCCATATATATATATATATATATACTTCCATACGATAGAGCCATTACTGGTCGACTTCCATGGATTAGCATTGGTCGGGATCGGAGTCACAACAACAATGGCTCTCCCTTCCAAGAACTCCGAACTGGTGTTATATATGGAAAATGTTATTTAAGCAGTTCCAGAAATATAAATATAATTAAATTTTGGTCGGAAAGAAATAGGTTTACGCGTAGGTTTGTTTTGATTCATCGGAATGTTGTTGAATATTTGACTGAACGTGACTTAACCCCGGTTGACTCCAGAGTCCAGCGGACTAATCGTGCATGTTAATCCAACAAAGACCAGTCTTTGTGGAAAATGAACGTACAGACAGAACAGAACAGTCCACATAACCAGATTAAAAGTCTAGTTCTAGGAAAGCATACAACCTTTCACATTAACGATTAACTATAAAATATAAAATGTAATAAATAAATAAATAATAATAATAATAATAAAAAGAAGAAGATTAAATATCTTCGTCATTAATTTGCATTGTCCTTGAGCGAGAAGCCTAATTAACCTAAATGGGGGCATTTAGGCGATCTTTTATGCAACAAAATTCAGTAAAAATTTAGACCTAAAAAATATTTTCTTAAAACGTAATGCGCTCTAAGAGATGAATGCTGTCAAATCTCACAGTCGGAATTAGAGAATGCAAGTATGGTCATAATATTATTGATTACATACGTGAAGTGCTAAATTGTATGCATAGTTGGCAGATTGACCATGCTAGTAGAGTAGTAAATTCTGCTGCCTATGAATTAGCCAAAGCAACTGTTAAAAGTAATAGATCAGGTATAGATAGAATAAATTCTTAATTGTATTTTTAACTTAATTTTATTAGAGCAACTTACTAGATATATCTTTATGAGTTCGGTGAAATCTAAATTATTATAAATAATAATAATAATAATGAACACAATCACGAATCGATAGAATTAAATCCCACCAATGAATATGCCCCTTTTTTTTATGTGTTGCCGTTTTTAATTTGTGTTCCTACTTGGTCAGTCCATCACAAAAAAATAAAAAAAAAATTAATAATCAGTCCATCACAGATAGGTGCCTCATAGTGTCTTTTTTACAGCTGGTTGAAAGAAAGTCGCTTTTATTTTGAAAAGTCGTTTTATATATAAACAAAATGGAATTTAATGCGATGATGATCGATGACCTGTGGTCCGACGAGACCCACACCAATCAATTTATGTACGTTACCAGTATTATTCATGTAATTTGCACAATAATAAACAAAACTATAATCATCCAGTTTGATTACAAATTGATGAACAAGGGTTGCATTAATTATATTGGATGGTGGACAAGTTATAAATCAGAAAAATGGATCTATCTCCGCTATTCTAATCCGACTCGATCACACTTAGGGGTTGATAATTTTTTATATGATCAGCAAGTCTGAAACAAATTCAACACAGAATTAAATAGTTATGGTGAAAAGGTCTGACCCGTTTAATTAAATTATTGAAACGATTTGTAAATTCGATATAAACCAACATGAAATTAGCGAGTTAGAATTAAAAAAGTATAACTCATTTAATTAAATAAGTTGAATTATCGTTAACTTATATAATCTTAAACTAAGTAATCAAGCTCAAAGTGAAGCACGTATAATGATTACAAAACAATGCAAAATCATAAACCTCCTTTCCTTGATCTCATCATAACTAATTAAGTTGGAGAACGTAGATGGATGAGAGTAGTGATGCATGCAGCCTTTTATGACTTAGCTTGTTGACTTGGGAAACTCCCCAGCAACAACTGTTAATTTGGAGTACTCTCGATCGCCTCCAAAGGCCTATAAATAGACGTATATATCCCAAAGCTACAATAACAAGTTAACAACACAATATTTCTACTCTCAATTTCTTCACCATTCTCTCCAGCCCCTACAATCATAATCACAAATTAACCAACACCATGAAGGTATATATAGAAATGGCTTTGTTTTTAACCTAATATATATTAGTAAATCAAAAAGGAAGAAACCTTTTTCTAATTGATATTCTTTCTGCAGCAAATTGTGGTGCTCAGGGTGTCCATGGATGGGCAGAGGTCTTTTTTCTGTATTATGGCTGGACAGGAGGCCCGCACCAAAGCCTTGAAGATTGCAGTTAGCGTTAAAGGTAACAATATATATCTTATCAACATGTTGTGTGTGTGTGTGTGTGTGTATATATATATATATAGTTTTTATTAATGAGATCGATCGAAATGATAAAAATTATATGTATATATTCCATTTGCAGGGGTGGAAGCGGCATGTTTGAAAGGGAAGGACAAGGAACAGATAGAGGTGAAAGGGGAAGGGATTGACACCGTCAAACTTACGACGTTGATCCGGAAGAAAGTGGGGCATGCAGATATAGTAAGCGTGAAGGAAGACAAGAAAGAAGAGAAAAAGCCTGAGGCAGTGCAAGTGCTGTGGCCGTACGTGAATGGTGTGCCTTCCTACCCAATCCACCAGGAGGACCCGTACAGTGCTCCTTGCTCCATCATGTAACTATTTACTTATCAATATATATATATATATATATGGAGAGTAATTTCCATATATATCGTTTCGATCTCTTCTGTTTCTCACGTGTTATGGATTTTCAATTAATTTTGCTGCAAACTTGAGAACAACGTACGTACATACGTACCCAGGCACCATCATACCAATTTTTAAAGGATAGTTCAATCGGTTGGAGACCATGCTTCATGAAGTGGAGATCACTAATTTGAATGTCTCCTCTTCCTTTTACGTGGACATGTAAAAAAAGAAGAAGAAGGTACCCTCATACCAATTACTTCTTGTTGAAATGGCCGCAAGCAAGTTTGTACATCACAAACTAACATGCACGCACACACACGAGAATAATAATTTTATTATGAATTATTATTAAAAAAATTTATTTCCCAAAATAAGAAATTATTAAATCGGAAAATTAAACTATATATGAGATTTATGGAGAGATGTAACACATGAAAAATATCAAATATCATAAAAGAATATTATTATTTTTCATTTTGCGTTAAAAGAGTGCTACTCAGAAATTAAAGGTGAATTCTGATGGATTTTCTCGATGTAAAAATTGTCAGTCATAGGATATTTCATGTGTCGAAAGCACGTGATAAGAACGGAGTCCCCCGAGTTTCAAGGGGGTTCACAAAGTACTTGGAGATGGGTTTTGGTGTTATATATATTGATCGATCTGGGTTGGCTGTGTATTTACGCCCTTCACTTCGAGAGAAATCAATATGTCCGTATGAAAATCAATGCCTTAATTAGGACTGGGCAAAATCTGGACTGTGATCATGAATATAGCCGTTAAATTAATCATAGAAATAAAAAAGAGTAAAAAAAAAAGAAAGACTAGGAAAGTAATGAAAAAGAACGACTGGGCAAGTAGAAACGACAGGCAAAATCAACGCGACTGGGCAAGTATAGAACGACTGTGAAAAGAAAAAAAGAATATTTAATTAATATAGAAAAATATTAAGGGAAGGTATTGTGAAATATATTTAGATAGAAAAATAAAAAGTAATTTTGTTTTTTAAATTTAGGAAAATGATTGGGTGTGTGCTGCTAGCACACTAAGGAGAGAAAAGAGAGGGAGCCATGGGAGAGAGAAATAGCAGAAATTGTGAGCCTGCGGATGTGGTGGTGCTCGGTAAATAGTATTTTGGGGCTAAAAAAGGGTAATTTTTATAAAATGGTTTAGTGAGTTCTTCTTGTTGTTCTCTTCGATTATGTGTATGTCCATTTTTTCAAATCAAGTTATTATAATGCTCAAATTAGTATGTGAAGTTTAGATTAATATTTTATTTATATAATGTTGTTATATTCAATTTATTATAAAATAAAATAAAAAATTATAATAGCGTCATTGTAATATCCGAATAAAATTGAAAACTTCACAATAGCGCTATTATAATGCATGAGAACACTAGAATATTTTAATAATATTTATAATTATGTCTTCATAATGCCCGCATAAAAATATGAGTAAATGCTACAATAATTGTCATAATGTCCAAGTGACATTAAGACCTCATATACATATATATATATATATATATATATATATATATATATATATATTGTCAAAATAAATAAGGAGAATATAGCAACATGCTCAAGATAATAAAATATATAATACCTAGGATTATGTCCATGCTATAATGTGAATTATATCATGCATGCACTATTAGGATGCCATGCTCATGAGATATTTACATTTTGTAAATATGTCATTATGCTGTCAACTTTAAGACAGAGTATAGGGATATGACAGAAATTTCTTACAAATCGATTTGTAGGAAATTTTATACAACTCATATATAAGATCGGCATATGTCTCTTAGGATGTGAGAAACACATGTTGTTTTAATATCATGTACTTCTCACATTCTTTTTTTAATAGCAATAATAAAAAAAACACATGTTTCCTACATTTTTAAAAGATACATCTCATTCGTATGCTCCGGCGGTCTGATTGTTCCAAAATCAGGTTTTATTGGTTGTATTTTTGTTAATTTGAAGTTTTGGTGCAGACTATACCGGTTTATTTGCAATTCTGTGTGAATTGTGTTTTGATGTAGTGATTTTCTCCTTGCTATGTGTAGAAGCTTCAGACCATATGAATAATGTTGTGAATTTCAGTTAAATATCATATCTAGCTATGCTTTTCTCTTTTATTTGTGTGTGTGTTAAACATGCTGTTCTGAAAGCTTCCTATTGTAGGCATTGGTTTCTGTAAAAACTTTAATGAGATTATTACTGAACTTTGTTTTTTGCAATTTCCAATATCTGGGTAGGCCATGGCCGGAAAGAAAATTATAGCGATATGTCAGTCGGGTGGGGAGTTTGTGACGGATAAAGACGGGTCATTGTCTTACACTGGGGGTGAGGCATTTGCGATTGACATTAATTGATCATCAAACATGTATAGTTAAATGATTTAAAGTCGAAAATTAAAGAACGGAAATGTTTGATTTTAGTGTACCTTATCTGATATACCCGCACAGCATGTAGTCAAGACTCAAGAGTTTATCATCATGCCAAACGTCAACATAGACATGCATGATAACAATATTAATTTGTAATCTATTTTCAATTTTATATTTAAATATTTATCAAGTGGTGTACTCTTGTCCCAACTCTTAATTGTAAATTATATATCTATATATATATATATATATATATATATATATATATATATATATATATATATCAACACTATTAACACGGTTTGGCTAAGTTGGCCAAGCATTCCTTCATCAAATCTTTCAAAGATACGTACCTTGCAAATCTGCAAAATTGGAATAATAAATTAAGCATGTTTTAACCTTGACCTAGACTTGTCTTTTGGTTGGTCTCAAAGTGAAGCTGAATTGACAATTAAACTGATTAATCATGACCTTAATTATGGTCCAATCTCAAGTTGTTTTTAAGGTTGTAGCTTTTTAACGTGTTTTATTTTTGTTGCTCTTTATGCTCCATGTTGTGCACATTTTCTGGTTTAACATTCATTTTTAATTGTGAACGTTTCATCTACATCTCCGCCACTCTTTCATTAATAGCATTCTATTCTTTGCATGACAATTTGGTTTCTAGTCACATCTCATATTTATAGTCTTTAGTGATTTCGTATGTATCCTCTTTTCCATCTCAAAGAACCATATATATATTGACCATTCTCAAAAATTTGTGGGTCACTGCCTTAATTAGCATAGGGAATTCAAGTAATTATATAGTTTATTTTTCTGATATCAAGGATCATCGATGAGTTTTGTATGACCAGTTAACCATAGGATTTTATCATGCTAAGGCATGGATAAATTTCCAACATGTTAGCTGTCCCTTTTTTTTTTTTTCTTTTTTTTCTTTTTTAACAAATAGCATGTGCTATTATAAATTGTTGAAAAAGTCCAAAAGCATACATCTTGAGAATAGAGGTACAAGACCCCCCCTACACTCTAAGCCATAAGGATCTGACTTAAAAAATAAGTGCCTAGGCAGTACACAAATTTTACAACAACAAACATTTGAGCCTCTTTTTACAATAACGCACACTCTAAAAGAAAAGATGACCAATCTAGCTCCAAGCCAACAGATATCCCAGCAAAATTTGAGCAATACAAAGCAGACTGTGACATGAGAAACAAAGGAATAACACAAAACAGAAACCACAAAGCAAACAGTGTCGGGAAACGTCATCGCTGGAGCCGGCGTGTGCAGGCCACGCGCCGTCTTCAGAAGCCCTCCCAGCAGCGGATGAAGCCAAGAACCATCAAACTCCACCAAACCACAACCGAAAAACAACAGCTGTGGCCCTTACACGCGGATCTAGGGAGAGAACGCCCTGGCGCGTGCTGGCTATGCGCCGAGCAAGACAGCCCATCATGGCTGTGGCTTGATGCTTCCGGACCAGAGGAAGCCGATGACCACCATGGAAGGGCGCGTGTCTCAAGAAAACTAGCCAAAGAACGACAAATCTAGCTAAAAAAAATCACCCAAAAAGCACTGCCAGAACACCTTCATCGGAGACACCCCAAGAACGTCCATTCCCCTCAACCGACTACTTGTGAAGCTTCTGTAAGAAGAAAACCAAAAAAGAAAGTAAGACAGAAAAGGAAAGAAAAAACTCCATAGCTCAAAGGCTAGGAGGATCACCAGCCACCATCGGTAAAAGCAGGGGGAAACAAAACTCCACAGCCCTAGTGGCTGGGAGAGATCTAGTCTCCACTGGTTCACACCATGGAGGGTCAAAAAACTACCCTAGCCTTAGAAAAGCTAGAGGTAAACCATCTCCGGGAGGAGGGTGGCGTGAAGCCTCCCTCCCCCGGCACTAAATCATCTCACAAGTCTCTCTCTCTCTAGAAGAAAACAAGACCCAACACGTTAGCTGTCCCTCACCCAAATATTAAGTTAAAAAATTCGAACATCGACCACCAATATGAGAAACATACCCACTTGTCGGTTTAATTAAGGCGTGATTCCAAGAGACCAAGTCATACAATTAGACAAGGTACTTCTTGTTTAATTAATATAGTAAAGATTAAACTCTTGCCTTGACACTTGTGTCAATGTCTGCAAGCAAGATATTTTTATTTTTTCCCTTGGTTTTATTTATTATTGTTTTATTTCTTTCTTTTCTTTTCTTTTCTTTTTTTTTTTAACCTTGAAGGAGGGAATGGAGCTGGAAATCATCCTGGCTTTTGTGAATCAGTTGTAGTTGCATCCTTACTTGATCCCCTATTTGTTAGAATAGACTCTGCTCATGTTTGGAACTCATTTTCTCGCTTGTTCACTGATTCCACTTCCACAATAATATGATGTTGTTGAATGATGTTGATGACTTGGAAAGGAAACTTCAATTTTGCAGGGTGCCACCTGGGTTACAGAGATTTTGTTTCTGACAAAGAACAGAAAAGTTTCGTTCAGCTTCTTCTTTCTCTGTTAACAGGTAAAATTCTGCGTAGAAAAAGTCTGTTTTTTTTTTTTTATATATAAATTTTTAACCTCATGGCTCACCAGAAATTTCACGAGGGCTACTGCAAAACCTGCGGGTAAGTGGTTACAATGAGCAGCCAAAGATATATACCACTGGTGTTTATAGAAAAATGTTGTCTCATCTTAACAATCTCATCAACAAGGCTTCTCTTCCTCCATGGAGATTGGTAGTGATTGTTTAGTATTCTCTTCTACTTTTGAGTAATAGGAACAATAATGTTTTGTATAAACTTTGCTCTTACAATCTTTCAACCAAATACACAATAAGGGATATCTCAACATATGTTTTTGCTTATTATGACATGAAGCAGGTGATGAATCCTAGAACACCAAAAAATTACAAGTATATCTAGGAAAAAGCACATTCTGTTTTCCAGTTGGCCTTTCTCTTTGTAAACTACAGGATGAATCTCATAAGTTACAAAAAAAGATTTTGAGCTTAGAAATGTTAAAAGTGTTAGCTTATGTGGATCTTGGTTTGTGTTCGACCCGGTTCGACGTTGGAAGTGTTTACAGTTTAAATAGATTTGTTTTTTAGGCTTAGTCCATGGAGCGGAGGCTTGGGGCCTATCGGCCCAAGCCGCAGCGCATGGCCTATGTTGTATGTTAAGAATGTGCGTTGCATTTTGTGTCTATGATTCTTGTTTTATGGTTATGGTTCTTATGTATTCCATGGAGATTATTCTCATATGATTGGGTGAGGTCTTACAATTAAACAATCTCATTTAAAGAGAAAGAAAATGTTGGTCATCATGGAAATTGTCATTGCGCATTTGATACTAAATGAAATTTTTGAATAATGTTGGTCATCATGGAAATTTTCATTGCGCATTTGATACTAAATTAAATTTTTGAATAGAATTGCCTAGGTTAGGTAAGGAGGACGCACTAGAAGACTTTGATGTTGAAGAAAATTAATTTATTATAGTGGAAAGACTTTGATGTTTTATGGCTCTAAGTGTGAATTAAATGAAAACATGATGATAAACATATATAACATTTGACCAACTGCTTGAAATACCCTAACTTCTTATACGGATATCAAGATGGATAAGAGCTGGATGCTAGAAACTAGACGATTGTCTGGACGATATAAAAAATCTGTTGCTGATTTCATGAGAATGACAGTTTGTTGCTTGGATGGACGTGTTATGACGAGGTGTCCATGCCATATTTGTGCAAATCGATATTATGATCGTATAAACGTGGTGGAGAATCACTTGTATCAAAATGGAATTGATTTGAGTTACACTTGTATAAACATGATCTGTTTACTACAAATAATATGCATGTTGAGCATACTCCAAACAATGCAAGTGTCGAGGACCTTGATGAGATTGAAGACTTGTTAAATGATGTTTGTAGAGGGACATTTCCGGTTCCTAATATAGGCGATTCCTCTACTACTCTGGAATGGAGAAAAATGGTTCTTTTGTGAACCCACATTGTGAGACTTTATACGGAAGTAAATGAAATGTTTATTTGATAATCATGATTTCACATAATGTATTTATATAATTAGCTTACTTGCATGAATTATTTAATTAAAGTTTATATTGATTATGTATAATCAAATGATGAAGAAATTAGCCGAAGAAGGCACTAATAGCATGGAGGAGGCTTCCATAATGACACAAGTACTAGGGGGCCACGATTTGGCCACGTTAAAGGCATGGGGTATGGTGTTATACCTACCTCATCCTCATCTCGATTGCGTGACGCAATCCATGTGAACAACCATGAAGAGTATCACTAAAGAATGGAGGTGATGAAGGAGAAGATAAATATGCTAACGACCCTTCTGATGTTAAAGAATATTTACAATATAATTTATTTTTAAACATTCACAAATTGTTATAATGGACATGATTATGATATGAAATTCTCTTCTTCCTAGGCCTGGACAGAGAGTGGAAGGTGATTCAAAGTTAGGACAACTTCTCTTGACATGGTTAAACTGAGTTGTTGCAATGGAAAAGATTAGGGATGAGAGACTTGAGTTTGTGATAAAAAAAAAAAAAAAAAAAAATGAAAATCAAAACAAAACAAAACTCATCAACACCTTTTGTAGTAGTTTGTCTTTTGTTTGTTTTTGTATGTCTTTCCTCCTACTATTAAGCTCATGTAGTTGTAACTTTTTTGTATTTTATTTAATTATGAAGCTTTGTGTATTTGTTAGCCTCTAGTGTTCAATTTAGTTTTGAATATTCACTTGCCCCCCTTGCCACATATTATATGGTATAACAGTTTAGGAAGCAAGGGCGGTATTTATGCATGCACAACAATTTATTAATTGCTTCCATCGACCCCTAAAATGGCTACCTGTCCCGTACTAGGCGGTTATCGGTTTTTTTTCAATCACTTACAAAAGCGCTTATTATGCAGTTAATAATTGACCGCTTGTACACCCCTACCCCCTTCAACTAACAACAACATTTTATGAAACCCCACAAACTAATAGTCATTTTTTGATAAAAGCACCAACCAAAATTATGACACGTGTCACCAACACTAAAAAATTTATATTAATATAATATATAAAATATATCAATTACAAATTAAAATTTATTTTCTTAAAAAAAAATGGAAAAAGGGGTGGTCAAGCCACCTTCTTTAGGCCAAATGGGGAGTGGTCGAACCACCCCATATATGCTCAGAGGGGAGGCAGAAAGGGAGTGCTTCAGCCATACCAATTTGGCCAAAAAGAGGTGGCTTGACTCCTATCTTCTACTTTTTATTTTGTTTATATATATATATATATATATATATATATATATATATATATATAGGCTTTGTTTGTTTTGGCATAAATTTTTTTTATAAAAAAACATTTTTTCTATTTTTTGGTGTTTACTGTTTAGTATGATCGAAAATCATGGTCAAACCGAAAAAAAATCGGTTGAGTATGAAAATTTTCTTTAATTTCAATAAAATGATTTTCATTTTTTAAAACCGCAAACCATTTTTTGAGTTTAAACTTTTTCTTCTAGTATGCACTCTCTCTCGCATATCATTCTCTATTACCGCTGGCCGTCACCAGAGTTTGCTGGAATCCATATTCGATCAATGGAGTTCGCTGTCTAACGCCGACTTCTAGAGTTTGTCGGAATCTGTTGCCAGTCGCCGCTGCCAATGGCTGTCGAAAACTACTGTGGTGTTTCCTGGAAGTTGTCGATGGATTCTATTAGAAGAGACCGACTGAGAAGAGGAACTAGGAGGGAGTTCTTAGGAAGAAGTTTATGGGCTAGACAATATTTGGGACATAAATTAGCTAGAAACATTTTTTTTGTTTTTTTTTTGTTTTTTGTGAGGAAGAAGTTTAACACCATAGGCGTTTTTCATATCAACGAAAAAAGATATAGACTCCCAACCTTTTTCTTTTTTTTTTCCAACCAAAATTCCATTCTACAAGTATCATTGATCACCATGTTGAAGCACAACTCAATTCAAAGCAAAGTTCTACAGTGAAGATTGTTAAAGTTCCAATTCACAGCGTTAATAACAAAGATCTCAATGAAGACAATGAATAGTTACATAGGAGATGAATAGTTGTAACCTCTCATTATTGATGTAGAAGTTGTAAGGTTGTCTAGTGGTTATAAATACCAATATATGGATTCCTCAATTGATAGGGAGAAACATTTTGAATTCACATTTCTTACATGGTATCAAAGCTTACTATTGTCATTTCTTTTTTAAGCTCCTCTGTAAGGCTCTCTCAATGGCTTTCTCTTCATCCTTTACAACTTCTTTTTCGTCAACCACTACAGAGAACACACAGTCCAATTCTTTGATGACTGTTTTTGATCCCGTCACTACTTATACCAAACTTAACCAGGACAATTTCCTGGTTTGGCAATTTCTCGCCTGTTTGAAGCATTTTAATTTTACGTTCAAATTGATGTTCAATATTGGCCTGAAATTGTAAGAAAATTGAATACACATCGGACTTAGAGACAATGGGAAAAACCCAACAAAATTTACTAAAATTATCAAGAAAAGACACATGGTAACAAAAACAATTTGAAGAAAGAACAGGGGCAGGACCCCAAACATCATTGAACATTAAGTCCAAAGGATAAAAGGGAACATAAGTAGAAGAATTAAAGGAAAGACTATGGCTCTTTGCTGCTTGGCACGAAGAGCAAACACTCGAAGCTTTATTAGAGTGAAAAGGAAGACCAAATTTAGAAAGGACCCGACAAACCACTTGAAAAGCTAGATGACCAAACTGATGAAGGCTAGTTCGCTCACCAAAAAAAGCTTGAGGAGAAGTTGATGAGGAGACCGACCCAGGCATAGGATAGAGACCGTTCTTAGTCGGACTAGTGAGGAGGATAGACCCCGTTGCTAGATCCTTCACATAAAAACAAGTAGGGTGAAAATCTATAGAAACACAATTATCTCTAGCAAATTGATTAACAGAAACAAGATTTTTTTGAATTTTAGGGACATGAAGAATATGAGGAAGACGGAAATTACGAAGAGCAGAAGGAAAATGAGAGGAACCAATGTGGTGAATGGGCAAACCTTGGCTTGATCCAACTTGAACCTTGTCTGGCCCAATGTATTCCTCAACACTTAAAGTCAAATTCGCAAGGTCAGAAGTAATATGGGTATTGGTACCCATATCTTGATACCAAGCTGGGTCAACATCATGTTGCGGAGCTGCCAAATAAACTTGAGTAGGGGGAGAGGAAGGGCCCTGAAAAGAGATGTCAAACCAACAGTAACATTGTACGACGGATATGTCCAGGTTTCTAACAGAGTTGGCACACGAGACCGTTGTGTCCAAAATTAGGGCCTGATCCAAGAAGACCACGACCACTTCCACTACGCCTCTTGTGTCTACTTGGTTTATCAATATCCGTACCAAACTCAACGTTCGTCCCTTACCGTTGAGTTTGAGGGGGCGTGTTGAAGCACAACTCCATTCAAAGCAGAGTTCTATAGTGAAGACTGTTAAAGTTCTAACTCATAGTGTTAATGACGAAGATCCCAATGAATACAATGAAGAAATCATTCATAGAATTTGTAAAGTTGAAGATAATAATTAGATAGTTGAAAAGATCTCACCTCTCATTAATTCATATATTAGAATATGTATAGTTAGATAGGAGACGAATAGTTGTAACCTTTCATTAATTTATATGTTAAAATATGTATAGTTAGATAGGAGATAAATAGTTGTAACCTCTCATTATTGATGTTGAAGTTGTAAGGTTGTATACTGGTTATAAATACCAATATATGGATCCTTCAATTGATAGCTAGAGATAAATATTTTGAATTTACATTTCTTACACGCCATGATTAAAATAAAATGTCCTAATTTTTCCCTTTTGCTAAAGCTTGAACAATAATAATACTATATCTTATCTCAAAGGAAAAAAAAAAAAAAAAAAAAAAAAAAAAAAAAAAAAAAAAAAAAAAAAGAAGAAGAAGAAGAAGAAGAAGAAAGGTAACAACATGGGAGGGAGATAAGTAAGATTCAATGACAAAAATATCAACAAGTAAATTGTAATGTCTTTTCAAACTTTTAATTGTGGCAATGTCTTCTTCTTCTTCTTTTTTTTTTTTTTTTTTTTTTTTTTTTTTTTTTTTTTTTTTTTCTTTTTTGTGCCAAAAAAAATGTTAAAAATACAATTGATACAAAATTTAGAAAAATAAATAAAATTAAATAGAGTAATGATTAGGTGCACAATAATATTGGAGTTAACATCAAATGGCTTACTGATGAATAAAGGGAGACGTCAAAAACACGCACATGCAAGTACGTCCCCCCCCCCCCCCCCCCCAAAAAAAAAAAAAGGTTACCCCATTGCCGTGGTGCTGGGGAAATTTTGACCAAGTCAAGCATAAGTCTCGTGGCCATTTGACCCATATATTCTACAAAGATCTCCATGTCCGCTTATTTGATATCTGGATGGTTGTAATTCAGATAGTAAATATAAAAAAGCATTATATATTTAATTGTTTTGGCAAGTGTATGAATTGTTCGAAACTTGTTTAGACAGGTGAATTTTATAAAAATTCTTACACATTTGCTTAACAATCCGTGTTAGAGTATATCAGGAGTTTAAAAATTCAAGCTACAGTTGAATACTATACATCATAATTGAATATTATGACTTAATTACATTTCACAGTTGAAGACTATGACGTAATTACAGTTGTGGTTGAATTTTATTTGTATTATCTAATTCCCCTATAAATAACATCACTCAAAGTCAAAGAAATAAGAGCAACATGTAGCCTTTTGAGTTTTATCATGTGGACGTAGGTTATAGATTGATCTACGTAATTTTTTGTATCTATTTTTTTATTATTCTGCGTTATATTATCTTTAATGTTCGATACTATGGATTTCAAATTTTTTTTTTTCCTCCCTTTGTTCTCTTGCCGGCTTTGGTGTTTTACGGTGAAATCCGACCGTCTTTTGGTGTTTTGCGATGAGATTCAACCGTCCCTTAGTATTTGCAGCGAAATCCAACCGTTCCTTGGTGTTTCGTGGTGAAATCTGACCACCCTTTGCGGGGAAATCCAACCACGTACCCTTAATTGGTTTATAGCGAGATTCAACTGTTCATTGCAGTATTTTGACGTAGGTCATAAACCGAACCACGTAATTCTTTGTGTCTATTTATTTATTATTCCGCATTATATTATCTTTCAATCCGGACAATAAAATTGTTAAAAATCTATATCCGCTCTACATATTGCATGAGCAATACTATAGATCATCTTTTTATTTCATTTTTATCATCACAAAGTTTATATATGTGGCTTTTAAAATTATCATTGTATCAAAATTCAATAGTGATCCACCTTAAATTTAATAGTGACTTTAAAAGCATGAATTACTATTAGATTTTGATCCAATAATAATTTTAAAAGTAAACTTTTAAAAAATAAAAATAAAAAGATAATTCCTAACCTAATTCCTTTTGATATACCCATTACTACTGGTAGGTTTAGGTCGACTTCCATGGATTTGCGTTGATCGGGACTCACGACAACAATGGGCCTTCAAGGGACCCAACTCCAAGACTTCGTGTTATGGAAAATGTTATTTAAGCGGTTCCAGAAATATAAATATAATTAAATTTTGTGTGGGGAAAGAAAAAGGTTTACGCGTAGCAGACCGGTAACAGTCGTTTGTTAAGAATTTTGGTTTGAGTCATCTGAATGTTATTGAATATTTACTGAACGTACGGTTGACTCACGAGTCAGCGGACTAATCGCGTTAATCCACCCAACACACCCAGATTAATAGACTAGGATGGGAGTCTCGTTCTACGGAAAGCATTCAACTTGCCTTTAACATTATTGGTTCAAAGAAAGTGGCTTTTATTTTGAAAAAGTCGCTTTATTTATAAACAAGTGGAAATTAAAGCGATGCATTAAGATGAAGTGATCACCATCATCTGCGATCGATGCTGCCTGACTGGATGATGATCGATGACCTGTGCTCGATCCGAAGATATGCATTGGATATAAATTGAGTTATAATTAATTTATATAACCTTCAACTACTCACGCTCAAAGTGATGCACGTATAATGATTACAAAACAATGCAAAATCATAAACCTCCCTTCCTCGATCTCATCATAACTAAGTTGGAGTACGTGGATGAATGAGAGTAGTGATGCATACATATGTACACAAAAGCATGCTGCCTTTTATGAATTGGCTTGTTGACTTGGGGAGACTCCCCAGCAACAACTGCACGTTTGGAGTCTTGCCTCCAAAGGCCTATAAATAGACGTATCCCAAACGACCTACAATAACAAGTTAACAACACAATATTTCTACTTTCAATTTCTTCACCATTTTCTCCCCTTCAATCATAATCACAAATTAACCCACACCATGAAGGTATACAAATGGCTTTGTTTTTAACTTAATATTAGTAAATCAAAAAGAAGAAATCCTTTTCTAATTGATATTCTTTCTGCAGCAAACTGTGGTGCTCAGGGTGTCCATGGATGGGCAGAAGTCTTTTTTCTGTATTATACCTGGACAGGAGGCCCGCACCAAAGCCATGAAGATTGCAGTTAGCGTTCCAGGTATAACAATATATATATATATAGTTTTTATTAATGAGATCGATCGAAATGATAAAAATTATATATATATTCCATTTGCAGGGGTGGAAGCAGCAAGTTTGAAAGGGAACGACAAGGACCAGATAGAGGTGAAAGGGGAAGGGATTGACACCGTCAAACTTACGACGTTGATCCGGAAGAAAGTGGGGCATGCAGATATAGTAAGCGTGGAGGAAGAGAAGAAAGAAGAGAAAAAGGATGAGAAAAAGGATGAGGCGGCAGTGCAACTGGTGTGGAGTGGTGCGCCTTCCTACCCAATCTATCACGAGATCAACCAGGAGTATCCTTTTTGCTCCATCCAGTAACTATTTATTTATCAATATATATATATATATATATAGCTTGTCGGTCATCACTTTCTTACCAATATATATATCGTTTCTCTTCTCTGTTTCTCACGTACGTGTTATATATATGGATTTTCAATTAATTTTGCTGCAAATTAAACTTGAGAACAACGTTCAATTCATACGTACCCTGCAGGTACCAATCACTTGTTGAAATGGTTGCAAGCAAGTTTGTACGTCACAAACCAGTGCATGCGTGGAACACGCACGAGAATAACAATTTAATTATAAATTATTATTAAATAATTTTATTTCCCAAGATAAGAAATTATTAAATCGGAAAAGCACTATGTATGAGGTTTATGGAGATCGAGATGTAACACATGAGAAAAATCAAATATCATAAAAGAATATATTATCATTTTCCATTTTGCTTTAAAAGAGTGCGAATCAAAAATTAAAGGTCAATTCATATGAATTTTTCGATGTAAAAATTGCTATAGGATATTTCATGTGTCGAAAGCACGTGATAAATATTTGGAGGAAATCGAGTCCGTTTGGAGTCCAATTAAATAAAATATGGAAATTGAAATGGAATTATACATCGGGACATCAAAGTTTAGGTCAAATTGACTTAGACTGCTTCGTGCCATGCGTCAAAACGTTCATCTCATAGAGATGTACATTCTCATAAAATTTCCTGATCGACGATCGAAGGCTGAGAATGAATCAATAAAATTGGAGTGTTAACAATAGTAAAATATAATAAAATATAACCATATGTTAAAAAAAAAAAAAAAAAAAAATGGCCTGCTTTGGGGCCACGTGCAGCAGGAGCCACCTTATGGGTACGACAACCGGCCAGCAAGTGTTGCATCATGCAGCTTATATAAGAAAGGAAAATAAAGGACTATCAGCAAATATCTTAAAGTCTATTCCATCCCTTAAATATAAGAAAAATTTGAAAGAAATCACAAAAAGCCTCTTAATTGCAACGGACACTCTATAGTTTTCTTAAAGGGTTAAATACATTTCAGCCGATCAAACTATCACTCTTTCTCCAGATGGCTCCCCGAACTACCAATGCTTGGATTCTGACCCCTCAAATTACCACTTTCTGATTTTTTGGCCTCATCCGTCCATTTATGCCGTCAATGCCAACAAAAACTGGGTCACGTGCATGGCACATGACCCTTTTAGCCCAAAAATATGAAAATACCCCTCCCTCTACACTCTGTAATTCTCACGGTGCCCTTCGAAATAATGCAAGAAATTATTGAAATAAATAGCCAACTTAAAAATAGTTATTACAAGAATGTCATTCGGTAATAATCTATGCGATTTGGTTTTTTACTTTGGGTATTTTCTACTGTGCCGAAGATCGTGGTTTTTTACATTGGCTATTTTCTAGGGTTATCGAACAGATTGTGCCGACGAGGAGGTTGAAGACGGGATTGTGATTGTGCCTAACGATTGTGCCGGCCGATTGTGCCTAACGATTATGCCGGCCGATTGTGCCTAACGAACCAACTGTGCCGACTAATTTGTGGAGAACGAACCGACGCGAGGGTGCCATTTTTTGGCCGGTTTCTGGGTGGCTTTCTTGCTGGTGTTTTGCTGACTGAAGATGAGAGGTTGCCTTCCTGGGTTTTTTTGCCGATTGAAGTTTGGGTGGGTGCCAAGTGTGTCGACTATGCCAAAGGAGGGACTGGGGTGCCGAGTTATTTCCAAGCTACTGCTGAGTGATTTCCAAGCTCCTCTTTCATCGGGTTGCTCTGCCTTACCAAAGCCACTAGCATTGTGAGTTTTTTAGGCTGCCCAAACCCATGACAGTATTTATATTGCCTTTTATTTTGCCATATTGTTTGTTTATTGGGTGTATTTTCAATACCGACATGTTCATGTGGGTGGGATTGTGTTGTATGCGTGTTTGTTCAATTGGTTTGGTTGTAATAATGATCCACTGATAATGCAGACATAGTTGACAATTGTTTTAGTAGATTGCGGATAGCTATGTTCATCGTGAGTCACAATGACCCCAATTGTTTAGTGGTCCCTTTCTGCATATATTTAAATCACCTACTTTTAGCTAAATAATTTCATATCTATGGTTGTTTTAGGGTACCTCTTCCCCTCCATAATATTAACACTGTTAATTAGGTATTTTAATAATATTGTCTCTGTTGAGATCCTTAACTTAATGAGACCACCTTTCCTCCAACTTGTGTTTACTAACCAATGAAAGCATGCCAAGTGAGGACCTTAGACTAAGAGAATTAGACTCAACTGTCCTGAAACAAAGAAACTTGTCAGATTCATATGGAAAATAGTATTTTCCAGTATACAATAGATTGGTAGGCTGTGATTTGTTGATAAAACTGAGGGATAGTACCAAAATCAATTTACCATAGAGTAATCATTAACACCATAAAACTTTACCATAGAATAATACACTATACCACAAGCAATTCCTTAATTTCACCACCATAGAGTAATACACTGTATCAAAATCAACATCGTTTTAAAATTTTAAATGACCGTTGAATAAAATAAAATAAAATCTTGATTGTTTTACAACATGCTTTAGTTTAGGATTTATTCTTTTTCTAGTTGAGTCACTTTGACCTACATATACAATATACTTATTGCTTTATTTTATTCTCTTTTGTTGTGTAGATGGCTAGACGAGAGTTTGTGTTTAAGGTACATTATGGAGGGCATATTGATAGGAGGTTCATGAATACGTATGTTGGTGGAGATATTGATGTGTACAGAGAGGCCATTAAGCATTATAGGTTGTCATTTTCAGTTGTTGAAGGTATTGCAAAAACTTATGGGTACAAATCCGGGGACTTAATTTACTACATACTGCCAGGTTGTACACTACAAGATGGCTTGAAATTAATTACATCAAACTTTGATGTACAAGAAATGGTTAAAGCCCACTCGAGTCTTCCAATTGTGGAGTTGTACATCAATTCATTTAGTGAGTTCATACCTGACATTGGTAAGGAGAACAATGATGATGATGATGATGATGATGGTGATGATGAGATGGGGTATTCTAGGATCGAGAGAGACGATCCATATTGAGATGAGGTGGATGAACCCGATCTATTCGTTGAGAATAATGATGTACCTGGGCCATCTATGGGGGGGATAATAGAGAGGGTGAAGAGAATGATGGTGGGGAGGGTAGGGAAGATAGTGATGGTTGTGGGGAGGGTGAAGAGAGAGTCGAGGGTGAAGATGAAGGTGGGAATGAAAATAGATCTGATGATGATGCCAACTCAAACATGGCACGCAGTGACATTCTTACATCTCCTCCCAAGAGTGATGAGGAGTATGAGATACCCTCCCAGAGTCGGAGGAAACATGTGTCAAGGCAGCCTGAGTTCCATATGACTGATATGGGTAACCCAGATTTTGTGGTAGGTTAGAAATTCTCATCGATTCAGGTGTTCAGAGATGCAGTTAGGGAGTCCAATGTAAATATGGGAAAAGATGTGAATTTTAAGAAAAATTACCTCGCTAAGTGTATAGTAGTATGCAGGGATACAAGTTGTAAGAATAGGATTTATGGGCAGCAATGCAAGGATGAGGAATCCTTTGAAGTTAGATCATTTCAGTCCAAACACACATGCAAGAGGAAACATAAAAATTCGATTGTGAAAGCAAAGTGGATTGCGGACAAGCTGATTGACAAGTTCAGGGCACAACCCAATATGCTTGTGAAGGCAATTGTAGAGGAGGTAAATGATAGATGAGGTGTTGATGTTGAAGACCATAGGTTGCATCAAGCTAGAAGAATTGCAAAAGATAAGATCTGTGGCAAAATGAACGAACAGTACAACAAACTTTGGGATTATATGGAGACAATTTGCCCCGTTCACTAAACCCCCTCCCCCTCCCCTCCCCTCCCCCTTCCCCCTTCCGTACTGTTCAGCCTCAGTACGAAAATTTTACTTTTGAAAATCCTGACTTCTTCAATACATTTCATTTCCTATTTTACCCTTCTGCAACAATGAGGAAACTTTTTCCCCCTCTAATATTTCTCGGCATTTCAACCTTTTTCCCCTCTCTCTCTCTCTCTCTCTCTGCATTTCATTCACTTCCCTCCGAACCCAACCCAAAAAGCGACCCTCTCTCTCTCTCACTCTCCCTCTACGGTACAACAGCTTGGACTATTCAACGCCCAAAAAGCTGGAACTTCGATTTTTTAGAGTTGAAGAAAATCCACAACCGAATCTCTTCGGTTGCTTTTTGGGCTATTGTTGTGGGTTCTGTTTAAAGGTTGAGGGAAGTGAATGGGGAGATAGAAAAAGGTTGGAAGAAAATCACAAAACACAGAGAGCAGTGAAGATGCAGGAAGTTCTTCGCAAGTGATTGACATGAACAGTAAAAAAGGGGTAAAATAGGAAAATGCATTGCATTGGCTTATTCAAGAAGCCAGACATTTCAAACGTTCGTCAGTTTCGTACTGACATGAACAGTAAAAAAAGGGGGAAAGGGGGGGGAGGGGAGGGGGAAGGGGGATAGTAAACGGGGCCAATAAGAAGAACAAATGTTGGAAGTTGTGTGATGATGAAGGTAGACAGGCTTGTACCTGATATTCCAGCAAAATTTCAGAGGCTATACTTGTCCTTAGCCACCATGAAAAGTGGCTTTCTTGCTGGTTGCCATCCAATCATTGGCTTGGACGGATGCTTCTTAAAAGGCCCATATAAGGGCCAACTTTGGTCGCAATTTCAAAGGATTCAAACAATCAGATGTACCCATTAGCATTTGCAGTTGTGGAAGCTGAAATGAACGAGAGCTAGACATGGTTTTAGAAGCTTTGCTTTCGGACCTTGGCACTCCTCCCGCAGAGGGATGGACATTCATTTTTGATCGTCAGAAGGTAAAGTTGTTTAGTATGATATTTATGCTCTTCATTTAATCAATGTTTATTATGGATCAAATAAATTTTTTATGGTGTATATATAGTTGGTTGTTATTTTATTTTTACTCTCTGCAGGGTCTAGTCTCAAGTTTGGAAGTGGTGGCTCCCAATGTTGAGCACAAGATTTGTTGTAGGCATTTGTATGGTAACTACAGAGATGTAGGCCACAAAGGTTTGGCGTTGAAGAACAAGTTGTGGAGAGCAGCTGCATCCAACACAGATGATGAATGGAGCAGAGAAATGGAGGAGTTGAAGGGGATAAGCCCAAATGCTTATGCTTACTTGTCCGATATTGACCCAAGTTCGAGGTCGAGGGCTTGGTTTAGTACCTTCCCCAAGTATGATTTAATTGTGAATAACCTCTCAGAGTGCTTCAATGCGTGGATTGTGAAACGATGTGACCTCCCAATAATATCACTGCTAGAAATGCTGAGGAAAAAACTGATGAAGAGGTACCAAAAAAAGCGGGAAGGCATAAGAAACATGATTGGTCGGATTTATCCTAAAATTATGGCGCGGTTAGATGAACTATCACATGATGCTGGACATTGCTACGCCGAGTATGTTGGGGATGGGTTCTTTGAAGTCACATTCAAGCAGAAGTAATATGTGGTGAACCTCGTGCGAAGAACTTACGGGTGTAGACAGTGGGACATAACCGGTATCCCATGTGCACATGCAATAAGTGCAATATGGGTTGATAGTGCTGAGCCCGTTGATTATATTTCTGATCGGTATACTGTGGATGTGCTTAGAAATGCATATAATCTGATCGTCTATCTCATGCCTGGTGAAGAACAACGGACAAAAACGAACAATGAGCATGTAGACCCACCAGTAGTGAGGATACAACCTGGGAGGCCGCGAGTAGTGAGGACTAGAGGACCAGAGGACCAGATGAACCTAGGAAAAATCAATACAGAATGAGGAAGGGTGGGGTTGCTATGAGATGTTTGAGATGCAGGGCCACTGGACACAATGCCAGAACATGTCTCAACATAAGAAGAGAAGCAATTAATTATAGAGGACGTGGAAGGAGTGAGGTAAATTTCGGTGTTATGCCTATTTTAGTGTTATGCTTATTTCTTAGACTTGACAATTGTTTATTTAATGTACTAGGTACAATCTACAGTTCAGACATAACCGAATACCCAGTCTAAAGAATTAATTAATATAAATTAAGGGGTTTAAATATTCAATACTTGGCACTCATCAAATACCCCCAAACTTACATTTTGCTAGTCCTTTAGCAAAACAAAATAAAAAATAATAAAAAAAATCAAAGCATGAAACATAATTCCTCTTTCGTGAGAGAGACGATTGCATTTATCATATGCAACAAGCCTTTTAAACCCCTACGACTCCCTAGTTGACGAGTGAAGTCTCGTGAAAGTTTGCCAGGAATGATACTCACAAACATTTTAAAACACCATGTTGTTGACAAACAATGACTTCCATACAAACACATGGTTCAAACATCATGAGCCGATTTAACAAAGTTAACATCACACTCACATCATTAGGATATCAAAAATCATTCAACTCATAGCTGAAAAATTGAGACAACTCATGTTCAAATGAGTACAAAGTGAGACTAACATAGACTCATGAGATTTTAATTTTCCTCAAAGTTTGTGTACCCCAAAATTCATAAGAATCTCATCAGATGAAAATAACCAAGGCTTAAATCAAAATGTGTATTTGTTTTTCTCTTTTTTATTTATTTTTATTATGTATATATAGGTTGTGCAATGTTTGACTCCCTTAAGCTTTCTAATTGACCTATGTAACGAGTGTTGGGTCAGTGACTCCCAAACTAGATGGTTTTAGGGCACTAGATGTAGAAACATCCCTAAGGGCTTAATTACTCAAGTAAAAAATGCTACAAAGTCGAACTAGCCATACGATCAACCAAATTGAATTTCTCATCTTTTTACGCGAACACTCAATACTTAGTGAGGCAAAAGGCCTAGTTACTCAATGAGAACTCAAACTGATGATTTTATTATTATTATTATTATTTTCTTTTTTTCTATTTCATTTTTTTTTTGAATTTAAGCCAATGTTTCATCAACAAATCATCCTACAAATCTTGAGACACAAATTCCTCAATTCAAATCTCATGCCTCACAGAACCAATGTTAATGTGCTCGTGACAAATAATTTAAACAAGTAAAGTCTCTCTAATCCAACAGATGAGTCAAAAGATTCAGATTTTTAATCACATGCAATGTTAAACATGTTAAACAAACTAATGACATGCAAACCACATTTGCGATGTAATCATGCTCAATCAACAACATTAAACAAGTTTTTTTTTTTTTTTTTTGAAATTTTTTTGGAACAAAACGACAAATAAACAAACAAACAAATAGATAGAGTGTTTTTTCATACCCCCAAACTTGAATTACACATTGCCCTCAATGTGTAGTATAGAAATAAATTACCAGAAGTAAGAAAACATCAAGGTGTGAAAAAGGTTAGGGCGTCCCCTAAACCTAAACACCAAAACACTTGTCAACAACATTAACAACAATATTTTTCAATAGAAACAAACATCAAAAGATTAATTGCTGTCAGAAACAATAATAAAATGACAAGAAATAAAATGAAAAAGGAAAAAGAACTCAAAAATTAAATGCGGAAAATAAAATGGAAAAATTATTATACCTTCCCCGATCATTTGGATGCCCAACCAGTCCCTTCCACCTTTTCTTCTTTAGAATTTGATGCCCCTCTAGCATAATGTTTCACCCTCTTAGGTAGCATACTTGCTTGCTTCGAAGGATCTTCTTCGAAAGATGATTCTTAGATTTGTGACATTGTGTGCATAGATCCTTAACAAATTTATCACAAGACGGCTCTTTGAGGCATTGGAGAATTGAATCTTGGGGCTCATGAAGTGTCTCAAAAGGGACTGTGATGAAGAAATGAGTTTCAGTACTCACTTCCTTGTCGTTGGATTGATTTGGAGTTGACGAGGGCTCAATTTGCTTCAGGTGCTCAACAAACTCCACATGCTCCTCTTTCTCTTCCTCCTCATTGTTATCCACAATTTCCTTACTCTCAAGTATGGTGGTGGCAGGGACATGCTCATGACAAGAATAGCTAGCATCATCCTCATCATCATCATCATGTACTGCCCTTGAGCCATTAGCTGACTTAGAAGCTTTTCTTCCTCTATTATGTTGAATTCAGCAACCAAATAATCAATATGTCCTTCAATCTTGGCAAAAGCTTGATGTGTGAACTACTTAAACTCTTGTAGATTCTGGTCATTGCTCATAGTGGCATTCTTAAGCTCTTGTATAGCCTAGCTGCTTTCCTGTACGAATGCTTTAAGAGTGTCTTCTAGTGATGACTGTGGTTTCGGATAATTGTAGGATGAAGGATTGAAAGATTGGTGATCGAACTGCGGATATTTAGGATGGTGCAGTTCATGGTGTGTGTATATATATATATATATATATATATGTATATGTACATTGTCAAAATAAATAATGAGAATATAGCAACATGCTTAAGATAATAAAATATATAATACTTAGGATTATGTCCATGCTATAATGTGAATTATATCATGCATGCACTATTATGATGCCATCCTCGTGAGATATTTACATTTTGTAAATATGTCATTATGCTGCCAACTTTAAGACAAAGTATAGGGATAAGACAGAAATTTCCTACAAATCGGTTTGTTGGAAATTTTCTACAACCCACATATAAGATTGACATGTATCTCTTAACATGTGATAAGCACATGTTGTTTTAATATCATGTACTTCTCACATGTTTTTTTAATAGCATTAATAAAAAAAATACGTGATTCTCACATGCTTAAAAGACACGTATTATTTTTATATATGGATTGCCCATAGGGATAACAAAATTAGAAACAATTATTTTCCTTTTTAAAATAATTTAAAACTAATATACTGTCGCGAGGTAGTGCACTAAATGCAGTTATTACTAAAATCAAAGAATAAGAGCAGGTGTCCAATTTAGCGGTCAACAGTGAAAGGTAAGTATATATCTCATCCTACAATTGGAAGAAGCATTGGGCTTGTTTGGCAAAGACATGTACAGAACAAAACAGAACAGAGTAGTGGGGTTGTTAGTTTTGAAATTAGTAAAAAGTGATGATGTGATATAAAATAAAAGGAATTTGTATAAAAAAAGTGAAAAAGTTTTGTATTGTAGTGAATTTTTTTGTTTGGATAATAATAAAAAATTATTGATGTGATATAAAAAGTGAAAAAAGTGGGAATGTTTTGATGTTGATTAGTAGTGGAAAATATATTAAAAAAAAAAAAAAAAAAGTACATGAACAGTGCTGTTCTGTAATGTTGTTTCAGAAGCAACGAACTGCTTTTCTCGGACCGCCTTAGATTGAAGTAGAGGTAACATTGTTTCAGAAGCAATTTTTAGGGTTTTTTCTGTTTGACTTTCATCAACTATGATATTTCCCTTTTCATTTTCTCTTTTTACTGTTCGCCTGAAATAGGAGAATTGAGCTTCCTTGCATCTTCGCAGCTTGTGAATTTCTTTCGTATGCTCCGTCTGATTGTTCCAAATTCTGGCTTTATGGGTTGTATTTTTGTAAATTTGAAGTCTTGGTGCAGACTATGCTGGTTTATTTGCAATTCTGTGTGAATTGTGTTTTGATGTAGTGATTTTCTCATTGCTATGTGTAAAAGCTTCAGACTTTATGAATAATGTTGTGAATTTCAGTTAAATATCATATCTAGTTATGCTTTTCTTTTTTATTTGTGTGTGTGTGTTAAACATGCTGTTCTAAATGCTTCCTACTGTAGGCATTGGTTTCTGTAAAAACTTTAACAATATTATTACGTAACTTTGTTTTTTACAATTTCCAATATTCGGGTAGGCCATGGCCGGAAAGAAAATTATGGCGATATGTCAGTCGGGTAGGGAGTTTGTGACGAATAAAGACGGGTCGTTGTCTTACACTGGGGGTGAGGCATTTGCGATTGACATTGATCAGCAAACACAGTTAAATGATTTTAAGTCGAAAATTAAATAGTGGAAATGTAGTGTCCCTTATCTAATATAGCCGCACAACATGTAGTAAGGACTCAAGAGTTTATCATCATGCCAAACGTCAACACACACATGCAGGATAACAATATTAATTTGTAATCTATTTTGAATTTTGTATTTAAATTTATCAAGTGGTGTATTCTTGTCCCAACTCTCAATTGTAAATTGTATATATATATATATATATATATTAACACTATCATTAACATGGTTTGGCTAAGTTGGCCAAGCATTCCTTCATCAAATCTTTCAAAGATACGTACCTTGAAAATCTACAAAACTGGAATAATAAGCACCTTCTAACCTTGACTTGGACTTGTCTTTTGGTTGGTCTTAAAGTGAAGCTGAATTGACAATTAAACTGATTAATCATGACCTTAATTATGCTCCAATATCAAGTTGTTTTTAAGGTTGTAGCTTTTTAACGTATTTTATTTTTGTTGCTCTTTATGCTCTATGTTGTGCACATTTTTTGGTTTAACAATTAAAACAATTCATTTTTAATTGTGAACTTTCAATCTACATGTCCGCCACTCTTTCATTTATAGCATTCCATTCTTTGCATGACACTTTGGTTTCTAGTCTCATCTCATATTTATAGTCTTTACCGATTTCGTATGTAAACTCTGTTCCATCTCAAAGGACCATATATATATTGACCATTCTCAAAAATTTATGGGCCATGGTCACTACCTTAATATAGGGAATTCAAGTAATTATACAATTTATTTTTCTGATATTGAGATCATCGATGAATTCTGTATGCACAGCTAACCATAGGATTGTATTGTGTTAAGGCAAAGATCAATTTCCAACACGTTAGTTGTCCCTCACCCAAATACTAAGTTAAAAAATTCAAACATCGACCACCAATATGAGAAACATACCCACTTATCGGTTTAATTAAGGTGCGATTCCAAGAGACCAAGTCATACAATTAGACAAGGTACTTCTTATTTAATTAATATAGTATAGATTAAACTCTTGCCTTGACACTTGTGTCAAAGTCTTCAAGCAAGATATTTTTTTTTTCCTTTGGTTTTATTTGTTATTGTTTTATTTATTTCTTTTCTTTTTTTAACCTTGAAGGAGGGAATGGAGCTGGAAATTATCTTGGCTTGTAGTTGCGTCCTTACTTGATCCCCTATTTGTTAGAAGAGACTCTGCTCATGTTTGGAACCCATTTTCTCGCTTGTTCATTGATTCCACTTCCACAATAATATGCTGTTGTTGAATGATGATGATGATGACTTGGAATGAAAACTTTAGTTTTGCAGGGTGCCACAAGATTGCAGAGATTTTGTTTCTGACAAAGAACAGAAAAGTTTCATTCAGCTTCCTCTTTTTCTGTTAACAGGTAAAATTATGTGTAGAAAGTCTTTTTTTTTTTTTTTTTTTTAACCTCATGCCCCACCAGAAATTTCACGAGGGCTGCTGCAAAACCTGTGAGTAATTGGTTACAATGAGCAGCCAAAGATATATACCACTGGTGTTTATAGAAAAATGTTGTCTCATCCTAACAATCTCATCAATAAGGCTTCTCTTCCTCCATGGAGATTGGTAGTGATTGTTTAGTATTCTCTTCTACTATTTGAGTAATAGGAACAATAATGTTTTGTATGAACTTTACTCTTACAATCTTTCAACCAAATACACAATAATGGATATCTCAACATATGTTCTTGCATATTATGACATGAAGCAGGTGATGAATCCTAGAACACCAAAAAATTACAAGTATATCTAGGAAAAAGCACATTCTGTTTTCCAATTGGCCTTTCTCTTTGTAAACTACAGGATGAATCTCATTAGTTACAAACTAAAAGATTTTGAGCTCAGAAATGTTGAAAGTGTTAGATTATGTGGATCTTGGTTTGTGTTCGACCCAGGTTGACGTTGGAAGTGTTTACGGTTTTTTTTTTTTTTTTTTTTTCTGAGGCTTAGTCCATGGAGCGGAGGCTTGGGGCCTATGTTGTATGTTAAGAATGTTCGTTGCATTTTGTGTCAATGATTCCTGTTTTATGGTTATGGTTCTTATGTATTCCATGGAGATTATTCTCATATGATTGGGTGAGGTCTTACAATTAAATAATCTCATTTAAAGAGAAAGAAAATGTTGGTCATCATGGAAATTTCCATTGCGCATTTGATACTAAATGAAATTTTTGAATAGAATTGCCTAGGCTAGGTAAGGAGAACGTACTAGAAGACTTTGATGTTGAAGAAAATTAATTTATTAGAGTTGAAAGACTTTGATGTTTTATGGCTCTAAGTATGAATTAAATGAAACCATGATGATAAACATATATAACATTTGACCAACTGCTAGAAATACCCTAACTTCTTATAGGGATATCAAGATGGATAAGAGCTGGATGCTGGAAACTAGAGGATTGTCTGAACGATATAAAAAAGGTGTTGTTGATTTCATGAGAATGGCAGTTTGTTGCTTGGATGGATGTGGTATGACGAGGATGCCGTAAGTGTGCAAATCAATATTATGATCGTATAAACATGGTGGAGAATCACTTATATCAAAACAGAATTGATTTGAGTTACACTCAATGGATATTTCATGGGGAAGATCCGTTTACTACAAATAATATGCATGTTGAGCATACTCCAAACAATGCAAGTGTAGAGGACCTTGATGAGATTGAAGACTTGTTAAACGATGTTCATAGAGGGACATTTCTGGTTCCTAATATAGGCGATTCCTCTACTACTCAGGAATGAAGAAAAATGGTTCTTTTGTGAACCCACATTGTGAAACTTTATACGTAAGTAAATGAAACATTTATTTGATAATTATGATTTCACATAATGTATTTATATAATTAGCTTACTTGCACGAATTATTTAATTAAAGTTTATATTGATTATGCATAATCAAATGATGGAGAAATCAGCTGAAGAAGGCACTGACAGCACGGAGGATGCTTCCATAATGACACAAGTACTAAGAGGGCCACGATCTGGCCACGTTAGAGGCATGGGGTATGGTGTCATACCTACCTCATCCTCATCTCAATTGCGTGACGCGATCCATGTGAACAACAATGAAGAGTGTCACCAAAGAATGGAGGTGATGCAGGAGAAGATAGATATGCAAATGGCACTTCTGATGTCAAAGACTATTTACAATATAATTTATTTTTACACATTCACTAATTGTTATAATGGACATGATTATGATATGAAATTCTCTTCTTCCTAGGCTTGGACAAAGCGTGGAAGGTGATTCAAGTTAGGGCAACTTCTCTTGACATAGTTAAACTGATGGTGTCTATCAGATTGATTGTGATAGTGGACTTATGCGTAGTCGCCTAATGTAAAAATATGAGATGTTGGAATGGGAAAGATTAGGGATGAGAGACATTTGAGTTTGTGATATATATATATATATATATATATATTAGTGGGTATAGACGGTATCTCTTTATTCTTCGTGATATTGACCACATTTCTGATCCCTATTTATATTTTAGTGGGTTGGTCTGGTATGAGAAGTTATGGGAAAGAGTATATTACAACTTTTGTATATATATATAAAAACTCATTAACACCTTTTATAGTAGTTTGTCTTTTTTTGTCTTTCCGCCTACTATTAAGCTCATGTAGTTGTAACTTTTTTGTATTTTCTTTAAGGGAAAAGTACACATAACCTCCTCAAACTACCACTCAATTGTCAATGTACCCCCTAAACTACCAATTGTGTCAATGTCCCTCCCTAAACTACCAAAAAATGTCAATTCACCCCTAAGACCAACAAAAAGACAAAAATGACCCTAATTTTTTTTGAATAAGACAAAAATGTCCTCATAAATTCAAAAAAATTAAAACTAAAACTAAAAAACTTAAAAAAAAAATTAATAAAAAAAATTAAATAAATTAAATAAAAAACGAATTTTTTTTTAAAAAAAAGAACAAATTTTTAATTTTTTTTTTAAAAAAAAGTAAACAAAAAATAACTTAATTTTTTTTAAAAATAAAATAAAACAAATGAAAAAAAAAAGAAAAAAGAAAAACCTGTTTTTATTAAATTAAAAAAAGAAAAAGAACAATTTTTTTTAAAGAAAAAAAACGAAAAAACAAAAAATAACTGAAATTTATTTATGTAAAAAAAAAAATAAAACAAATGAAAAAAAAAAACAGTTTTTATTAAATTAAAAAACGAAAAAGAACATTTTTTTAAAGAAAACAAAAAAAAAAAACTGAAATTTATTTTTTTTTTTTAAAAAAAAATAAAACAAATGAAAAAAAACCAGTTTTTATTAAATTAAAAAAACGAAAAAGAACAATTTTTTTTTTGAAAAAAAAAACTGAAAATTATTTTTTTTTTAAAAAAAGAAACAGTTTTAATTTTAATTTTTTTTTTGGAATAATTTTTTGTTATTTTATATTTTTTTAATAATTTTTTTAAGTTCTTATTTTATTTTAATAATTTTATGAAGGTCATTTTTGTCATTAGGGGGACATTGACATTTTCTGGTAGTTTAAGGGGGAAGATTGACACAATTGGTAGTTTGGGGGGTACATTGACAATGATGTGGTAGTTTGAGGGGGTTATGTGTACTTTTCCCTTTCTTTAATTATGAAGCTTCTTGTATCTATTAGCCTCTAGTGTTCTATTTAGTTTTGAATTTTCGCTTCCCCCCCTTGCCACATATTATATGGCATAACAATTTATGAAGCAAGGGCGGCATTTATGCATGCACAACAATTTATTAATTGCCTCCGTCGACTCCTAAAATCGCTACCTGTCTCATCCTAGGCGGTTATTGGTTTTTTTCAATCACTTACAAAAGTGGTTATTACGCAGTTAATAACCGACCACTTGTACACTCCTACCCCCTTCAACTAACAACAACATTTTATGAAACCCCACAAACTGAGTCATTTTTTGATAAAATCACCAGCCAAAATTATGACACGTGTCATCCACACTATAAAATTTATATTAATATAATATATAAAATATATCAATTACAAATTAAAAATTAATTTTTTTTTTAAAAAAAAAAAAAAAAAAAAAACGAAAGAAGGGATGGTCAAGCCACCTTCTTTAGGCTAAATGAGGAGTGGTTGAACCACCCATATATGCTCGGAGGGGTGGTCGAAAGGGAGTGCTTCGGCCACACCAATTTGGCCAAAAGAGGTGGCTCGACCCCCATCTTCTAGTTTTTATTTTGTTTTTATATATATACAGTTTTTATATTGTCGACTTTGTTTGTTTTGGCATATATTTTTTTTATGAAAAACATTTTTTCTATTTTTCAGTGTTTATATGATCAAAAATCATGGTCAAACCGAATTTTTTTCGGTTGAGTATGAAAATTTTCTTTAATTTTAGTAAAATGATTTTCATTTTTTAAAACCGTAAACTATTTTTTGAGTTTGAATTTTTTTTTCTTATAGTACGCACTCTCTCTTGCATATCATTCTCTGTTGCCACTGGCCATCACCGGAATCCATGTTCGGTCGATGGAGTCCGCCATCGAACGCTGACTACTAGAGTTTGTCGGAATTTGTTGCCAGTCGCCGCCACCAAAGATTGTCGAAAGCTATTGTGGTGTTTCCTGGAAGTTGTCGATGGATTCTATTAGAAGAGACCAACTGAGAAGAGGAACTAGGAGGGAGTTCTTAGGAAGAAGTTTGTGGGCTAGACAATATTTGGGACATAAATTAGCTACAAACATTTTTTTATCTGTGAGGAAGAAGTTTAACACCATAGGCTTTTTTCAGGTCAACGGCAAAAGAACAAGACTCCCAACCCTTTTTTTTTCCAACCAAAATTCCATTCTACAAGTATCATTGATCGCCATGTTGAAGCACAACTCTATTCAAAGCAAAGTTCTATAGTTAAGATTGTTAAAGTTCCAATTCACAGTGTTAATGACAAAGATCCCAATGAAGACAATGAAGAGACCATTCATAGAATTTGTAAAGTTGAAGATAATGATTAGATAGTTGAAGAGATTTCACCTCTCAATAATTCATATATTAGAATATATATATAGTTAGATAGGAGATGAATAGTTGTAATCTCTCGTTATTGATGTAGAAGTTGTAAGGTTGTCTAGTGATTATAAATACCAATATATGGATCCCTCAATTGATAGGGAGAAACATTTTGAATTCACATTTCTTAAATGGTATCAGAGCGCACTATTGTCATTTTTTTTTTTTTTAACATCCTCTGTAAGGCTCTCTTAATGGCTTCCTCTTCATCCTCTACAACTTATTTGTCAACCACTACAGAGAATTCACAGTCCAATTCTTCGTCGACTGTTTCTGATCCCATCACTATTTACCACACTATTCATACCAAATTTAACCGGGACAATTTCCTGTCTATTTGAAGCATTTTAATTTTACGTTCAAATTGACGTTTAATATTGGTCTGGAATTGTAAGAAAATTGAATGCACGTCGGACTTAGAAACAATGGGAAAAACCCAACAAAATTTACTAAAATTAAAAAAAAAAAAAAAAAAAAGAAGAAGAAGAAGAAGAAAAAAGACACATAGTAACAAAAACCATTCGAAGAAAGAACTGGGGTAGGACCCCAAACGTCATTGAACACTAAGTCCAAAGGATAACGGAAACATAAGTAGAAGAATTAAAGGGAAGACTATGGCTCTTTGCTACTTGGCACGAAGAACAAACACCCGAAGCTTTATAAGATTGAAAAGGAAGACCAAATTTGGAGAGGACCCAACGAACCACTTGAAAAGCTAGATGACCAAACCGATTATGCCATTAATGAAGGCTAGTTCGCTTACCAAAAAAAGCTTGAGGACAAGTTGACGAGGAGACCGACCCAGGCATAGGATAGAGACCGTTCTTAGTTGGATCGGTGGGGAGGATTGACCCCGTTGCTAGATCCTTGACATAAAAACAAGGAGGGTGAAAATCTATAGAAACACGATTATCTCTAGCAAATTGATTAACAGAAATAAGATTTTTTTTTTGAATTTTAGGGACATGAAGAATATGAGGAAGACGGAAATTATGAAGAGAAGGAAAAAGAGAGGAACCAATGTGGTGAATGGGCAAACCTTGGCTTGATCCAACTTAAACCTTGTTTGGCCCAGTGTATTCCTCAGCACCTAAAGTCAAATTAGCAAGGTCAGAAGTAATATGGGTATTGGCACCCGTATCTTGATACCATGCCGGGTCAACATCATGTTGCGGAGCAGCCAAATAAGCTTGAGCAGGGGGAGAGGAAGGGCCCTGAAAAGAGATGTCAAACCGACGGTAACACTGCACGACGGATATGTCCAGGTTTCTGACAGAGTTGGCACACGAGATGATTGTGTTCAAAATTAGGGCATGATCCAAGAAGACCACGACCACTTCCACTACGCCTCTTGTGTCTACTCGGTTTATCAATATCCGTACCAAACTCAATGTTCGTCCCTTACCGTTGAGTTTGAAGGGGTGTGTTGAAGCACAACTCCACTCAAAGTAGAGTTCTATAATGAAGACTGTTAAAGTTCCAACTCACAGCGTTAATAACAAAGATCCCAATGAAGACAATGAAGAGATCATTCATAGAATTTGTAAAGTTGAAGATAATGATTAGATGAAGAGACCTCACCTCTCATTAATTCATATGTTAGAATATGTATAGTTAAATAGGAGATGAATAGTTGTAGCATCTCATTATTAATGTAGAAGTTGTAAGGTTGTCTACTGGTTAATTATAAATACCAATATATGGATCCCTCAATTGATAGAGAGAAATATTCTGAATTCACATTCTTATACGCCATGATTAAAATAAAATGTCCTATTCACGTTTTAATTATTTTTCCCTTTTGCTAAAGCATGAACAACAATAATACTATATCTTATCTCAAAGGAAAAAAATAAAAATAAAAAATAAAAAGGTAACAACATGGGCGGGAGATAAGTAAGATTCAATGACAAAAATATCAACAAGTAATTTGTAATGTCTTTTCAAACTTTTAATTATGGCAATGTCTATTTTTTTGTGCAAAAATAAATTGATAAAAATACAATTGGTACAAAATTTAGAAAAATAAATAAAATTAAATAGAGTAATGAGGTGCACAATAATATTGGAGTTAGCATCAAATGGCTTACTGATGAATAAAGGGAGACATCAAAAACACGAACAAGTACGTGCCCCCCAAAAAATGTTACCCCATTGGCCATTGGCCCATTGCCGTGGTGCTGGGGGTATTTTGCCCAAGTCAAGCATAAGTCTCACGGCCATTTGACCCATATATTCTACAAAGATCTCCATGTCCGCTTATTTGATAACTAGATGATTGCAATTCAGATAGTAAATATGGAAAAGTATTATCTAATTATTCTGGCAAGTGTACGAATTGTTCGAAACTTGTTTAGATAGCTCACACATTTGTTTAACAATCCGTATTAGGGTATATCAGGAGTTTAAGAATCCAAGTTACAGTTAAATACTATCATAATTGAATATTGTGACCTAACTACATTTGAAGACTATTACATACTCACAATTGAAGACTATGACCTAACTACAGTTAAAGTTTATCATATAGTCACAATTGAAGACACCTAGTGATTGTAACCTAACTACAGTTGAAGTCTATCACATAATTACATTTGAAGACTATTACCTAGTTGTGGTTGAATTTTATTTGTATTATCTAATTCCACTATAAATAACATCACTCAAAGAAATAAGAACTAACATGTAGCCCTTTGAGCTTTATCATGTGGACGTAGGTTATAGACCGATCTACGTAATTATTTGTATCTATTTATTTATTATTCTGCATTATATTATCTTTAGTGTTCGATCCTATGAATTTCAATTTTTTTTTTTTTGTCCCTTTATTCTCTTGCCGGCTTTGGTGTTTTATGGTGCAATCCAACCGTCCCTTGGTGTTTCGCAGCGAAATTCGATCACCCCTAATTGGTTTACAGTGAGATTCAACCGTTCGTTGCAGTTTTTCGACGTAAGTCATAGACCGAACTAAAGAATTCTGTGTCTATTTTTTTATTATTCCGCATTATATTATCTTTCAATCCGGACAATAAAATTATTAAAAATCTTTATCCGTTCTACATATTGCATGAGCAATGGTAGGGATCATCTTTTTATTTCATTTTTATCATCACAAAGTTTATATATGTAGCTTTTAAAATCATCATTGGATCAAAATTCAATAGTGATCCACCTTAAATTCAATAGTGACTTTAAAAGCATGGATTACTATTAGATTTTGATCCAATAATAATTTTAAAAGTCGAGTAAACTTTAAAAAAATAAAAATAAAAAGATAATTCCTAACCTAATTCCTTTTCATATACCCATTACTACTGGTAGGCTTAGGTCGACTTCCATGGAATATTAATTAGCGTTGATCGGGAGTCACGACAACAATGGGCTTTCAAGGGACCCAAGTCGAAGACCTCGTGTTATGGAAAATGTTATTTCAACGGTTCCAGAAATATAAATATAATTAAATTTTGTGTGGAAAAGAAAAAGGTTTCCGCGTGGCCGGCCGGTAGCTAGCAGTCGTTTGTTGAAAATCTTGGTTTGGTTAAAGAAATTAAAGTCGCTTTTATTTTGAAAAGTCGCTTTATTTTTATAAACAAGTGGAAATTAAAGCGATGCATGAAGAGATCATCTGCGATGCTGCCTGACTGGATGATGATCGATGACCTGTGCTCCGACGAGACCCACACCAATCAATCTATGTACGTTACCGGTATTATTCATGTAATTTAATTGCACAACAATAAACAAAACTATAATCATCCAGTTTGATTACAAATTAATGAATAAGGGCTTGCATTGGATATTGGTGGAAAAGTTATAAATCAAAAAAATGGATCTATCTCCACTAGCTATTCCAATCCTACTCGATCACACTTAGGGTTAATAATTTTTTATATGATTCGGAAGTTCGACACAAATTTAAGGGTCTGACCCGTTTAATTAAATTAATCGAGTTAAAGTTAGCCTATATATATAATTTTATACTCATGCTTCAACATTTTATGGCTGACAATTATTGACATGATCTGCATACTCGACACAAACCAATTTAAACAAAATTAGCGGGTTATATAGAACTGAAAGGTCTGACTCGTTTAATTAAATAAGTCGAATTATGATTAATTAACTTATATAATCTTAAAATACTCAAGCTCAAAGTGAAGCACGTATAATGATTACAAAACAATATTGCAAAATCATAAACCTCCGGCTAAGTTGGAGTAGATGAATGAGAGTATATAGTACGATGCATGAGGCCTTTCATGACTTAATTAGCTTGTTGACTTGGGAAACTCCCCAGCAACAACTGTTCAAACGACCTCCAAAGGCCTATAAATAGACGTATCCCAAACGACCTGCAATAACAAGTTAATTAACAACACAATTCTACTTTCAATTTCTTCACCATTCTCGATCAGTCGATCTCCCCCCTACACAAATTAACTAACACCATGAAGGTATACAAATGGCTTTGTTTTTAACTTGATATCAATGAATCAAAAAGAAAGAAATCTTTTCTTTCTTTTTTTCTAATTGATATTCTTTCTGCAGCAAATTGTGGTGCTCAGGGTGTCCATGGATGGGCAGAAGCGATTTTGTTTCTGTATTATGGCTGGACGGAAGGCCCGCACCAAGGCCATGAAGATTGCAGTTAGCGTTCCAGGTAACAATATATATATATATATATATATATATATATATATATATATATATATATATAGTTTTTATTAATGAGATCGATCGAAATGATAAAAATTATATATATATATATATATATGTTCCATTTGCAGGGGTGGAAGCAGCAAGTTTGAAAGGGAACGACAAGGACCAGATAGAGGTGAAAGGGGAAGGGATTGACACCGTCAAACTTACGACGTTGATCCGGAAGAAAGTGGGGCATGCAGAGATAGTAAGCGTGAAGGAAGACAAGAAAGAAGATAAAAAGCCTGAGGCGAAATGGGAAGTGGTGTGGCCGTACGTGAGTGGTGTGCCTTCCTACTCAATCTACTAGGAGTACCCATGCAATCCTCCTTCTAGCTCCATCATGTAACTATTTATTTATCAATATATTGGGAGAGTAATTTAATTTTCGAGATAATTGCACCGTTGGTCCATGTGGTATGCTATAATTATTTTTCACTCTCTATGGTTTAAAAAGTTTATGGGAGATCCATGTGGTAAGCAATAATTACAAATCGATCTCTGGCGTCAAATTCCGTTAAAATTTTTAACAGATTTCGTCAAATGTCACGTCAGCGCCACATGTCGCCAGGCGACACGTGTCCATCTTAATAAAAAAATATAAATTTATTAAAAAATAAATAAAAATACTTATTTTTTAAAAAAAAAGAAAAAAAAAAAAGAAAACCGGAAGCAACCCAGCTTATGGGGGTGGCCCCGGCGGCACGCGGCCACCCCCAAGTGTCTTGGGGTGCGCCACCCCTTGCTTCCCGGTTTTCTTTTTTTAAAAAAAAAAATTAGTATTTTTATTTATTTTTTAATAAATTTATTTTTTTTTATTAAGATGGACACGTGTCGCCATCTTATTGGTGACACGTGGCGCTGGCGTGGCATTTGACGAAATCTGTTAAAAATTTTAACGAAATTTGACGCTAGGGATCGATTTGTAATTATTGCTTACCACATAGATCTCTCATAAACTTTTTAAACTATAGGAAGTAAAAAATAATTATGGCATACCACAGGGACCAACGGTGCAATTATCCCTAAATTTCCATATATATCGTTTCTCTTCTGTTTCTCACGTGTTCTGGATTTTCAATTAATTTTGCTGCAAACTTGAGATCGAACAACGGACGTTCAATTCAGATGAATTCTGCGATGAATTCATCTGAATTTAAAGAGTACAACTCAAAAATTAAAGGTCAATTCAGATGAATTCTTCGATGTAAAAATTGCCATAAGATATTTCATGTGTTGAAAGCACGTGATAAAAATTTGGAGGTAATAGGAGTCCGTTTGGAGTCTAATTAAATAAAATATGAAAATTGAAATGGAATTATATATTGATCTGGACCTCAATTAAATTAAAGCTTGGGTCAAATGGACTTAGACCGCTTCATGCCATGCGTCAAAACCTTCATCTCATAGAGATCTACATTCTCATAAAATTTCCTGAGGATCGAAGGCTAAGAATGAATCAATAGAATTGGAGTGTGAATAATAATAAAGTATATCCATAGGTTAAAAAAAAAAGGAAAATGATAGATTTACAACACCACCACAACAAGTGCACAACACCCCCTCACATGGAAGTGGAGCCCAGTGTGTGAGGCCCACCTCCATATGAGGAGGTGTTGTGCACTTGTTGTACTGGTATAGTGTAGGAATCAAATCCCAAAAAAAAAATGGTAGAAGCCACTTGATGGGTATGACACCAAGCAAGTGTTGCAACGTGGCACCGCATGGTCACTTGGGGGCCGGTCACTTTCCCCATACAAAAGGAAAAGGGAGTCGTGGGAGAGAGAGAAAGAGCAGTAATTGTGGACCTGCTGATGTGGTGGTGCTCGGTATATAGTATTCGGGGCTCAAATTAAAAGGGTAATTTTTACAAATTGGTTTTTCAGTGAGTTTTTCTTATTTTTCTCTTCGATTATGCGTATGTCCATTTTTTCAAATTAAGTGGTTATAATGCCCAAAAACAAGTTTGTCTGTTTTTTTTTTCTTAGAAAAAACCGTCGGCGATTTTTTCCTCTTTTCAGAAAAAAAAAAAAAAAAAAAAAAAAAAAAAAAAAAAAAAACCTCTTTTAAATGTGAAAATGGAGGAGAGGAGCCTTCTGTTTCCCTCCTCCCCAGTAGGCTGTGGTAGTTTTGTTGTTTATAAATAATTTTCCTTCTCCTTTTAAGGGTCGTCAGCAACTGAAGGGGTTGAAGGGTTGGTTTTTGTCTCATCCTGGTCAGGGATGGAGATGTGGTTTTTCGTTTGGTAAGGTGTAAAGGCGGGTTTGTTCTCCCAATTTGTGGCACACAGTGTCTGATTTCTACGAGGAGTTCGGGATCAACCGTTGCTGTTTTGTATGGCCACGCCAGTGATGAAATCGTTTTGATCCGAGATTTTGGTTTCTTCCATGGATATTCCGGCCTGACAGTTTTGATTTTGAATAGGAGGTTTTGATCCGCTGCTGGTGGTTTGGATGGCCACGCTGGAGACGAAGTCTCTCGCTCTGTTTGTTTCTTCGTAGTTGTTTGCAGCAGTGTGGGTCTAGGGATTTCCTCTAGAACGGTGGTTTAGGGAGAAAGGGGTTTCGGCAATTTGGGCATTTTGGATTCTTCGTTTTCGGCGGTGCTGTAACGGTGATTCAGGCGTTTTTTTCGGGTGTGGCTTTAGGGGTAATCAGGGCGATCTTCCAAGAGCGATTTCCGGATTTTCTGAAGTCTGCAAACCGTCGAGCAATTTGGGGAAGTGGGGGAAATGATCCGGCTTGTGCATTTGTAGTTTTTCTTTTTCTTTGTTTGTGTCTGGTTGTTGTTAATGCGGCTACTATGTTGTTTATTTAAGATTAAAACCTGGTCTGCAAAAGCCCTCTCCTAGATCTAGCAGCGTTATATATTAACGCAGAAGTATCTTTCTGTTTGTCTAGGTTTTTGAGTAGCTGTATTTTGTTCTGGTCTTCGTCTATTTGACCTTGGTAGAGGAAACTCTCACCGTGGTGTCTCTGACTTAGTGTATTATGGATTCTTTGTAACCCTGCACATTTGACCAGTTTGGTCTCTTTTCATATATTGAAAGGGATTTCTTCAAAAAAAAAAAAAAAAAAGTTGTTATAATGCCCAAATTAGTATACAAAGTTTAGACTTTAGATTAATATTTTATTTATATAATGTTGTTATATTCAATTTATTATATAAAAAAAAAATTATGATAGAATCATTGTAATACCCGAATAATATTGAGAACTTCACAATAGCGTTATTATAATGCCCGAGAACACTGGAATATTTTAATAATATTTATATCTACGTCATAATAATGCATGCATGAAAATATGAGTAAACGCTACGATAGTTGTCATAATGCACGCCTAAGGGACATTAAGACCTCATAGATATATTGTTACCTAGCTTGTCGAAATAAATAATGAGAATATAGCAAAATGCTTAAGATAATAAAATAATACCTAGGATTATATCCATAACTTGAATTGTATCATGCATGCACTATCATAATGCCATGCTCGCGAAATATTTACAATCTGTAAATATGTCACGTGCTGCTAATTTTTGGACAGAACATATATAGGTATAACAAAATTAGAGGCAGTTAATTTAACTTTTTTAAAATAATTTAGAACTAATATACTGTCAGGCGTGAGCGCACTAAATGCAGTGAATAATAGAATCAAAGAATAAGAGTGGGAGTCCAATTTAGCGGTCTACAGTGAAAGGCAAGCATAATTACCTACTGAGACTTTATACTTAATTTTATATGTGATATTGTTTTATAAATGGAGCATAATTATTTTATGAACTAATATAAGTATTTACTTATGAAGAGTGAAGAGTGAAATGTTTTAAAATGTTTTATTAAATGGTGATATATGAAAAGAAATGTTGTTAATTACTGCATGATTTATGGAAAGAAAGAAGTGGATTTATAATCTAATGATTTTGTGAGATAAAATGGTCACTCACCGTAAAAGGGACACATGGCATTTTTATAGACTAGGTAGGAGGAAGTTCCTTAAACCCAGTTTAGAGGAAAACTCTATCCGTTTTAAGATAGATAAGACACTAAATAATTATTCCACTGCTTACATTATTAATTAGCATTTAGTTTTATAATATGCTAACACCATGACCAATACTCCAAGCCTTATGCAGCTGGGTTGGGCTTCTCATAGGTTATGGAAGTTGGGTAATGCCTAATCACACGCTCATTGGCTAGGCTTAAGCCCAAGGCCCGTTGTTTTTAATTTCTTATTTTTGGTCCCAAACACAGGATTGGACCGACCGTATCCAAGTTACGAATTTACCGAAAAGAAAAGTTCAAATATCATCTACTACTATTAATATTAATTTATTAATACGAACATTTAGGCAAAAATAAATAAAAATAAAAATAAACAAGAACCTTATAATTATATAATGCCAGCACTGATGATTTCACCTACAGAAAAGAAATTTCAGTTTATTGATGAAGTGACCGAACATATTATCGGACAACACAATACATATTTCTGAACTAGACAAATTATTATATTAACATCTTAAAATAAATATAATATTATAAGATTTAGTAATGCTAGGAATCTTCTTTTTTTATATCATTTTAAAATTGATGTGGCTTTTAAAATCACTATTAATTAATTTATCTAAAATTTAATAATAATTTTAAAACTGATTTAGATTTTAAAATTATTATTAAATATGTAATAAATTATTATTAAATTTTGATTCGATTGTAATTTTAAAAATTATTTAAATTATAAAAATTAAAAATTAAAAATAAAAGGCGTTCCTTACAGTAATTCTGCAATAAATCTTTCCCTTGCTTCTTTGAATTCGAGCCATTCTGTTTTTTCATCTTGCAATGATTCCCCACTTTCTTATATTTCTCAAACAAATACGTGGATCATTGATATTGGAGCTACTGTTGATCACATATATCAACTCCATTTCTTTGTTTACAACCATTACATGCATCTACAATTTCTACACGAGTCAAATTACCAAATGGACAATTTGCCAATGTCACTCACATTGGAATAGTCAAACCTTCTGAGCATCTAATTCTTACAAATGTTTTTATGTGTACCATCTATTTCGTTTAATTTACTTTCTGCTAGCAAGATCATCAAAACCCTCAACTATTTTTTCATCTTTCTTGCTAACTATTGTTTCATACAGAATGTGATATGCCACATCGCCTAGGAATGAAAATATGCTTATATGTATAAACGCATCTTTCTTGACACAACACGTTTTAAAGCCGTGATGGCCATGAACCTATCAGAACGTACTCTGCAGTTAAGCGTACTACTACGAGAGTAGTATCGGGATAGGTGACCTCCTGAGAAGTCTGGTTCGGGAGAGTCAAAAAAGGACAATATTGTATCGTTTGAGGTGGGTTGTTATACAGAATCTGGTAGCATGAAGGACGATTGGAGTGAGTAAAAAAAAGGATGGACTATACTAATTGCTGCAAAAACTTGAGCTACATCAACCGGCCGCCACTTCTTATTTCAGAAAATCCAGTGTCCATATGCACATCAAAGTCTTTCTCTTTTTCCCATTTTTCTACTTCTGTCAAGGATGTTAATTTGTAATGAGATTTGGCATTAATTATAAACTGGGCCATTTATCTCATTCAAGAGTAAAATTGTTGCAATCTTTCCATTCCTCAAATTTCATGTGAATCAAATCCAAGTTCATGTACTATATATATATATGTCCATTAGCTCGACAGAAAGACTTTCATTTCCTGTTAGTTCTTCTTCACATTCAACCTTTTGATTTGATCCCTAATTGCGACATATGGGGTCCATCTTCTACTAGTTACAGGAATGGTTGTCATTATTTTCTTACTATAGTCGTTACACTTGGGGTTCATTTTATGAGATCAAAAGATCAAACCAGATATTGTACGTATTCGATCAATCTTCTTTTTCACTTAATTGAGACTCAATTCAATTCCAAAATCAAGGAAGGTTTTGCGATCTGATATTGGTTACGAATTCAACATGCATGCATCCAGGCTGTGAGAAAGGCCCAGTCAAAAGGAGAGAGCATCAGGCCTTTTCGCTTGGATGTTGCTCTTGCACTTGCACTAGGAGGATCGGAAGAGGAAGCTGCACGCCTGGAGAGTGGAGAAAGAAAGGTACGTAATGCGGCAGTGGCCCCAGCAACGGCGATTGATGTTATTGTATCCAATGCTTTGCATGCGCTTCCTGTCCTGATGGAGAACTGATACATGGGGACGTTTTACCGTCCCCCATCACTCTCTTTCCACATCAGATGACATTTTTTTAATTTTTTTAATTTTTAAATTAAAAAGAGGGTGATGGGGATAGTAAAACGTCCCCCACAAATCATTTTCCGTCCTGATGTAACTCTCCTTATACTCCCTCGCTGAGGCTTGCTACACAGGGGACACTCATCCGTCCTCTGTGAGCCTTTTTTAATAAAAAATTAGTTTTTTTATTAAAAAGTTGGTTCTGATGTCACATCAAAGTCAACTTTTTAATAAAAATTCATTTTTTTATTATAAATGGGTGATGGGGGACGGATGAGTGTCCCCCATCAAGCATTTCCCCTCCCTCGCTAGCTCTACACTACAGTATTGATAGCAACCTTCACATTAATTATTCAAGAGAAATAGCTCATAACCCGCGCATTATTAATTATAATTTAATTCTAAAACTTAAAAAAAATCTGCATTGCACATAGAACATTGCATGGATATATAAATCACATAAAGTTTTACTATCAAAAAACTATAATTTTAGTTTTAATTCATATAAATTAAAATATTCTCAGATGTGTAGTTTAAAATAGAAATAAGTGTAAAGAGAAAAAAGTAGCAAGAGAAAAACCTGAATTCTGATTATCAAATCATTAATAGTAGAATTAATAGTAAGAATCTCTAATATTGTTAGTGTGATACGTATTACGTTTTTAAGTTAGAACTTGGATTTTATATGTGTGGGTGTGTGTGTGTGTGTGTTTGTGTGTGATGATAAAGAAAAGTTTTTAATTTTAGATTTTTTTAAAAAGATTCTCACCGCTTAATGTTATAATGCGAAAAAAAATTTATTTTGATCTCATGAAGATTCGCACCCATGATATTTTCATTTAAGCACAATAAATTTATTAAAATCATGACAAAACTGGTTCAACATTTAAAATTCACCAGTTTTTTTACTTAAAAGACCGATTCAATGTTTAAAAATAGAGAAATGATTAAAACACTCATACTACATGGGTCCTACTCCATTGTACCTTGGTGTTGTGTCATTGTTGTGTAGTATGAGTGTAAGGATCACTCCCCTTAAAAATAATGGGTTCACGCCACATGTCACAATTTTAAACCAACTCTAAGAGCATTCACAAACAGCTTCCCTAAAGGAGATCTGTTCCCTAAGTTTTAGGAAAAATTTCAAAAAAGTTACAAAAACCCTTCCACAGCAGCTTCCCTATTCACTTTCCATTCAATTGTTTATTCCAAAAATATATTATCTCTCTCTTACTTTATTTTCGTTTTCCTACTTTTAATTATAGTAAAAGTAAAAAAATAATATTTTAATAATATAGGGAAAAATGAAAGGAAGTTGTTGTGAAGTGTTTTTTTGATAGGTAAGTAAAAAGTAGTTTTATTTCCTATATTTAGGGAAAACGGTTGGGAATACTCTAAGATTTATTCTCCGACTTTCCTATCTCTCCACTAAATGCTACACAATACATCTACAATTTCTACATATCGTTCAAAAACATGGGGCCATGCGATATTACCAACTTCTTTTCCCTTTAAGGGCATTTACAGTAACTTCTCTAAAAGCACTAGTAGCAGATTCCCTATAATGGTTCCCTTCCCTATATTTATGGAAAATTTAATAAAAAAACATCAAAAATTGACCCACAATAGCTTCCCCATTTTTACACATTTTGGTTGGATAGCTACAGTGCTACCCAATTAGCTTCCCAATCAATTTTTTTAATAGGAAAAAATTGGACATATCTCTCATCTTTCACGCTTCCCTCCATTTCTGCTTTCATTTCCCCACTGTTGCTTTCATTTCCCTCCATCTAAAACCCATTCTCTTGCCATACCCTGATGCAATTTAATGACTATTGAATTTGGCTATTGAATTTTTTGGATTTTTTGCATGTTCCTGTACGTCATTTTAAGTTGATGGAATCTCAACAAAGCTCCCCACCACCTGTGTTGGGTATCATCCACAATAAATCAACCCACCTTCCTAGAAACTTCCCTTGAAAAAAAAAATCTCATTCAGAGCTATTTTGATCAAACAATTTAAATGGTCATTTAAATAGTTTTATGAACATAAAAACAAAGATATGAATGGTTGGTTGAAAATTAGTTGAGAGTTGGTTGGTACAAAAAAGTAAGAAAGAGAAAAAAATAATAAAATAAGAGTAAAAAAAAGTATTTAATTGATATAGAGAAAGTTAAGGGAATCTATTGTGAGGTGTTTTTTTTTAGGGAAACAAAAAGTGGTTTTGTTCCCTAAATATAGGGAAAATGATTGAGAAGCTGCTGCTAGTGCTCTAAAAGGATTTGTTCTCTAAATTTTAGAAAAATTTTCAAAAAAGTTATAAAAGCCCCTCCACTGCAGTTTTCCTAAAATTTTTGTTTCCATTGTGAAGCACTATTTACTTCTCATTCAATTGTTTATTCATAAAATATATTATATATCTTCTATTTTATTTCTCTTTTCTACTTTTAATTAAAGAAAAATAATAATATTTTAATGATATAGGAAAAAATGAAGGGAAGCTGCTGTGGGGTGTTTTTTGATAGAGAAATAAAAAGTAGTTTTGTTCCCTATATTTAAGAAAAATGGTTGAAAAGCTGCTGGGAATGCTCTACACAACAGCTTCCTTAAAGAAGATCTTTTCCTAAATTTTAGGAAATATTTTAAGAAAGTCACAAAAAGACACTCCCATCAACTTCAATAAAATTTTCTATATCCTGGAATGATCGGTGCTTCCCAATGTACTGTTCATTTTCCAACACATTATTATAATGATAAAAAAAAAATAATTAAAAAAAAAAAAAAGAAAAAAAAAAAAGACCAAATCTCTCTCCTCTCACATCTTTTCACGCTCATTTCTTCTTCTTCGTCGATGTTCCTTTCTTTTTCTTCGTCGATTCTTCTTCTTCTTCGTCCATGGCCATCCGTTCTTCTTCCTCGTCCATGGCCATCCTGCTTCTTTTTCATCGTTTTTTCTACTTCTTCTTAGCTGAAGATGGATTCGAATGAGAGTTCTTGCTGGAGGGTTGTGATGAGAGAGGACAGATCCATAGTGGGTTCTTCTTCCTCTACCTCCAGCAGAGAAAGAACTCGAACCAGACCCCAAAAAAAAATGATTTGAATGAAGTTTACTAGTGAAGCCCCGACAATTAAAACATTATACTCCATAGACTCCTGATTCAATTCACTAGTGAAGCTCCTCAATCTATCTACAAAACCTTGAAACCTTAAAAACCCACATCCATTTTCCTCACAACTCCTGAAATTCTCGTTAATCAGCCTATACCCAAATGAAAAATCCTTTCCAAAACCAAGCTCTCAACCAATTTGAGAGCAGAAGGAACTGAAACTTCGACCCCAACAGCTGGAAAACAAATACCCGTTTGGAGTTTTGGTTGGATATATGACATTGCAATGGTGTATTGGAGACGCAGGCGGGTTTGAAGAGATATGAGAAGAGGATTGAGGGGAAAGAGGTGGCTGAGAGTGTTGATTTCCTCTGATTGATTTCTCTGATTCCTCCGGTTGATTTCCTCTTAGCTTGAACCAGCAGTTGAGATCGGTTGATTGCTCCGGTTGACAAAAGCTCCTTTTTCTTTTTGACTCACGCCAGCAGTTGAGATCGAAAAATCATAAGTCACGATCTAACATCCCCAAATCTCTGCAACACTCTCCATGGCCACCATGACGAAGAAGATGAGCGAGCGAGAAGACGGAGACAACGAGAGAGAGAAGAAAATAAATGAATAAAAACACAAAACAAAAAAATTAAAAATAATATTTTAATGTTACAGGAAAAAGTATTGAAAAGTTACTTTGAGATATTTTTTTAACGGAAAGTAAAAAATAGTTTTATTCTTATATTAAGAAAAATGGTTAAAAAGCTGGTGTGAATACTCTTAGAGCACTAATAACAGTTGTCTTAGGGCTTCATCCTATATAAAAACACTTCGTAAGAAAAAAAATAAGTAGTTTAATCCCTTAAATTTTTCTTATGCTCCGTTTGTTTCGACGTAAAATGGTTTCTGTCGTAAAATATTTTCGATGAAATCAATTTCAAAAGAAATTATTTCTTCGAAAATATTTTTCAGCGTTTGGTTCGCACGAAAAAATTACGAAAATTGAAAATGTAAATGTCGCCGGAATCCGGCGACGACCGGTCGCCATCGCCGAAATCTGGCGAGCATGTTTGGCCGTATCCGGCCAAAATTGCCGGATTCCGGCAAGACACCTCTGGGCCCGGTCAGATCCGGCCGGATCCGGTCATTTTGGCCGGATCTCGGCAGGATCAGTGGCCAGATCCGGTCAGATCAGGCCGGATTCCGGCCATTTTGGCCAGATCAATGTCCGGATCCGGTCATATCCGGCCAGATTCCGGCCATTTTGGCCAGATCAGGCCGGATTCCGGCCGGTTTCTGTCCATGACCGGATTCTGGCCAAATTCCGCCGGCATTCGACGCAGTTGCCGGATTCCGGTGGCCGGCGGTTTTTCGGCAGCCGGCAGTATTCCGGGGGTCGGATTCCGACGCCGGCATTATTCTAGTGACTTGATGATGCCGGATTCCAGTGCTGCCTATTTTTGAACGACCAACTATTGCCGGATTCGACCAGTCAGATATCAAACGTGCGTGTAAAGACGAAAAACATAATTTTGGAAAACGATTTACGGTTTTTAAAACAGTAAATCGTTTTCCAAAAATTAAAGAAGGTTTTACGGTCAAACAGAAAATGGTTTTCGTTGACCGTTATTTTCCCCCCTACCAAATCCCGTAAAATACCGAAATCATTTTCCGAAAATCATTTTACGCCGAAACAAACGGAGCATTAAATTAGGAAAAATAGTTAAAAATCTACTGTTTAGTGTTCTTTTATATATATATATATAGAGAGAGAGAGAGAGATCTTTTATATATATATATATAGAGTGAGCGCTCAGACCCAAAGAAGGGCCAGAAAACAGGGGAGTAATATTACCAAAAGAAATAGGCAATGAGACTCTTATCAGGTCCTGCCCTTTTCCTCCTGTCATTTCTTCTATTCTCTCTACTGCAGAGATCTATCTTTGCTCTACTGCAGAGATCCACCTTTGCCAACAAAAAGGTAACCATTATTTTATATGCATTCTTTCTTCCAAATATATATATATAAAAAAAGTAATACTTTTCCATGATTTCTTGTAGTCATATGTGGTATACTTGGGAGCGCATTCACATGGCCCAGAACCCTCTTCCATTGATTTTAATCGAGCAACCGAGTCTCACTATGAGTTTCTTGGATCGTTTCTGGGAAGGTATACTGTCGTATATAGTTAATTACTGAATTAGTTTCAGCATCTTTCATTTCTTTCCTTACATAATCTTAATGATCATGCAGTCATGCTATGGCGAAAGAATCCATATTTTACTCATACACAAGGCACATCAATGGTTTTGCTGCAACATTAGACGATGAAGTAGCAGCTCAGATAGCTAGTGAGAAATCCGTGTCTCCTTGGTTCTCTTCTCTTCTGCTCGAGTTGCTTATATATATACATATATATAACTTGTCAAAATGCAGAGAATCCGAAAGTGGTGTCCATTTTCCTCAACAAGGGAAGAAAATTACACACAACTCGTTCATGGGATTTCCTGGGACTTGAGCATGATGGGGTGATTGGTAAAAACTCAATTTGGAACAAGGCAAGATATGGGGAAGATACAATTATTGGAAACCTTGACACAGGCGAGTAGTGTTTAATTTCTTCTTCGACTTTGAACTTTCATTTTACTTCACTCTCAAGCCCACATCATCTTTTACTAATTTGTTCAATCGATCCTATCTATATAATTTGAATTTGGACCTTTGACTTCGATCTACTTGCACCAATACAAATAAGATCTTTAATTATCATGAAATTGTTGAAACCATGGTTGATGGGTGGGTCAGAATGGAGAATCGTTCCCTTGATAGCAAAAATTGACCAGTCATAATTTTTTTGTTTATTTTTTTTCTTGCAATATACCTCAATATCAACAACCAACCAATAAAAAAGGGAGAAAAGAAAAGAGTACAATAATTCAAGTTTGGCATAAACAAAATGGGAAAATAGACAAACTATATTGATGGAGAATCTGGTGGAAGTCGATCACTTTTAGCTGTTTAGAGGAGTGTGGGGTTTAAAGCAGCTCTTGGGTATGGGAGTTGAGTTTGGCGGTAGGAAGAAATGGAACAGAATCATGCATGCTGTAGACAATCCGGATAACATGTTGAAATGGGAATAACTTTTTGATGAATGGGATCATGCTAGGTGTGTGGCCCGAATCCAAGAGCTTTTCTGATGAACACTTGGGACCGATTCCATCAAAGTGGAAAGGAATCTGCCAAAATGACACTGCTGATACCACTGCCTTTCATTGCAACAGGTACTCCCTTCTTTAATCTATGATTATTGTAATTAAGTTTATTGTGGTTCACTAGAGATCATTGAAAAATGTAGCCACTATATATGAATCTATGATCACTCTCAAACTTGAAGGTTCTAATATTTCTATTCAACAAAGTTGACTATATGAAACCTAAGCCACAAAGGTAATAATCTCTTTTTGAATGTGCCCTGTGGGGACTGACTGGTATCCATAAAGCATATTCATTTGAAATTTTCTCCGAAAGCGGTGGTGACACTTTTGTCATTTCATAAATCACAAAAAAGTCATTTGCGTTTCTTTATAGAAGACTGAAAAATATGCGGGATTGGCTGTAATTAGTTGTTTGAATTGGAGCTGCATGAGATCCAGAGACTATTAATGGAGCTCATTTATTTGAATTATCCTCCGTTGACGTAAAATATTTTTTGTCATAAAATATTTTCGATAAAATTATTTTTTAAAAAAATAATTTTTCTGAAATGATTTTTTAGCATTTAGCTCGTACGAAAAAATTACCAACGATGTAAAACGGAATCCGGCAACTACCGTCGGATTTTGGCAGAGTAGATTCTGGCTAAACCGGCCGGAATCCGACTGTACTAGTTAGTTTCAACAAACTCGGAATCTGTTGATCATCGCTGAAATCTGGCCAGTGTCGCCAGTTTCCGACAATCATATACTAAAATTTGAGAATCTTCGGTGGTAAAGTCGAGTTATCAACAAACTCGAGTGCGCGGCGGTGACGAATTCCCACAAACATGCGTGCAAGAATGAAGAGTTTAAATCCAGAAAACGATTGATGGTAAATCGTTTTCAAAAAATTAAAGAGGTTTTTTCGGTTAAATTGAAAATGATTTTCGTTGATCATTATTTTTGCACCTATCAAATACCAAAAAATGTCAAAATCATTTTATGTCGAAACAAACAGAACATAAGTATTTAGTAAGTGGCACGAAAAATTGCCACTTGATTTGTGGACTTATGAGTTGCAACCGGCCTACTCAACCATCGGATGAGAGAAGATTTTAATGGGACTCACTTATTCGAAACTTATTTGAACAGGTAAGTCATATAAAGACGCTCTCTCGATTAAGTGTCGAGGGGTTCAGTGCACTGTGGCTGCGCCTGTTGTCACATAGTAGATTGGGTTGACTTAATATTTTCTAAGATCCCACTACGTACCTTCTAGTCAACAAGTGCTTTGTTAAGAAGAAGAAAAAAACTGCTAAATAAGGAATCTAAAATTAGTTGTCTAGGGGTGCATCATCCATGTGATCATATCTTAAATTAATATATCCATACTATCTTAATTCATTTATTTTTCAAGCCATACAATATTAATTACTCTCTACAGATGTTTTCTAAATCTTTATTAGAAAACAGTGCTTTGTTTTCTAAATCTTTATTAGTTTTTTTAAAAATAAAATAAAATAAAATAAAATTTACTTAATTATAAAGCACCAATTAACTGATATGGCAATTCTTTGTGCCAAATTGGTGCAACAAATTAAGGAAGCTAATTGGAGCAAGATACTTCAACAAAGGGTATGCTACGGTGTTTGGTCCAGTAAACTCCACCTTGGACACACCTCGCGATAATGAAGGCCACGGGTCTCACACGTTATCAACAGCCGGTGGTAATTTTGTAGCGGGGGCCAGTGTGTTCGGGTTTGGCAATGGGACAGCAAAGGGTGGATCCCCAAGAGCCCGGGTGGCAGCTTACAAGGTGTGCTGGCCTCCGGTGGGTGGGAATGAATGCTTTGATGCAGATATAGTAGCAGCCTTTGATATGGCCATCCATGATGGCGTTGATGTTCTGTCTGTATCACTGGGAGGGCAGTCTACTCCCTTCTTCAATGACAGCGTAGCTCTTGGCTCCTTCCATGCTGTTAAGCACGGCATTGTGGTAGTTTGCTCAGCTGGGAATTCTGGACCTACTCCTGCTACTGTCTCCAATGTTGCGCCATGGCAGATCACAGTGGGAGCCAGCACCATGGACAGGGACTTCCGCAGTTATGTTGTCCTTGGGAACAAGATGCGCTTGGAGGTAACTCATTAGTTTTTACTTTTGCAAGTTTTTTTGTGTGTAGTTAATTAATGTGTAACGTACCCATTGTTTCATTTTCCTTTCTTACATATATATATATTCTTACATATATATATATATATATATATATATATATATATATATATATATATATATATATATATATATATATATATATACAATTTAAGTTTATTGACTTTGATATGAAGGGACAAAGCTTGTCATCTACAGCCTTGGCAAGCAACAAGTTCTACCCACTTATTAGCGCTGCAGATGCCAAAGCAGCCAACGTATCAGCTGAAGATGCGTAAGGATTATTCTCCTTCTATATATCATGCAAAATTTATTAATATTGTTTAACACAACACAATCATGTAAATTATGTGAAATGTGTTTAATCAACAAGCTGATCTAGCTTGGTTATGCGCGCAGTCTGCTATGTAAGAATGGAACTCTTGATCCCAGAAAGGTGAGGGGAAAGATCTTGGTCTGTCTTCGAGGTCAAAATGCAAGAGTCGACAAGGGTCAGCAAGCTCTACTGGCAGGAGCTGTGGGGATGGTTCTTGCCAACACCGAGCTTACTGCGAACGAAATTATTGCTGATGCACATGTCCTCCCTGCTTCCCACATCAATTTCACCAATGGGGTCACTGTCTTCACTTACAGCAATTCAACCAAGTAAGATGACACGCCAGTAACAATATTAAACTTTATATTAGCCAATTAAAGGGTAGCTTAGCTCATGGAGCCTAGCTATTTTCTCTTAATATATAGAGAAATTTCAATTTTGACAGGTCTCCAAAAGCTTACATTACGCATGCAACCACAATTTTGAGCACAAAGCCAGCACCTTTCATGGCAGCTTTCTCATCCAAGGGACCAAACTCCATAACGCCTGAGATCCTTAAGGTTTCCTTTACATCAATACTATTAGTGTCTTTCTTATTTGCTGGGTCAAATGTGTGGATTATGTATTCTATAGTAACTGTTGTATGTTCAGCCTGATATTACTGCACCAGGAGTTAGTGTCATAGCAGCCTATACTGAAGCACAAGGTCCAACAAACCAAGTATTTGACAAGCGCCGACTTCAATTTAATTCGGTATCAGGCACTTCAATGTCATGCCCCCATGTAGCTGGCGTTGCGGGCCTCCTTAAAACCCTCTATCCTACTTGGAGTCCTGCAGCTATTATGTCGGCAATCATGACAACGGGTAAGAGAGCAAGTCTAGTGCCTGCATTGCATGTTATTTTACCAGGAATCCAAGTCCTTCCACTCCCGACAACGTACGGAGATTACAAATTTTGGGATCTTAAAGCGGATGGTTCTTAATTATTGTGGGTCTAATTTTTCCAATATTCTTTCTTGACCTTGCTTTTCTCAAATTTTACAGCTAAAATACAGGACAACAGCAGGGAGCCACTGCTTAATGCTTCTCACTTTAAGGCAACACCATTCAGTTATGGAGCAGGACACATTAACCCAAACGGTGCTATGGATCCGGGGCTGGTTTATGACTTATCTGTTAGTGATTACCTTAGCTTCATATGTGCTCTGGGATACAATGAAACACAAGTGTCAATGTTTTCAGATAGCCCCTATAATTGCCCCAATCCTATCACTCTCACGAACTTCAACTACCCTTCAATCACAGTCCCTAAACTAGCAGATTCCATCACAGTGACCCGAACCTTAAAGAATGTAGGTTCCCCAGGAACTTATAAAGCTCGTATCCAAGAACCAAGTGGAATATCAGTTCTTGTCAAGCCCAAGAGCTTGAAATTTAAGAAGGTTGGTGAAGAGAAAAGCTTCAATGTTACCCTGAAGGTTAAAGAAGCCAATGCCGCTAAGGACTATGTATTTGGAAATTTAATATGGTCAGACAAAAAGCACCATGTGAGGAGTCCGATTGTGGTGAAGGCAGCCTAGAGAAACTGATGTATTCGAGCTAATTCTATGTATTTCTATATTTGTCCCTCAAGGATCGATATTGCTTACATTAATAATGTTTGGCAAAGTAGGAATTGAAAAAAAAAAAAAAAATCATATTTCATAATCTTTTGACCATTCAATTCACTTTCTTGTTTCCCATATTATATCTTGTGGAGTTCAATTCTTTCTTTTTATTAGACAACATATTATTTCTTGTATCACAATCTGTTCCAAGTCCCCCGATCCATATAACATACTATATATATATATATATATATATGCTTCCAAAAACCATAGAGGGGACCCATTGGATGAAATAATGTTGTAATGACAAAATAACAGAACAATAACATATGGAAGCTTCATCACTGATAATTTCACGCTGCATATACCACTTTGAAATATTAAATGTTGGTTCAATCCATGTCTCTCCCTAAAACCACTGCTATATAGTACAAGAACAGAGGTGAAAAGTAGAAATGGAATGGAAGAGGCCTCCCATAAGAGAATGTCGAATTTCAACCAAGGGGAGAAAAGAGGAGGGGGGGTTGAGACATGGATGTGGAACTCCTCTCAGCCTTCACGTAATCAACTTAAAGAACAAAGCATAAAGAGAAGCAGGGGGCTCAAATGGAACAATGGTCCAGATATAGTACCATCCCTCTTTGAAATTCTACATATGGATATGCTATTGGTAGGTCATCATCTGTTGATCTCCACCTACAAGTTCAAGCAAAACCTCCACATTTTTAGCACAAATTTACGTATTATATAGACTATGAAAGCTTAATTTCAAAAATACCTTCCTTCACAAAGAGTTGGTGAAGTAATTTACTTCCTTACAACAAAAGTGGTTACCTGTAACTCAGTACAAGGTGGTGGAGAAAGAATGCAACCTCAACTTTAGCAAGTTCAGAACCGGGACAGCATCTAGACCCCCCACCAAAGGGAGTAAAATTCTTGCGCATTTGATCTTGGCTCTGAGATTTTATGAGAGAATTATTTCAATAACTTTTCTTGTAACACTACCAACAATATAAACCACAGAATTGAAGCTACCCTAAAATTTCACATGAAATTTGGCACGTCTTGGTTTAGTGGTGGTGTACCCAAGAATAAACATCTGGAAATGGGCTTTTCCAGCCCAAAGTTAGCACAACAAGCCCATTTCTGATGAGTCCTGTAGACTGACTGATCGAACTCGGCCATGTCCTAATGGATTGGCACATAAGCAATGGAAAGACGCCGTGTGTTGGTTTCCGGACCACTGCTAGCTGGACTCCTAAAATCCTTTTCTTCTCAGGGCTAAGGGATGCTCAGATAACGGAGCGGGAGCTATGGATTTAAATCAGATAAATGTTATATTATATGTACTTCAATTTTTACAAAGGGAGCCTTACTAAACTGATGTAAAACAAACCATAAACCCTAAATCAAAACAACTAATAAAAATAAATGTTATAGGTATCAATAAATAAGCTACACATCATCTTAATAAAGCTCAATTTGTAAAAGTTAAGTAGGGTAGCATTTCTCCTTAAATCAGCCATCCTCCCTAACCAACCAAGTGCGGGAAAACATTTCATAAAGAGCAGAGCTGAAAGAGTCTCATTCATGAGGGCCTCATCATTCTAGCAAAATACTCTTTGGGAATTCCTTAAGATCATTTCCTTCTCTAGTTGACATTGAGTGACCCATCAAGAACATTTCGTGCTTAACCTTCATTCTCTCTCTAGGACGTTCTTTCGATTCAAGATTGAGGGTGACCCCAGCAAGGACATTGGGGACAAATTTGTCTGACGCGGCAGTGCCACATCAAGGAGTAGAAAAAATGAAGTGAAATAGAAGTGTCTTAATTTACAATGATCTCGAGCGGCTAGCTCATCACCCATAATGGGCTTGTTAAACATATATAGGCCTTTCGATCACTAGGAAATCAGCCGAAGGACAAGTGCGTGAAGTTAAATTTATAAATTCATAACCCATGTTAGGAAATTGCAACTGGGTTTGAGGTTGATGTAATTACCTCCCATCTCCAAGGGTGGAATTGGAAAGCATTTGCATGAAGAGTTGGATCTAAATGAACTGCACTAAATACAGGTAGGACCTTCCAACCAGATGGAATTAGATAATCTGTAAGACGAAATAAACAAGAGGAACTTTTGTCAATACAGATCATAAAAGTATTAGACAGTAGAAAAAGCTCATGCAAGCATGATTGTAAGTAAAGCATGTATTCATCTCACATATATATATAATATATATACCTCTAAATTTGACATCTTTGAGAGCCTTTCGGTGCACAAACTTTACAACGTTCCCATATCGAAGAGCTTCATTGATGACCTTAATCAAAACAACAAGTATAAATGTGAAGAAAAAAACAAAGGTGATAAAATCTTATCCTTTGCAAACGTCTGACACCTTAAGGCATATCAGAAAAAAAACAACACGTCATAAAAGTAGTTACATTTTGAGTAAATTCCATCCTTTCGTAGTCTTCCCAGTTCAAATTTTCATCCTTCTGCTTCATGCTTCTTATTTTTTGATGCTCTACCTATATATTTAACAAAACAGTTGAGGTGATCAACAAGAAGTAGCCATATATAACTGAAGGTATATATATATGTACATGGCAAATAGGAAATGTCACCTTTAGCTGTTCAAATGCAGGAGGAGAGAGAGCTAGAAAATGAACCACCATGGCCATCAAGAGAGAGGTGGTTTCATAGCCACCCAAAAGGGAATCCAAAACGAAACTCACTTTTTCTTCTTCAGATAAGTTATTAACACGCACTACAAAAATGTATGCACTTTGACACGTGCATTTTGACACGTGTACAGTGCTGTACACGTGTCAAACATTTAGACACGTGCACTTTGACACGCGTAAGACGCGTGTCAAATGTGCACGACATTAAGTGTACAAGTTGACACGTGTATTGAGATACACGTGTCAAATTTGACACGTGTATCTCAATACACGTGTCAAAGTGTTTTGACACGTGTATTAAGATACACGTGTCAAACCGTTTGACACGAGTATTTTAAATACTCGTGTCAAAACACTTTGACACGTGTATTGAGATACACGTGTCAAATTTGACACGTGTATCTCAATACACGTGTCAACTTGTTTTGACACGTGTATTTAGATACACGTGTCAAATTGGTTATATTTTTTTAAAAAAAATCCAAATCGAATTTTTCATTTAAATAAAATTTTAATTTAATTATTTAATTGTATTTTTAAATTAAATTAAAAATACGATTAATTAATTAAATTAAAAATTTAATTAAATAAAAAACCCAATTTGGATTTTTTTTCTTCAATTTAGTTTTGGTATTGGTTATTTAAAATTATTTGGTATAATAATTTTAATAGTTATTTCAAATTTTATTATTTCCGACCACAAATAACAAAATATTGATTTTACAGAAAAACTACACAAAATAATATTACACAAATCATAAGTTAATAACGTATTCGTTAACTAAGCAAATATTTACACATAAAAATTAATTACACAAAATATCTACAAATCTGAAGGGCGTCCCTGCGAATGAGGAGGTACCGTCCCAGGCGTGTTATCGCCAACCGGCGATTGCTGAGCAAGGAATGGTGTAGCGGGCGAAGGTGTAGCGACAATGGAATGCTGGGTTAGCCGTCGTCCAACAGGCGACAACGTACCAACCGTTGTCGAATTACCTGCAAATCATATAGACAATTAAAGTATATAATATTACTTGCAAAATTAAAGGAGTAATTAAAATAAATTGAAATTAATTTTTTCCTACACACAGTATAAATCATACCTGCAGATGCACTACTAACAGACGACGTACTACCTACGTGTGCAGGTGAAGGCGTACCAAGACATGGTGCTGATGCTCCCATGGAGGACATGAAGACCTCAACCTGTCGCAGGCGCTGCTCCAACAGGTCATTCCTCGCTCGCTCAGCCTGTAGCTCCGCTTGCATCTCTTCCATCTTCCGAGTGTTTTCGGCCCAATCCCGAGACGTGCCCTGAGATGGTCCCCCTTGTGACCGAGGCCTATATGAGAAACATGTCCCCCGAACAGGTGTGACGTTCGGCCCAACCTGCCGAACCCTCCCTGCATACTCAGGCCTCCCAACCGCCTGTTCGTAAGCGTCGTTCGGTGCCCAACGCACCGTGTCTGCGGAGACGCTTTGCGTGGCGGCTGGATCACTGGATAAACTCTGCGTCATCCTTTCCTGTACGTCGTCAACATGAACAAGTCATATATTGAATAATGACAAATCACACATAATTTTAAAAATAATAGTAAATTAAATCAGTAGCATACGCATAGGACCCGTGTACGTTCGTTCACGTGAGTGCCGTCCTTCCTTGTGTGGGTCTTCACGAACGACGCGGCGCGAGTGGGGGGCGTGCCAGATGTACATGTCTGTCGTCATGCAGTTGACATATATAAGAAACAGATAGCGATAAAAATAGTATAAATAAAAATAAAAACAATTATCAACAAATATATATAACATAAACATATATATTTTCATACCTCCTCGTGATTAAATCTGGCATAACTTTTAGATCCCGTACAATGAGGAAGGTCATTCTGCTCACGCAGCCTCTTCATCCGTTCAGAGGTTGCCTACGCATTTAACATGAAAATAAAAATGTAAGCATTGACACACTTAAATTAAAACTAAAATTAAATAAACTGTTATTAAAAAACCACAACATTTTCTTGGCTTACATACGATTTTTTGCTCACGGCACCAATCTCTCAGCAGGAACTCTACGTCTTCTGCGTCATAGTTGCCAAAAAAATTGTCTGGCATTCTCGCACGGATAATCTCGGGCGTGTCACCGTCTCTAATACGTAGTTTGGTTTTGAACCTCGACTTCCACGAGCGGTGCTTACGGCCAATATCACATAAAGCCTCCTGTTGTGCCCTGCGCGCGTCTACTGATACAGGTACATAGAACTCCTCCTGCACATTCAACACATTTTTATAGGTTTAAAAACTTCAAGAAATACATTAATCTCAAGTTTAATTCAAATAAATAATTAAATTATATTCATAGACATACCATCAGCGCGTCCCACATTGCCTGCTTAATCTGCCTATTTACCTTCGCCCATTCGTCCCGCATGTGTATGTAGGACCCACTCCTGATCATCTTGCCCTCAGCCCGCCGAAATCGATTGCAGGCCCGTCCTACAGGTTGTATAGCAGCATTGTACTGCAATACAACCTTCTTACCCCTCGGGAGGACCCAATTTCTCGCTGGGTCGTCAATCACCTCATAATAAATGGTCCCGTCTGGGTTGTACCCTAATGAAAGAAATATTCAACATTAATGTTAAAAATTTAATCATAAGATTAAAGAACATATATATATATATATATAAACAATTTCTAATCAAATATTTATTTATTTAAAAACCAAAACAAAAAAAACAAAAATTTGGTAAGAGAATATGAGTTTTAAGGATGTCTAAATATGTACTTACCCATCAACCGAATCTGCTCAATCCGTATGTGCTGGGTCGCTGGGTCGCCCGCAACCTCCTCCCCAACCCCTCCGGCTTGTGGATTCTGCTGATCATCATCTGAATCCATATCCTGGGGACTACCGGGGGCCAACTGATCGGTACCCAACATCGCAACGTCCTCCTCATGGGTACTCTGGCTCCCCCCCACATCTGGCATCTGACTCTCACCGGAAAGTGGCATCTGACTCTCACCGGAAAGTGGCATCTGGCTCTCACCAGATAAAGGCATCTGGCTCTCTACATGCCTCGGGCCCTGACTCGCCCCCGATGCTGGCATCCGTCTCGGCCCCGGGCCCTGACTCGCCCCCGATGCTGGCATCTGTCTCGGGCCCGGGCCCTGACTCGCCCCCGATGCTGGCATCTGTCTCGGCCCCAAAATCTGGCCAGGCATCGCCGCCTGTGCCGGTATCTGTCCCAACCCCATAGCCGGCATCTGCATCTCCCCGGTCTGTGACAGTGGAAATCCTACATCCTGCGTCTCACTATCAGGGTTACACGTCATAGGTCCACTATACGTATACGGAAAGTACGGCGCATAACCCTGTGACCCCATCCCTTCTCGCAGCCACCATCGATATGCGTTACCCGGTTGGGTGAACCCTATCTGAGATAATGTCGGCAGCTCCGACAATGGAGAGCTGCAAGGTCCAGCTGTGCTGCTCTGTCCGTGATCTGCCGTGGGCACGGCCACCGTACCCGGCAACAATGGTCTATAAGGCCCGTCTGGGTGGTGTGGCCACGCTGCAGAATACAATGCCGTCGAAACAGTGGGCGTGGTCATGGGGGGCACGGGTGGGCTAGGTGCCCGATACGCATAATGAGGGGGTCTCTGGTCCATCAATACCTGCGAACAAATGCAGACAAATTAATTAGAATATGTTTTTTTAATATATTTTTAATGAACATACTAAAGAACAGCGAAATTTATACAATTAATAAAAATTTGTATTCAGTACAAGCGAATTGTACAAGCAATATATATATCAGTCAAGTGTATTGAGTTCAAGCTAATTATACTCACAACAAATACATCAATCATTGTATCACGGGAGCTTCAATAGGATCTACGTCGGGCCTGTCGTACTCGAATTCGTCATTCGTATCTGGTAGGTCAGCAGTGGCTAGTACGAGCGGTACGCACTCATGGTAGGTTGTACCATCCTCATTACTCCCATCCCCCTGTCCAACGTCGTACACGTTGCGCGGTTTGGTCCTAACCGCACAAACCCAATTTGGGTTCCTTCCATCTTCTACGTAGAATACTTGATCCACCTGAGATGTAAGCACGTACGGCTCGTCCTGAATCTGTTCTCCCCTGTGGACGAGGTGATTGAAGTTGACAAACACTAGGCCATACTCGTCTATTGTGAATCCTCTGTCCATTGTGGGGTCTGCCCAATTGCACTTAAATAAGACGTACGTAGTCCTGTCATAGTACTCGACCTCAAATATATCGGTTAACTGTCCGTAGTACGTTTCGCCTTCAACGGTAGGAACACAGACGCCGCTATTCTGAGTCCTCCTTCCCACATCATGAGCAAGCGTGCGAAATAATTTTCCATTTACCACGTACCTGTTGTACTTCACCGCTGTCTCCTTTAGCCCTCTACAACGCATAACCAACTTGTGGCCCAATTCCTCCCTACGTTGATCGTCCAGGCCATCGACCTATGTTTTAATTACAAATAGTAAACATCACATTGGGTTATAATCCTGAACCCGCATAAATTTATCCAATTTAAAATTTACAACTATTTCCTTACATATGCACGGTACCATTCGCAGAACTGCTCATGATGTTGTGCTTCAATAAGAGCCTCCGTAATGCGACCCCTAGTGCATGATCGCCTAAGCGCGTCTTTGTGCATCCTACATTCAGCGTATACAATTATGTAATAATTGTTATTAATACTTTTACTCGAATTCTGCTAAATATAAGGTTAGGACTACTTACGTCCGCAAATTGTGAAACTCTTCAGAGTTGAACACAATATAACGATGAATCTGGTGCATTATCAACCGGTTCATGGTAACACGCGTGCCCGCTCCCTTGGATCCATCAGGATTCCTCTGAGGTCTGTTGTGGAATGTTGGTGCGTTATTCAGATACCTTGAACAGAACGTTACCAGCTCGGTCGCTATGTACCCCTCCGCAATGCACCCCTCAGGAGCTGCTTTATTGCGCACATTATTTTTGAAATTCCCCAGACTCCTGGTTTAAACACATACACGACAATTTAATTGTCGTCAATTAGGATTACAATTAAATAAAAATATTTATTTACATATTACGCCGAATTTTACCTCTCTGCCGGGTACATCCATCTATACTGCACGGGTCCGCCTAGTCTACACTCGCGCACAAGATGCACAACCAAGTGGACCATGCTGGTAAAAAACCCTGGAGGGAATATCTGTTCTAGCTTGCACAAAGTGATACAGACGTCACCCTGCAGTCGGTCCATATCTTCTTGTGATAGCTTTGTTGAGCATATGCCTCTAAAAAATGCAGAAATCTCCACAAGAGGTCTAACCACTTTATCAGGCAATGACTTACGCAGTGCAATTGGAAGAAGCTGTTGCATCAGTATGTGGCTATCATGGCTCTTCAAGCCAGAAATTGTACGGTCCTTGAGCCGAACACATCGTGAAATGTTCGAAGCGTATCCGTCCGGGACCCTAACATTTCGAAGAACCTTCAGAAAATTTTCTTTGTCCTCTCTAGACATTGTGTGACAGGCAGCGGGAATATACGTTTTACCGTTGGCGGCCGTGAACGGATGCAACTTAGGTCTCAACCCCATTTCCTGCAAGTCCAGCCGAGCTGCCAAGTTGTCCTTCGTTTTCCCTTTTATATCCAAAATAGTGCCAAGTATATTGTCCATGACATTTTTCTCTATGTGCATAACATCAAGATTGTGCCGAAGCAAATTGTCTTTCCAATACGGCAATCTGAAAAATATACTTTTCTTCTTCCATATAACATCGGAACTCCCTGCACCCTTCTTCCGCTTCTTCCGTTTCTTCTTCTTACCCGCGGTCTCATCTCCAAACGCAACTCCGTCCAACTGTTGGAGAACCTCGTATCCGCATGGCACAATCGGTGCGCTGGCAAATTCTTCGGTACCGTCAAATGTCCTCCTGTTAAGCCGCCACAGATGTTCAGGCGGCAGATATCTCCTGTGCCCCATATAGCAAAATTTGCACCCGTTCTTTAAGCGTATAGAACGCGTCGATTGCATACAGCAAGGACATGCCTTCGCACCCCTGTTAGGCCAACCTGATAAATCTGCATACGCTGGCAAGTCGTTTATCGTCCACATCAACTGAGATCGCATAATAAAATTTTCCTTCTTTGAAGCATCGAATGTTCGTACCCCTACATTCCACAGTTCCACCAACTCATCAATCAATGGCTGAAGGTAAACATCAATATCCATACCTGGTGAGCTCGGTCCAGGGATAACCAAGGAAAGGATGAAGGACGACTGTTTCATGCACATCCAAGGTGGCAAATTGTACGGCACAAGCATTACGGGCCATGTGCTGTGAGATGTGCTCATGTTCCCAAATGGATTAAATCCATCTGCTGTCAAACCAAGCCGGACGTTTCTACTCTCTGCCATAAAATTTGGATGTAAAATGTCGAACGATCTCCATGCCTCACCGTCGGCCGGGTGCCTCAATACGCCATCCCTAGTGCGGCCTTCTGCATGCCATCTCATATGGGGCGCAGTATGCTCAGACATGAATAACCTCTGCAACCGTGGGATGAGTGGAAACCACCTCAAGATCTTCACCGGGCGTTTTTTTCTCGCTGATATGATCTCACCATCATCATCTACATGTGTATCAGCCCTCCACTTAGACTCTCCACATACGGTACATGAATCTAATTCTTTATTGTCTTTCCAGAATAACATACAGTCGTTACGGCACGCCGGAATCTTCTCATACCCCAGACCCATGCCACTTAGGAACTTCTTCGCCTCGTACGTGTTATCTGGCAATGCCTCATCGCAAGGAGGCAACAACTGATTGATGAATTCCAGAATGTCTGAAAAAATCTTGTTACTAATACCTCCAACGCACTTCAAGTTGTACATGTGTACAGTAGCACTCAATTTACTGTGCTTTGTACCAGGGTGAAGGGGCTTCTCGGCAGTCTTTAACAGCTCTTGGTACTTCAATGCGTCCTCGCACGACGTATCTTCATCAACTTGTTGCGGAAGAGTACTTGCGGCTTCAGGAACAACGTGCACGCCGAAGGCGTCACGCAACATGGCGTGCATGTTATCATCCTGTTCCACAGCGACACCCTCCTGTTCTGTGACTTCACCATGTTCAGTGCTATGGTCAGCGGCCTCTGTGCCACTGTGATAACTCGAACACTGACCAGGAATAGCGGATCCAGTCGTAGTCTCACCGTGCATATACCACAAATGGTATCCCGGATTCATCCCCCGACCTCCAGTCAGGTGGGCAAGAACGTAATCAGGAGTGTGACGCTGGTTATTTCGACAATACTTGCATGGGCAGTAAATTTTTCCATCGACGGCCGTACAGTTACGAACGGCAAATGTCACAAACGCCCTACACCCGTCGTTATACGTTGTCGTACCCCTAGGTGCTGACATCCAAGACTTGTCCATATTCCTCTGTATAGGGTTAAGAGGACAAGACAAATCATACGTCAAACAAATAAACGTGTAAAAAAGTTGAGCATGTCACGCAACATGGGGTGTACGAATTTATTTCCCTTTTAAAGGGTTTATGGTTAGAGTTTAGGGTTTTAGTTTTTTTGTTAGAGTTTAGGGTTTAGGGTTTATGGTTTTTTAGGGTTTAGGGTTAGGGTTTGTAAGGGTTTAGGGTTTAGGGTTTAGGGTTAGGGTTTGTTAGGGTTTAGGAGGGTTTGTTAGGGTTTAGGGTTAGGGTTTGTTAGGGTTAGGGTTTAGGGTTAGGGTTAGGGTATAAATTTAGAAAGTGTAGGATTTTTTTTTTTTAAAGGGTTTAGGGTTAGGGTTTGTTAGGGTTTAGGGTTAGGGTTTGTTAGGGTTAGGGTTTAGGGTTAGGGTTAGGTTATAAATTTAGAAAGTGTAGGATTTTTTTTTTTTAAAGGGTTTAGGGTTAGGGTTTGTTAGGGTTTAGGGTTAGGGTTTGTTAGGGTTAGGGTTTAGGGTTAGGGTTAGGGTATAAATTTAGAAAGTGTAGGATTTTTTTTTTTTAAAGGGTTTAGGGTTAGGGTTTGTTAGGGTTTAGGGTTAGGGTTTGTTAGGGTTTAGGGTTAGGGTTTGTTAGGGTTAGGGTTTAGGGTTAGGGTTAGGGTATAAATTTAGAAAGTGTAGGATTTTTTTTTTTTTTTTTAAAGGGTTTAGGGTTAGGGTTTGTTAGGGTTAGGGTTTAGGGTTAGGGTTAGGGTATAAATTTAGAAAGTGTAGGATTTTTTTTTTTTAAAGGGTTTAGGGTTAGGGTTTGTTAGGGTTTAGGGTTAGGGTTTGTTAGGGTTAGGGTTAGGGTATAAATTTAGAAAGTGTAGGATTTTTTTTTTTTTTTTTAAAGGGTTTAGGGTTAGGGTTTGTTAGGGTTAGGGTTAGGGTATAAATTTAGAAAGTGTAGGATTTTTTTTTTTTAAAGGGTTTAGGGTTAGGGTTTGTTAGGGTTTAGGGTTAGGGTTTGTTAGGGTTAGGGTTAGGGTATAAATTTAGAAAGTGTAGGATTTTTTTTTTTTAAAGGGTTTAGGGTTAGGGTTTGTTAGGGTTTAGGTTTAGGGTATAAATTTAGAAAGTGTAGGATTTTTTTTTTTTAAAGGGTTTAGGGTTAGGGTTTGTTAGGGTTTAGGGTTAGGGTTTGTTAGGGTTAGGGTTAGGGTATAAATTTAGAAAGTGTAGGATTTTTTTTTTTTAAAGGGTTTAGGGTTAGGGTTTGTTAGGGTTTAGGGTTAGGGTTTGTTAGGGTTAGGGTTTAGGGTTAGGGTTAGGGTATAAATTTAGAAAGTGTAGGATTTTTTTTTTTTAAAGGGTTTAGGGTTAGGGTTTGTTAGGGTTTAGGGTTAGGGTTTGTTAGGGTTTAGGGTTAGGGTTTGTTAGGGTTTAGGGTTAGGGTTTGTTAGGGTTAGGGTTTAGGGTTAGGGTTAGGGTATAAATTTAGAAAGTGTAGGATTTTTTTTTTTTTTTTAAAGGGTTTAGGGTTAGGGTTTGTTAGGGTTAGGGTTTAGGGTTAGGGTTAGGGTATAAATTTAGAAAGTGTAGGATTTTTTTTTTTTAAAGGGTTTAGGGTTAGGGTTTGTTAGGGTTTAGGGTTAGGGTTTGTTAGGGTTAGGGTTAGGGTATAAATTTAGAAAGTGTAGGATTTTTTTTTTTTAAAGGGTTTAGGGTTAGGGTTTGTTAGGGTTTAGGGTTAGGGTTTGTTAGGGTTAGGGTTAGGGTATAAATTTAGAAAGTGTAGGATTTTTTTTTTTTTTTTAAAGGGTTTAGGGTTAGGGTTTGTTAGGGTTAGGGTATAAATTTAGAAAGTGTAGGATTTTTTTTTATTATTTTTTAAAGGGTTTAGGGTTAGGGTATAAATTTAGAAAGTGTAGGATTTTTTTTTTTTTAAAGGGTTTAGGGTTAGGGTTTGTTAGGGTTTAGGGTATAAATTTAGAAAGTGTAGGATTTTTTTTTTGTTAGGGTTTAGGATATAGGGTTCGTTATGGTTTAAGGTTAGGGTTTGGTTATAGAAAATGTAGGAATTTTTTTTTTTTTTAAAGGATCTAGGATTAGGGTTTAGGGTTTAGGGTTTTTGTTTCTTAGGGTTTAGGGTTTAAGGTTAGGATTTTTGTTTTTAGTGTTAGGAATTTTTTTTTTAGAAAGTGTAGGAAATTTCCTTTTTAAGGGTTTAAGGTTAGGATTTTTGTTTTTAGTGTTAGGGTTTCTTTTTTTAGAAAGTGTAGGATAATTTTTTTTTTTTAAGGTTTAGGGTTTAGGGTTTAAGGATAGGACTTTTGTTTTTAGTGTTAGGGTTTCTTTTTTTAGAAAGTGTATGATATTTTTTTTTACGCTTTAGGGTTTAGGGTTTGTTAGGGTTTAGGGTTTAGGGTTTAAGGTTTAGGGTTAGGGTTTTTAAGTGTAGGAATTTTTTTTTTAGGGTTTACGATTTAGGGTTTAGAGTTTAGGGTAAGGGTTTTTTTTAAGAACGTGTAGGATTCAAAGTTTATTTAAGGGTTTATTATTGTGTTGGTTTTATGGTTATGATTTGAAGATATAAAGTTTAGGGTTGGAGTTTAAGTATTTCTTAAAAAGTAGACGGTCAATTTTAATATTTTTTCTTTTTTTATTCAAACCCATTTTATTGGTTGTTCCCATTTATTATTTTCAAAAGTGTCATCGTTGGTTTAAACGTTAAACTAATATCGGACATTGTTTGATTTTGTTTGACTAACAAAAAAACATTGTAATCCATAATAACACATTCAAAATATATATATATATATATATAACCTCTCAAATAAAAAATTAGGATAGGAAAAATTAAAAACATAAAAAACACAACATGGCAAAAAAGAACATGGCTTTCAAAAAAATAAAAATACATATAACACTAAATGACACAAAAATACAAACGCCTACACAATTTCTAAATATCAAATCTGTACTAACACAAAAATACATGCAGCATTGTTAAAAAAAAAAACACAAACTATAGCAAAAATGAAATACCTACTCCAAGAAAACCCCCCCAAAAAAAAAAAAAAAAAACAGTAATTTAAGCTTACACTGATTCAGCAAAATTGAAAAAATAAAATATAACACAGTCCAAAAATTATTACAATTATCAATCAAGAACAAATGTCCAAATTATTACAATAAAAATTATTACAATATATATTCAATCAGTATTTCATTTACATGTTGAAAAAAAAAATGAAATACAAATTTAAGGGGAAATTACTCACTGTCGACGGTAGGTTGTGGATTTAGGGCTCCTTCTTTATATATATACCTGCATATTCGGATATACATTATGGAGAAAGGAAAAAAAAGTTAGCAAATGTATATATATATAACACTAAATTTATCTGCAATATATATTAAGAGCAGTACCGGCGACTGAACAGAGAGAGAGAGAGAGAGAGCCACTGACCCGACCGGAGGAAAGGGAACCGACGGCCTAGCCAACCCCTGCCGGAGGGACGTCCCAGTAGAGAGAGAAAGAGAGAGAAAGAGAGAGACAGAGAGAGAGAGACAGAGAGAGAGAGACAGAGAGAGAGAGAGAGCGAGAGAGCTAGAGGGAATCGGTGAGAGAGAGACAGTCGGTGAGAGGGAGACGTGACGACGCCGGAGCTCACCACACCGGCCGGCTGAGCTCGCCGGAGAGACAGAGAGAGAGAGAGAAGAAATGAGAGAGAGAGAGAGAGAGAGAGCGAGAGAGAAGAAATGGGTAGCTTCCTCTGGAAGCTACCCATTTCTTATATATAAATATAAGTATATAATTTATATAATATAATATATATTTATATTATTAATTAGTTTTACGTATATAATATATAATGTTTGGCCAGGTGGCGCGCGGGAGAATTCCCGCGCGGCATCCGGCCAAACAGTTGGAGACGTGTTTATAAATACACGTCTCCACATGCTATATATATTTAATATTTAATATATATATATATATATTATATATATATATATATATATATATATCTATTTTATATATATATATATATATATATATATATCTATTTTATATATATATCTATTTTATATATATATATATATATATATCTATTTTATATAAACCCATGCAACCCTAAGTTCATGCAATGCATGTACTGCATGTACATGCACTGCATGAACTCATGTTAATTATTATTATTATTTTTTTGGGTCTACATATATGCTTCACAAAGTTGGTTTAATTATGCATATAGTACAATATGTCAATTTAGGGTTAGGGTTAACGTACTTATAAGTACACCATATATATATATATATATATATAACTCATCATATAAACCCTAATCATAAGTGTATGTATTTTGTATAGCAAACAACCATAACCCTAACTGTATGTACTATATATAGAAAAAAACCCTAACCCTAAAATACACGTCCCCCATAGTAGAAATTGTATTTAATTTAAAAAGTAATAAATATATCTATATATATAATAAAAAATAATTATATATAGAAATAAATATATTATTTAAAAAATAATAATTTAATGGTCCAAAAAATTAAACTATAACTCTAAGTGTATATACTATATATAGCTATAAACTATAACCTTAAGGGTACGTACTATACTAAAACCTAAAACCATAAAAAATAAAAACTAAAACCTAACCATAAAATTAAACTCTAACCCTAAGTGCTAGACTATATATAGCTATAAACTCTAATCATGAGGGTACGTACTATATCTAGTCATAAACCCTAACCCTAATCCTCTATCCAAAAGTATATAATATATATATATATATATATATATATATATATATATATATATATATATATATATATATATATAGCTATAAAACTAAACCCTAAGTAAATGTACTATAACTATAACTATAACTATAACTATATATATATATCGGAACAATCTAATTTTGAACTGCTCGTGATTTAACATATATATATATATATATACTTAAAAGTGTACAATAATGACACGTGAAAAATATATTGACATTATTATTCATTAAACGTAAAATCAATAAAATTATAACACATAGCCCTAAGTGTATATATTATATATACCTATAAACCCTAAAACCCAAACCCTAAGTGTATATACTATATATATCGATAAACCATAATCCTAAGTATATATACTATATATAGGTATAAACCCTAGCCCTAAGTGTATATACTATATGCTATAAACCCTAACCCTAAGGGTATGTACTATATATAGCCATAAATTTACGAGGGACTAAACTATAAGTATTTAATTCATTATGTAGCGCAGAACTCTAAAAATAATTGCATTTACTATATATAGACATAAATAAAAAGGTTACTGTATATAGTTTCTAAACCGTTTACATGCATGCATATCTATATATATAGTATTAATTATAGGTTTTTTAACTTTGTTATGTTTAATTTTTTTTTTTTTTTGGTTTCTAAACGTAGATGGTGTACAAAACTAAACCCTAATTTAAACTATTTAGTTTAATTATATATTTAGCATCAAATTTGTATAATTATGCATATAGTACAATATGTAAATTAGGTTAGGGTTTACGTGCTTAATAGTATACTATATATATATATAAATAAGGAACCTAAAAAGTATAAATTCCAACCAACAAATTTACATATAGCATATAGTACAATATGTAAATTAGGTTAGGGTAATCTACACCGTATTTTTGGATTAGATTTGTATGATTAATAATGTAAGGAGTTTTTTTTTTGATTTTTTTTTTTAAATAATTAATACAACACAGAATTTTTTTTTTTAATATATATTTGGCGAATTAATAAATTTTTGACACGTGTATTAATACACGTGTCCATTTGGACACGCATATGAAATACACGTGTCCAAATGGACGCGTGTATTCCATATGCGTGTCCAAATGGACACGTGTATTAATACAGGTGTCCATTTGGACACGCATATGGAATACACGTGTCCAATTGGACGCGTGTCTATATACACGCGTCCAAAATGGACACGTGTATTCCATATGCGTGTCCAAATGGACACGTGTATTAATACACGTGTCCATTTGGACACGTATATGAAATACACATGTCCAAATGGACACGTGTATTGCATATGCGTGTCCAAATGGACACGTGTATTAATACACGTGTCCATTTTGGACGGCTTCACAAATTGACACGTGTCTAAAATGACACGTGTCAATTTGGACGCGTGTCTACAGTAACGGGTACTGTAGACACGCGTCAAAATGAAGGTGTTTTTGTAGTGACGCAGAAGTATCTCAAGAAAATCACTCCTTCTAGAATTCCCAGAATTTCTTTTCCTTTCCTCCATAATTGCTTTAACTGTAGAGGATATCCGACTTCTAGCCTGTAAAGAGACATTGGTCAATATAAAAAGTTAGTCACATGCCCTTCTTTTCGCAACAAAACAAAAGAAGCTTATATATGCTTGTTTTGTATAAAACAAAGCTATCTAAACTTTTCTTATCTTCTCTCTTTGCTGTTTTTTTTTTTTTCCTCCCTTTTGGCATAGTGAAGATCTAGAACAAATGAAATCAAGAATTTAGCTTAAGGACCTGAACAGCTCTTGCATATGGAGTTCCAGGAATGTAGAGAGGTAAGGATATGAGCCCTTTCATGAAAGTGAGAAAATCTTCAAGAATTCTGCTAGTTTGTGGCTCATCTGGGGTTAAACCTAACACCTGCTTTACTATTACATTGAATGTGAACTGCATGTGGAACCAAAAAAAAGAGTCAGAGAGAAAATAAACGTCATTTTGCTGCTTTTGTCTGGATTTGTTGTTCCAAGTAGTTGATCAATATACATAAGGTACCTTTCTGGCCTCTTGGCAAAAGATGACTTGTGATTTATCTTTCCATGAATGGAGTATACGGAGGGCTGTTGAGTCAATGTCATTGAGGAACTCAGGCTTGGATTTGGTCATGGTGATGAGGGAGAGTGCGACGCTTCTAAGCCTCTTGTGAGTGTCGCCGACAGCCACCAGCATGGAGGCCTTGCCAAGAATGCCATGGATGGGTTTCGGATAACCGCACTCGAACAGCTTCCCTTCATTCTGAAGTATGAAGTAGTTCAGCTCCTGGTCACACGACACCACAGTCGGAGACAAGAACAAATGCGACTTGAACACTTTCCCATACCTGAAAAACATGAATCTCAAAAAACCTAACACTGCTGGTTTTTTATTCTGTCGATCCCTTTCATGGGAAGGAAGCCTATAATATTTTAAACAAATGCTTGCTCACCTAGAACAATGGTCTTTTAGAAAGGCTCCCAGAGAATTAGAAGGATGAGGCTTCAAGAAAGGAAGCGTTTCACCCAGTATAGGCCAACCAAAACTCCCTCTTGGGACAGGACCAAGCCTCAAGAACAATGGCAAGAAATGGTTCAAAATGAGACCCAACACAAACCCGAACGTGCCAACTATAAGAACAAGCCAAAAACCTCCGGCCATCGAAGAAAGTTATATCAACCTCGGCTCCCTAGCTATATATATATATATAGCGAGAGAGAGAGAGAGCTATTGAGATATACCTTCTTTCTTTATTTATTTTATTGTTAAGCAGAGAAATATCCATATACCTCACTCCTATAATAAATAAAACCCCCAGAGAAACACTTCAAATATTATTCTATGCTTATGATCAAACGCCAAAGTGGAAAGTAAAGAGGCTTTACCACAGATAATTACAGTCAGTGAAAAACAACTTTACCAGAGGTCATAGGAAATGAAACCCACCTATAGACCCACCTAGCTGGTCTAGAATCTAAGATCTACTGTGCTAGTGCTAGGTGTGCAGAAAAGAAAGAGAGTGTGTAAGAGATTATTTGTGTTTTTATTGAAAAAAGGAAAATGTTTGTTTTACATCTACAATGATAAATTTTTTTAAAAAAAAAATAACAAAAATTTGTAAAAAATAACATTCAAACATATCAAAACAAAAATGCTTCGAGTCTTTGACACCTAAAATGAAAGTAATTTGAAGATTTTTACCAGTGTTTTGTGAAAAAATTTATTTGTTAATGTTTTGATTTTTTATTTTTTTTCTAAAAACCCAACAGATGGACAACCTATATATTTGACGAGCGACCCATGCATGCACATGGACAACCTATACATATGCATGCACTATTTTTCTCAAATAAAAAAGAGTGGCGTAGGATTTAATTAAAAAAGCAACAATGGAGATAAAAAAATAAAAAAAATGAAAAAAAGCAAAAAGCAAAAAGCAGTTGACAAATGGTCAACATTGAGGATGAACCCTTTAATTGTAGCCTGTTGCCCTTAAAGCCTACTAGTACTTGCTTTGATTGATGGTCAACATGATCAGGCCGGATGAATGATATTGGAATCCGCACATCAATTTTAAAATGCATCAATGTCATACTTAACATATTTTTCTTTTCTTTTTTTAATTATATTCTATACTAATAATTAGGATTAACAATTTTTGACACGACCCGTAAACCCAACACGAACACGACACAAAAATATAACATTTGACGTAATCGGGTTCGGGTCATAATCGGGTAGACACGATTATAACCCGTTTGTTAAAAAAAAAAAAAAAAAATCCAAAAGAAAGTAAGAAACCATACAGCCGCATCTTTTCTTTTCAGTTCACTTTCTTAGTTTCTTTCACGCCTCTCCTTCAGCCGTTCATACTTTCAGTGGTTTGAGGTTTCAAAACTTTCATGCCTCCTCCGATCCTAGCCTCATAAGTCAAACCCTGAGCGATCGTTCGTCGTTGTCCCACTCGATCGAGCGTTGGTTGAACGCCCTCCTGATGGCCCCGCTGAGTCGACTGAGATGGTCGAAAAAGTTGCCTGAAACCCGAGTCCGATCCGATCAGTCGCCTTCTGCATCTTCTTCCTCTGATTCGTCCTGTTGCTATGGATCTTCTTCGATGATGTCGATTTTGTCTTCGAAAGTGGAAACGTTGTTGTCTTGGGCATCGGAGAGGAGGGGGTTGGAACATTGGTGTCCATGTCGTTTTGTGAGTTGAAGTAGTGGTGCTGTGGTGGTGGCCAGTGAGGCTAAGATGGGGCGGGAGAGATGTGCGTGTACAGGACAGAAACTGAGAGGAGGAGGAGGCGAGGAGCAGCGCTGAGAAGCTTGAGATGAAGACGAAGACGAAGTAACAATGGGTTACCCGTGTCGTGTTCGGGTAACCCGGTTAACAATAGGGTCGTGTTCGGGTTTGAAGTTTTAACCCGATTATTAATCGGATCGGGTTCGTGTTAGACCCGGTTGTGTTTTCCGATCGGCCGGGTTGACACGAGCCCGACCCGAATGCACGAATTGCCAAGCCTAATAATCATCAAATTCCCATCAAATGATGAATTTATGTAGAGCACTCAAAACAACTTTTTTATAATTTTTTTCCATTTCTTAAATATACTAAAAAAATCTAAAGATTGAAATCTCAAAAAGTCATCATTTATAGCAGTTTTCTTATTGATTTATTAAACATTGTGTATTGTGTAGGTTAAACTGTTGCAGTGCTGCATAATGTATTGACTACCACTTTAATTTCTATATATATTATTTTAACATAAAATATTTAATTTTCTTTTTTTTTATTCTCTTTTTGCCTTTAAAAGTGTATTGATATTTTATAAAAAATGTGAAAATAGATAGATAACTTATATTTTGTAAATAAATAATATTTTAATGATTATATTAAAACATAAGTAAAGTTATTGTGTAATGTATTTTGATAGAAAATTAAAAATATTTATATTTTCTAACTTTAGAAAAAATATAAAAAAATAAGCTGCTATAACTGCTATAATTTACTACAAGACTAGCTAGATAATAGCACTTTTGCTCTTTATTCTATATATGACTTGTTTGTTCCTTCTAGTAAAAATTATTAAATCAACACTTGTTCTAAAAGCTTAACCCGATCGGAATGGATAAATTTAATAATTTAATCAATATTTTAAAAGTACTCCTCGTCACATGCTGACTCAAACTCCATTTTTTTTAATAGGTGAGGTCAAACACATAGAATATTTTATTGAAATGAAAGATAAATGACGAAATCAAGGCTCAAACTCAGGACTTTAATTCCAAAAGCTTAAGTTTTTAGGATGAATGGTGATTTAATATGGTACCAGAGCAGAAGTCTTAAGTTCGAACCCTGTTACCTTCATTTATCTCCTATTTAGATTAAATATTCTACGTGTTGTACCTCATCTATTAAAATGGAGTTTGAACCCACACGTGAGAAAAGATGTTAAAATATTAATTAAATAATTTACCTATTCCTATCCATTTAAACTTTTAGGATAAGTAATGATTTCACAAAAATATACTAATAAATCTATAGTAAAAAGTTTGTAAGCTAATTTTATAAAAGTAGCGTATGTCTCTTTCTAGTGGGAGGATTCATTGTTATTTAATTGTCTAAATTTTATAAAAATTTGGCCAGCTTAAGATGCCAATGTGATATTCATCTATCTCTTCTTTTTCTTTTTTTAACAAAGAGACATTCTTATAAATATGAGACCCAGATGTTTGATGATTAGGGGCACAAAGACTCTCTAACACAAAATCAATGACAAGAGGTGGGGTTTCTTTCAATCATGTTGAAACTCTGACTTGAAACACAGGTGTCTAAGCTAAAACATGGATAACAAAATTAGCCTATCTTTACACATGAGTTATGTGGAAGGATCTAAGAGAGTGCATATTTGATCTAAAATCATCTTTAAAATGTCCAATTCTAATCTAATATCTAACAGGGCAGATTGCAAACGGGTAACCTAAAACACAAAATAAAAACAACAAAAACATAAAATAAAGGAACAACAACACATATTCAGTTGAGCGGAGGTGATAGGACTGGGAGTCGCTGGTGGCGACTCGTGAAGACCACGTGCTAGCACTGGAATACCTATCTCCAACAAAGGACATGGGGAGCTACCTGAAACAGCCGACAACAAAGGTAGGGGAAGGCTAGGAGGAGGAGTGTGACCACCACGTGCCGGCAAGTGAAATTACTCGCTGGCGCATGCATGCCACGCTTCGGTGTGTGGACATCCGAAGAGATCGCAACTTATGTCAACATAAGTGGAAGACGCCGGCAAACATAATGGAGAGGCACGTACCGTAAAAAATCAGGTAGAGGAGCGTAGATCTAGCTTCAAATATTTCGACTCAAGAACCTAGCCAAATTTCACTAAAGACACAGTGGATGAGAGATTATTTGCCGATGAGAGATGTGTTGATGGTAATTATGGAAAGCGGATAAAATACTTTCAATGAGGTGAATAGAGCTAGAGAAAAACTACAGCCAAATACAGGTTTCAAAGGAGGTGGGGGAGGGAAGTACCTCCTCCCATGGTGTGGGGGCGGTTGGGTTTGTACAAAGAATGATTTTTTTCTTTTATTTTTTTTAGAGAGAAGGTGAGCAAATTTCTCTAGATGGTAAGCATCCATTAGATAGATATTCATATATCTTTAAGCATTTTAAAATGTAAAATTCATCTATCTGAGATAGGTAAACCCTACGATCTTCTCACCGACGAAATGATTTTTTAAATTTTGTCGCTTAGAGACATAATTATATTCTATAATTGCAAATTTTGGAGTTAAAGTTGAGCACAAAAAGAGAGATTAGCTAGAGGTCAGGATGGGTCTGAGAGCATGATTTTTGGGTTGGGAAGCACTTGTTCCCCTTCTTTAATCATACTCAGAGGCCTTAACTAATGTCTTTGTTGTTGTTATTATTATTATTATTATATTATTATTTCTTTTTGTTTGTCTCCCTTCCCGTTCTTAATTAATTGGCCAGTAGGACTTAACATATATATACTCTCCCTCGGGTGCGGAAAGGAGGTCAAGGTCAAGGCTCATTGCCAATTTGTTTGACTGGATCGAACACTTGCTATGAGAAGCAGATACATAGAATGAACTCATGAAAGGTAACCACTAATTATGATTACCCTAGTAGATGGCCGCATACTTAAATAGAAAACTGTTTGAGATATATGTTAGATCTTTTATTATAAATTTCTTATAAATTCACGTAGTTAAAATGTTAATATATATATATATATATTTTAAATAAAAAAATTGGGTATTTAAGCTTTCGCTTCTACTAGATTTTCAAACTGTTATTATGCTAAGTGCTTTCTTCACACGGGTCGGGTAAAGTTCGGACTTTCACCCGTGGACATAACTTTAAAAAATTGTTTGCACTCAAAGAAAATCGAACTGTAAACTTGATACTTTATAAGGTACAAGGATTAAATAACTTACCACTTGAGGCCTTAAGCCAATCCCTTGGGATTATATAGCTGAAATAATTAAAAGGGTATGATTTACAAATTAACTACTATAATTAAATTAATAGATTAGAATTTGTTTAATTTTTTTGTTATCAATTATAAACTGCAATATCAATTTTAAAAAAAAAAAATTGTAGTAAAATGTACAGTTCTCGTAGCAGGCTAGCAGTAGCCGCCCTCAATTATATAACTATAACAAACGGATTAGAAAATTGTAGATGTTCAAATTATATGAATTAAGACATTTTTATATTGAACAGTGTAAAAAATATTATTTATTAAAAATGTGATTTGTTATCTAGGCAACAAATTTTTTTTCTTAAAAAGTACTTTTGAAGAAATCTTTATTTTTTATTAAATAAAAAAATAATTTTTAATTCAAAACTTTTTTTTATGATATAAAAGGTAAGAAATTGATTAAAATATATTTAATATTTAATAGATAAGATGTCACATTTTTAACATGATCACTTTTTACACTGCTCAATGAATAAAGGGTCTATATTCAAGTGATGTTAGAAGAGATTATGAATCCTTATTCATAACGAACACGGTGAACGAAGCAACGCCAGTTAGGGCGTGAAGCTGTCATCTACCTGCATCATCCATCAATCAAGACCGTGTTGCCACCTATTTATTTTCGTATCGAAGACAAAAGTGAAAAATGTCCAGAAAGAAAGAAAATAAAAAAAGAAAGAAAGAAGAAGGACAAAAGTGCTAAAGTAAAATATATATATATATATATATATATATATATATATATATAGGAAAAAGAAAAGGAACGAGGATGGTAGAATTTTGAATGGCATGGCCATGGGACATGATTCCACCGAGTCAAAGCACATTTTGCAATATATTCTTCTTGGGATACTCAATAGTATTATTTCCTAGGGACCATTGTCTTCCTTTATATCATTTCACTCGTGAAATCAAATAATTTCTAAAATAAATATGAAGGAAACTAATTTTTGCTTTAATTCTTACCATGCATATTAATTTATACTAAGAGAGATCGACTTGCGACCCGATGGATATCATGAGACCAGTAAAACGCTTTTGTTATATAATATTATTTGCCTCTCTGCAATATTTAATTAAACCAAAACTCATTAAGGTAACTTACAATCAACTCATATTGCCAAAAAGAATAAAAATAAATAAAAAGGTTCAACGTTCAAAGAGCTTGCAAGTTTGGGATGGTTCTGAGATTGACGTGCAAGCTAGCCCATGCATCTTTGTGTCCCTGGCCTGCAGCAGCCAGCAGGTATCATATCCAGCTTCAATGAAGATTGAAGGGACATCCATCTCTCTCTCTCTCTCTCTCTCTCTCTCTCTTTCAGTCACCGTACACATTGTTCAAGAAATATATGGCAGGATGAGATGTCAGTTGGACCAACAACTTGTTTTCATCTCTTTAAACTCTTTGACTCTATTCTAGTCCATGTAAATCTAACAGATGGGATGAGAGATGATGTTGCACCAAAAAGAATAATAATAATAAAAAAAAAAAAAAAAAAAACTTGAGAATTAAGAAGATGTAAAAAGGGGTTGAATATAGTAGGTTTTGTCTTGGTGAATCCTTCCAATATTTAGGGGTGATAATAATAGGCATGATGACACTCTCCTACCACCTCGATCACGTTAACCTGGTTGTTTGCCATCATTACTTCCAATAATGCTGTGGGTGCTCCGTCAATAAACCATTATTATTATTTGTAGCAGTTTCTTCGTCTCTATGTGATAAAATTCTTCATCATCGATCCTCCTGGCCTGGCCTCCTATAAAAGAAAAGAAAGAAAGAAAATGCTAATTTATTTGCCTTATTAATTGAAACGATGTATATTTGGGTCTTTCAAGTTCTAAATAAATAAAAATTCCTCGATCACTTGGCTAGTTACTGCTTTAAAAGAATCAAATTAATTAATCATATATACAAAAAGCATTTTGGCATCTCCTCTCCACGTATAGGACCACCAGAATAGGACCAACGTCATACAAACTTGATCCTAACGTATATATTAACCCCGCCAGCTTTAATTCGGAGATGGCTTCTCTGCATAAACGACGTCTCGTCAGTCGTATCTATTAATTGGTTTACAAAGCAATTGAAAATTCAACGAGAGAGAGAGAGAGAGAGAGAGAGGAGTTATGATGGCAATCTTAATTAGTGGTAGTTGCACGTGCAAGCATGTGGTCCCAAAACCCAGATCGAGCACAGAATCATTACGAGTTATAAAAGGGAATCATAAGGTGTCACCCGTGCGTGCGTGCGTGTGGTTAGGAAAAGGCTACATGTGTGGTATGGACTCTAATTATATAGGTGGCCGCTGCGGTTACAAAAGATAATTAATAAGGCAGCTGACGCAAATCCACATATGGTCCCGACCCTTGCGCCTTTTCTTTTTCTTTTTAAATAATAATAATTGCTAAAATAACACACATCAGATGTACTGGTTGTATACAATAAGGATAAAAATTCATATGAGATTATTAGTAATATTTGTATTCGCTCTCGTAAAATGTGGTTATTATTTTTAATTTTAGATATATGTATCTGTATTATATGATTACTATTTTCATGTACATGGTTATTGTGATTATTAAATGTAATTATTATTCACTATCCGCTATCCGCATATGGGATAATGAGCATTTTAAATTACTATCTAAATTTATATGTAAAATTAAATAATGCAGTTATTATTGTATGAAATCTTAAATAAATTAAGATTTAACTTTGTTACACAATTCACGATTATCAATATAAATGTCATTGCCTCATAGAGTTTTGACTATTTTGATTATCAAAGAAAAAAAAAAAATGCAATAAGGTATGACTTTAAGATAATAATGAAAAAAACCTAACATAACACAAATGTTATACACTTATCAAATTCAAAATAACGTAGTTTAAGTGAATTTAATTATATATATATAAAGAGAAGGAAAATGATATAAATACTCACAGTGCACAACAGTAAGACACAATGAAGTAGGCCTACACATTGGACCCCACTCCATTGTCTTGGTGTTGTACACTGTGAGTGCAAGAATCACTCCCCTAAAGAGAATGCATAGGGGAGTGATCATTACACTCACACTACACAACAATGGTACAACACGAAGGCACAATGGAGAGTAATGTGAGTGTTTTAATCATTTCTCGAATGCATATGCATACGTGGATATTTATATTTTCACCCTTAATGTACACAAGGTGCACACACCGTTGATATAAAAAAAATAAAAAAATAAAATTTACTGTTTCTTTTTTGTTTAGAGTTTGCATCCATTTGATAGAAAACGCTAATCCCGCGAGGGAGGGGAATTAGAGTATAATAAGGTTACTAGGCCTTATGGCCATAGTCTTCTTTTTTTGGATGAATTATAGTCTACTAAAGTCACTTGGCCCACCTAAATTGGCCCAATTTGGATGGAGTTGGACGAGGCATATATAATTATAATATAGAGAGAGAAAACTTCAGCTTTAGAGGAGTTTTTGAGATGAGATGGGTTTTGAACGTTGGGCCTTGGAATGAGGCTTGAAGCCCGATCCATTAAGTTTTGTTTTTTTGCAGGATTCAAATGGACGGTCCTCAATCCAGTCGCGAAGATTTTTTTCCTTGCGACTCTTTCTTCATGAAAATCATTAATAAAGGGACGCGCGTAATGCCTAAAACACCCCTATCTGCCCTCTAGAATCTAGATGCAGCCACAGCCAGGCAACGAAAGGACAGGCGAGCGAGCGAGCAGGTGCGAAATCTGAGGAGGAAGCAGTAAGGTCCGTTGCGTAATATCAAGGGAAACGAGTGGCCAATACGATTCCCGAGGCCGCATCTCTCCCTTTGCCAAAAACAGAAATAGTTTAAACCAATGATCAATGATAGCTAGTGCTCTCAAGTCTCACTCAAAATCTAGTGAGTAGAGGAACCTGAGAGTGGAGCAAAATGGCGTCCATGGCAGCGATGAGAGTGATGAGAATGCCATCGTCCAACGGATCCAACGCTTCCTCATCGAATGACAGTCGGAGGAGGACACACAGTGCTACTGCTCGTCTATCCTTCTCCGCTTCTCAGCTCTGCAGCGGTGACCACAGGATCGCCGCTTCCAGACTCGTCCGTCGCCGCAACACAAACCCCGCTCCAACAGTCGTTTCTCCCAAAGCCGTTTCCGACTCCAAAAACTCCCAGACTTGTCTCGACCCGGACGCCAGCCGAGTCTGTCCTATTCTCTCTCGCTCTCTCTCTCTCTCTTTTGTATTTAATAAATCCGAGCTCAACTAATTGGATTGATGAGTGTCATTAAATTATTATTCAGAGTGTGCTGGGTGTCATTCTTGGCGGTGGAGCAGGGACGAGGCTGTACCCGCTGACGAAGAAGCGCGCGAAGCCGGCGGTTCCTCTGGGAGCGAACTACAGGCTGATAGACATCCCGGTGAGCAACTGCCTCAACAGCAACGTTTCCAAGATCTATGTACTCACGCAGTTCAATTCCGCCTCTCTCAACCGCCACCTCTCCCGTGCCTACGCAAGCAACATGGGCGGTTACAAGAACGAGGGCTTTGTGGAGGTTCTTGCCGCCCAGCAGAGCCCCGAGAATCCCAATTGGTTCCAGGTCACTTGCGTTTTCATCCTCCCAGAAATTATGAATGATTTTTTGAGTTGGATATAATTATTTGTTTTGATCAAATCAGAATTTTCGCTTCCGATTTACTTATTATACAACCTACATATACATATACAGGGTACTGCTGATGCCGTGAGGCAGTACTTGTGGCTGTTTGAGGAGCACAACGTGTTGGAATACCTGGTCCTTGCTGGGGACCATTTGTACCGAATGGATTATGAGAGGTTCATCCAAGCGCACAGGGAAACCGATGCCGACATCACTGTGGCCGCACTGCCCATGGATGAGAAGCGCGCCACTGCCTTTGGTTTGATGAAGATTGATGAAGAAGGCCGCATCGTTGAGTTTGCCGAGAAGCCCAAAGGAGACCAGCTCAAAGCCATGAGGGTTGATACTACAATCTTAGGTCTCGACGATGAGAGAGCAAAGGAGATGCCTTACATTGCGAGTATGGGTATATATGTTGTAAGCAAACATGTCATGCTGGATCTGCTTCGAAACAAGTTCCCTGGAGCCAATGATTTCGGAAGTGAAGTTATTCCCGGTGCAACTGCCATTGGGATGAGAGTATGTTTCATCGTTTCCTCTCAACTATATCATTTTTTTCTTTATCAAATAGAATGAAGAAGGAAAAGAAGTTGTCTATTTCCTAATTTATCTTTCTAGAAGAAATCCCGCTGAAAGGTTTGCAGTATGCATTTACAGGGCCACCCATTCTTCCCAATGGGTGTTGTATGGCCATCATAGATAGGCTTGCACATACTGCAAAAGTATGGAAAGTGTGCTCAGTTAGACGCAAAACCAGTAGTATTTTCTCAAGTTCTAGTGAATTCTATGTGTACGATCAGCAATTTGAGCTACATTATAAATTCTAATATTTATTTGATGGTTGCAACCATCTCACTCAAGATTCTGAGAGTAAATGCTTTATATGGAAACTCTTGAATGAAAGATTGATGCATCATGGTTTGCAGGAGGTTTTTCAATATGGAGTATTATTTTTTTGCCTCTGTTTCTGCTTCCGCTTCTCCAGAGTTGCAACTCCCGGAGGATTAATTATTTTTTAACTTCTTAACCTCTGTAGGTGCAAGCTTACTTGTATGATGGTTACTGGGAAGATATTGGTACAATTGAGGCTTTTTATAATGCGAATTTGGGGATCACCAAAAAGCCAGTGCCAGATTTTAGGTACTTCTTGTTCTAGATGTTACATTTTTTTGTACACCTATTGAGGTTTTGTCATGTTATCACACCCTGATATTAGAATTTGATATGTCTACATGACTTTGACTTTCTTTCTGGACTGCCCATTACAGCTTCTATGATCGTTCATCTCCCATCTACACCCAACCTCGGTATTTGCCTCCATCCAAAATGCTTGATGCTGATGTCACGGATAGTGTTATTGGCGAGGGTTGTGTAATAAAGGTAAGTTATTGGTATGTTGCTTTTGCGACCTGCTAAGAGGTTGTATTATATGGGATCTTCATTGCATCATACTCTCTTGTCCCTTTGTCTCATTAATGACTGAGGCTATATGTTTTCTATTGCGGCAAATATGGTGGTGACCAAATAATTTATGGGAATTACACTACTTTTCATCCTTATGCAGAATTGTAAAATTCACCATTCTGTGGTTGGGCTTCGGTCTTGCATATCAGAGGGTGCAATCATTGAAGACACGCTGTTGATGGGAGCTGATTACTATGAGGTAATACCTGATAAATTTTTTTACAACCTGTTGTTTTTAAGTTTAGATGTGATTTATCCTTTTTCTTTTCTTTTCCTTTTTTGTATAAATCAAGATAAGTAGCTGCAGGGGCGGAACTAGGAATATAATTTAGTGGGTGCTGGATTGCATTGATTTTTTAGTTTTTTAGGGGCCAAGGTAAAGAAAAAAAAGAAAGACAGAGAAAAGACCCGAAATATAAATTTTTTTTTAACAAATTTAAAGGCTATTTCTTTTTTTTAGGTGGAGGCCCCCTTACACCCCCCGCCCATAAATGTTGTGCTTTGTCTATTAATATGATATTGGGGTTGAGTGGACTTGAGTGATGCACCGATTATAATTGTAAATTTGTTAATTTTTTTTCTTCAGACGGATACAGACAGGAGGTTTCTAGCTGCAAAGGGTAGTGTTCCAATAGGTATTGGCAAGAACTCTCACATCAAGAGAGCTATAATTGACAAGAATGCTCGAATTGGGGACAATGTGAAGGTAATAATGATCTTATCAACTTTCCATGAATCTTTTAAGTTGTTTCTACTATGAAGCCTCGTAGATGCTTTTATGCCTCTTTTCACTTTGTTTTGTGTTTTTTAAGTTAGTTCTTGGAGTTCCTAGGTACTTACTGGTGAAATTTTTAGGTATTAAATTTACTGCCTCCTAAGCAAGAAAATACATCAGATTGTTACTGAAAATGACAGCAAAGAATTGAAATTTACCCAGTTTCAATTGCTATGGAAAAGAAATGATTCTAGTGATAGACAGACACACATACACACTGACCCTACTTGAAAATGTCCACATGCATACTCTTCTGCAATCTTATGCCCCTCATTTATGCTGATTAACTTTTTCCTCTTGCCTTTCTTTTGCTTCTTTTTCATTTTTCTTGTTTTCATTATGCTGGGTGCCTTGATTACTTAAAAGATTTATTTTTTTCAGATTGTCAATGGCGACAATGTGCAAGAAGCAGCAAGGGAAACGGATGGGTATTTCATTAAGAGCGGAATTGTCACGGTGATCAAGGATGCCTTGATTCCCGGCGGAACCATAATCTAGAAACAAGGATGCCTTGATTCCCAGCGGAGCCGTGATCTAGAAACGCCTTTTACCAGTTCCTGCTGACTATGGAAACGTGTTCCTAGTTATTGGTTTGAGAAGCTGTTATAGGAAGTCTACTTCCACGAGGCTCCGTTTTCTAATTATGATGTATATTTCCCAGTAGTATGTTGTATAAATAGAGGAAGAGACCTCAAAGGTTATTTTGTAAAAGTCTTTTTCTACTTGAATAAGAAGCTCTTGTCTATAAATGTCTGCATGTTCCCCCTTATCTTTTGCTTACATAATTATAAGATGTATAGTAGGGTTTTGCAGGCATGAGCTGGTCGTGAATCGCCAACATTAAGGAACAGTTGGATAGGGGAGTCGCTAATGCTGAGTGGTCTTGTTTGTTTCATTCAGTGCCGATAACTCATCCGTCTCATCTCCCAGTCACCTCCTCTGACCAGTCCAGCTCTGTCATCGTCACCGAATCTTGGACAAAAACTTGAAAGCAGTCAAAGCTGCCCTGAAAACTTGGAACAAAGAGCACTTTGGTAATATTCAAACCTCCATCTCCAAAATATTTGTTTCCATTAGACTCTATCCAGCATCTTCCCCCCTCCAAAGCCTCTGGCTCAGATATTATCTGGAACACTAGGAACAATGTCATAAGGTGTACCCATTCCAGTACCATACATGAAAACTTTCAACTAGATGCTCTTCAAATTGCTCATAAGGTTAAAAAAATTACTTCGTAGCACCTCAGAGTATGGTATTCCACCCTGCACCCATCAACCCCCCCCCCCCCCCCCCCTCCCTTCAGGACAAAACCAAACTGAATTTTGACATTGCCATTAAGGACTCTTTCTCTCCTAGTGCGGCTGTGGGTTTAGGGTCTGTTTGGGTTTGTGATTTTAAAAAGTGTGATTTAAAATAATGATTTTAAAATGTGCGATTTGATAAAAGTGATTTTTAAAAACGCATTTAAGCGTTTAACAAAATTGCAGTTTAGCCTTTAAAATCGCGAATTTACTTTTAAAATTTTACGTTTTCAAAAAAGCACAATCTTATCTGCGATTTGAAAAAGCAGATTTTCTACGTTTTCAAATCGCAATTTTTAACGCAGTTCCCAAACGATCTATGTTCTGCGATTAGATTTAAAATCGTACTTATTGTCTACGAAATCGCAATTTTAAACGCACTCTTAAATTCAAAGAGTTCCATTATATTTGCAAGCACTATGGTAGTGACATCGCTCCTCTGGAATTCGGCTTCTACGCGGCAGTGTAAACTGCCGTGTAGATGTTAGTCTAAAACTACGTCGTTTTAGACTAACAGCCAAGCCAACAAAACTATGTTTAAAACTAGGACTATGCGTGACTTGTTGCAAAAAAAAAAAAAAAAATCACGCCGTTTGGGTATCGTCACAGACCAGATGCCTTCTCCTCAAGCCACTTTAAACTAGACCGCTTCTCCTCAACCCATTCTAAACTCATGCCAAACCTTTACCGGACCTCTACTCGTCGACAGAATTTGAAAAGATGTCATGGGCTGGGAGTGGATGGTTGGAGGAAAAAATCTGTGCTGGCCAACATCTACAGATTGTCTATGTTAGGCATGGAAGTCATCAAAAGACAGAAGAGCAGATTAATATTTGCTGAAACTGGAGTATCAAATAGTTGTTTTTTTGATTAGTGGGATTGAGTTTGTTTTGTAGGTGGTGGTTTGGTTTTCCTGCAGTGTCTTTGGTTTATGAAGAATTATTGTGACGCAGCAGAGGAATGCAAAGGCTGGGATTTACGAAATAACACACTTTGTTAGTCTGGAATCTCTCCAAACTAACTAGAAAAACAAACCCAACGTCTCATTGGGAGAGGAGTCTCACCTCAAGGATAAAACACAGCAATTTTATTCATCATACTCTGCCATCTCTCCAATTACAACAGGGTATTAAATAATGAAAAACCCTACCTTATTAAATAATGAAAAACCCTACCTTATTACGTCTATAATTAGGCTGCTAATTGCTGGATTGGGGGAAAAACCTTATTAACCAAGGCTAGCTGTCCACGCCTACTGTTATGCCTACAATTACGTTGATACTTGCTGACTTGGGTTAGAGGGTTAGAACCCTTATTGAGTAGCATAAAAGAGAATAGTTCCTTAAATAGTGATAAACATGAGCCCAAAAGGTTGCTTGCTGATGCCGTCATATTGTATTCTTGGTCTTTGTTAGTACGTGGTTGCTGGTTTTGGTGGGTTATTGGTTGTTTTGGGATACTGATTTTTGTTTCCTTTTGTTCAGCTATTTTTAGCTGTTCCGGAGATTCAGCTTTACTTTTGCAACCATGATCTCCTTTGTTCCCAATCTGACACCCATGGACTTTTACTATGTTTGATGTGAGACAGTTTTGTTGTTTTTTACTGTTACTATAAAACTTTCGGGACATGATTCTTGCACAACAGCTGTGCAAGAATCAAGAGAACCAAATTATTTAATAGTATTGCCAATAACATGTTTCCCTTACCAGATCTTCCTCTTGAAAAGTGGGAAGGATCTGCCATTGTAAAATATACTGCTTTGGTATTATTGAATAGTCTAATTGGGACTAAAAAGTAGATGAACAAAGCCGCCTCCGTAGATGATAATGAAGAAATAAACAAGAAAATCTCGTATTTCTTAAGAAAATTACGTATTTCGAGCCATTGACAGAATTCAGGTTCCTCTATATATATCTATATTGTTCAAGTAAATTACTATTATCTATACACTTTATGCTAGCACCTTCACAATTTTGGAGTTCCTATTACAGCTTCTGTGATTATTCATCTCCAATCTATAAAACCTCCGTACATTCCTTCATCCAAAATGATTGATGATGATATTAAAGAGTATTATTGGTTATGGTTATACGGTAACAGTAAGTTCTAACCTGGTCAAGTTATCATTGTTTGCTAATTTTTCTTCGTAGCACTTGCAGTAGCTTTTCTCAGACTTTTGTCAAATTTAGAGAACGAAACTACCTTTTGCTTCATTATTCAAATAAACTCTGCAATAGTTTTCCTTATCATTTCCCTATTCTATTTAAATATCATTTCAAATAAATGTTAGAAAAAAGTGAAAGTCATTTTAATCGAGAGGAGAGAGAAGATCTTTTTATATTAAAATAATGTCAATGGTACACTTAGGATACGTTTGGTACACGAAATATCTATTCCATTAGAAAAATGAATAGCTTTATTAAAAATGGAAGAAGGTGAAATCAAATAGCGTTGGTATTAAAGTATACATATACTCATCCACAATGAGCTATTTAAAATTTTTCTAAATTTAACTCTAAAAATCTACTTTTATTTGTTGTGTTATGACTTGCATTTCTCAAACTTGGGCCACATTGTTTTCTTAGCCACACATTTTGTTTCTCCTTGTTTTACTTTTCGGTGAAGTTTGTTTCTTAGTTAAGTTTTGAGGTTTTATTTTACCGTGAAGTATTTTGACCGACCCACTTATTTACAAGACTGGACACTTTTGGTCATTTATAAAAAAAGAGCAAGAAAAGACAGTATCTACGACCTAGAAGGGGGGGGGGGGGGGGGGGTGGGGGGGGAAAGGAGAGATACCTGTGATAGTGTCAAACAGAGAGTTACGCACGACGTGCGTTTGTGAGATTTCTCAATCCCAATATTTCTCATATTTGTGTTACGCAGCAGCACTTACAGAATTTAGAGTAGAATCTCTTTTGTCATTATTTCTTTTGTAAAATTTTCTTTTGAGTGAGAGTGAGATTTGAGTGTATTGAGGCTTTTGGGTTTGAATGATTTGCTCTTTATTATTCTTTATACTCCATCTTTTGATAGTGAATTTCCACTATGTCGTCTCCGCCAATGGATGTAGGCTTACTAAGTCGAACCACTTAAATCTTGGTGTTTTGTGTGATTGTGTTATTTTCTATTGTGTTATTTTTTGCTTCTTTGGTGATCCCTAAAATTAGTTTTGTCACAACATTATTAATTTAGCTAATTACTTTTTAAAGCAATTAATAACAATTATCTACTTTAAATAAATACTATTTTTTATTGATAAAGTTAATACTAAAAAATTCAATGCATTAAATTCAAGTTAAGCCAAACCTTTTAAAACATTCAAGGCAAAAAATAATATTAAAAAAACATTAACATTCACTTTTTGGCTCTTTAAATTTAAAGAGATTTTGACCAAAGTTAAATTTAACTCTTAATAGAAAGTTTGTTAAATGGTAATTTGTGTTTTTTGTAAAAATTTAGAGAAAAACCAAATTTAAAGAGCTCATTGTGAGTGCTCTAGAGCATTCATAATTTCTTTAAATTTAACTCTAAAAATATACCTAAAAGGTTTTAGCTAATCACTTTTTAAACTATCAAACAACAAATTCTCTAAATGTTTATTTACTTTAAATAAATACTATTTTTTAATCATTGACAATAATTACCATGAATACCACTATCTTTAAATAAATACTATTTTTCTCTACTTTGGGACGGTTTGCAATTATTAAAAAAATTATAACATTGTCTTTTTGACTCTTTGAATCTAAAGAGAAAATTTGACAAATATTAAGTTTAACATTTGCTAAAGAGTTTGTTTTATAAGCCTATTTGTGGTTTTTGTTAAAAATATAAAAAAAAAAAAAAAAATTATATATGAAGAAGCCACTTTGAGTGCTCATACTTAAAATAGTCATTCCTATGGCTAATGATAGAATGACTATTCATTAAATTGACGAATAACTACTCCTCTGGACTATGAGAATAGCAATTTCAAAGCTATTCTATTTATAAAAGCTATTCCATTTTTTTAATAGAATAGCCATTCCGCATACCAAACGTAACTTAAGGGAATTTGTTGCAAGGGCTTTTTAAGAATTTTTCTTACATTTTGAAAATGGAAAAAGATTTAGGAAAGTTCCTACTAATGCTCTTAAGTAATACCTTCCTTGACAAACAAAAACATGTGACATATTCACGAGGTTAGACAACTTTCATCATCCAAAAAGGTCTTCCTAGTATTATACACACGCAATACAGTTAGACATCAAAACAAGTGTAGAAACTGTGGGGAAAGAGACCCAGCTAGATGCTGCTGTCATGCCCCTTATCACCTTGATTGCCAAAAACACTAAAACTTCAGTTTAACACTTTTAACCATTAACTCCACTTCCTTCCCAATTCAGAAAAAAGCATGAAAGGGATTGTTGCATCTGTTTCCTCAAATAAGTATCTGCACTCTACAGTCATATCATGGTCGAAAAAGAGACAATGTAGTACACTGTATATTAAGTCATACATTGAGGCTAATAGAGAGTCCCGAAAACTCATTCAGCTAAAACTATTTACAGTTTTTACTCCTTAAAAGCATCCAACCTTGAATGACTTTATATTCATTTCGGATTTGTTAGTATCAAGAGATACAACTCTTGGCAATAGAGCGAAACCAACCCCACAAGTAAGGTTGTTTAGAAAACGAACGAATTAGGAATTTACAGAATTAACAGAACACGTATCTTCTAACCCTGAGACCGGCTTGTTCCTGCAGAAGGTTCAGAAAATGAAATAAAGTTACCTATCAAAATAAAACTAGACTGTGAAATAACAAAATCACATACTTCGGCACACCTCCTAAGTATTAGGCTCATCTTCTCGTAATTGTTGAAGAATCTTTGGCCATCATATTCTTCCATTTGTCCTTGAGATCTATTGGTGTACGCGTCGCATGAAATATATGGTGACCGAATTCCAAAATTTTCCTCCAAGGGAGATTTTTCTTCTCTGAAGTTGAAAACCTATGCACTCCTTCCTGCAACATAAGAGTATTTAATAAATTCAGATGCCAACAAGTCAGAGAAATTGAACTTCAGGCACGTTTCTCTCTTTCTATACTAACCTATAAATTCTAATCTCAGGTTTATTAAAATGCAACTTTTATACCCTGATGAACAGAAATACATCATCCTTTGGTGAACGTCATCTTGATGTTCTCAGAAACCAGGCTGTTTTCAAGAATGATGCATTAGAAACAGTTTTCAAAATATTTTTGCTATGCATTTTTTTTTTTTTACTATTTTCTGTTCTCTTTTTTGTTTTAAAAAAATGGAAAGCTATTATCAGAAAACAATTCAAAACAAGCCCTAAGTACTATGCTGATTAGCAGTTTCACATACAAAATATCATTGAGAATTTTGTTTTGATAAGTAATTTTTTATCCCCAAGGGGAGGGGGAAGGTGAAGGGGAGATTCAAATTTGTGACCTCCGCTTCATTGAGATTTTTCATAACTTAGAAACAAAATGGAAATATTCATAGAAGTGGAACTTGAAGAAGACGACGAAGAGGATGAAGAAATTCAGCACTCACAGGTTGTCAAATCAATCTTTTATTTATGTACTATTCTCTTTTTTGTTACTATTAAGTATATTAAGACTCTGCATGTATGCTGTCAAATTGTATCCATATAAATTAACCTGTTTAGATTTCCAAGCCTGCACCAAATGCTAATATGATTTTATTAGACTGGATTCTCCAAGTTTTCTATCATTAGGGTCACATAAACAGAGCAAATATACATAGCAATGATACCTATGTCCATAAGTCCTGTATATATATATATATATATATATTTATTTATTTTAAACGGAGAAAGAGAGAGATTACAAAATCAGCAAACAGAGAAATCTGATTAAGGGGAAGGGTGTTAGTAATATCAACTAGAATGAGCCCATGCTCAATGATATTTGTTAATTCTATCTCAGAAAGTCAACCATTAGCAAGCACAGATCTAGACATGACATGCAAGAATACGCCCATAAACTCATACCTTTAACATGTCTTCTTCTTCAGCTGTCCAGTTAAGTCTCTTTCGCTTCACACTAGGAAAAGGCATCTTTGTGCTGCATGTTAGAACAGCAAATTAACTTACCAATAATTGTTTGTGCAAACCAAACACTACCATGAGCTACTATTCTCACTCACATTAAATCTCATAAGAAAATAAACTTAGATGAATAACTCACAATTGCTTAGGCAACTCTTGGGGTTGTTTCGACTTTTTGGAGGCAGAAACCTTATTATTCTTGGAGGTGGGAACTTTCTCAGTTGGTTTCCTAGCATTTTTCTCTGGGGATTTGCTTTTCTGAGAGGATGATTTCCTTGGTGAAATGACATTATGGGGTCTTGCCTTCTTACGAGCTCTACGTTTGAAACGCCTTTTTTTAAGTTGTGCTGAGAGTGTCTCCGTGTCTGAATCATTAGTTTCCAAATGAACATTGGCATTTGAAGGAGCCATTGGTGCTTCTGGCTGCATTTGTTGTTCATCCTCTGTTCCACCTTGATTTTCCTCATGTAACTCAAGACCATCCTGTGATCCTTCTTTTGATGCATGAAGTGTACCATCTGCAAGCATCTCTTCCTCTTCAAAAATTCCGTCATACTGACTGTCTTCCTCATCAAGTGTACCATCTGCAAGCATCTCTTTATCTTTGGTTATGGAATCCTGTAGAGGCTCATTCCCTGGTGTAATCCCTTCTTCTCTAAAATGTACATTATCACTAGCATCGGGTGTAGAAGCATTTGCGCACACTTCATCATCGACCACAATCTTATGCTGATGATTGCTGGCTAGCTCCGCATCGCCCCTTTTCTTTTGTTGATCCTCCTCATCTTGCACAGATTCATTCTGGACTCCACCATCATCACGCTGACATGTCTCATGATCAGGCCTGCTTGTATTTCCCACATGTAGTGATAAATCGGGCCCTTTGCTCTGAGATTTCCCATATTTCTGCTTCTGTCCATTCCCAGCCACCGCATTTTTATCGATAAAATTCGCCAAAGCTTTCTTCGCCAGCATGGCATTTTTCCTCAATCGTCGAGTCTCTACAATCGCTCTTTTGTACGAACAATAGGGGCAGTAGAAGTGTCCCAAGTCATCGAATTTAGGGTTGCAGCACTTGTCATGGAGGGCAATCGGGCAGCCAATTTCGCTACAAACCAACAAATCTCCACCTCTATTGCAACTTATACAAGTATCTTCCTTTACCCAATCTACATCCATACTATCAACAGTCTCGTCATTCAGATTATGAGCTACATCACAGGTTTCAGGCACAAGTCTTTGCATATCATCTTCATCCTAAGAAAAGATACATACATTTTGACGATTTTCGAAAAGTGGAATATAATTTATAAATTAGTTATCTAAGAATTTTTCTTTGTAAATTGTATTCATAATTCATATATACGCAGCAGAATTCAGGAATGATATCGTAGAAAATACTTAAAATATAAATAAATTAACAAAAACAAAACAAAACCTGACTGAGGAGGAGAGGAAGTGCCCTAGCGGTTGCGGTGGTAGTAGTAGAGGTGGGAGGTTTAGGCCTACCCCCGCGGCGAGTCTTGCTTCTCATAATCAAATCAAAAAATCCTTTTGAACGCCATCGACGATTTCAATTTTCAAGTGGTCACAGTCAAATTCGTCTTCTTTTGTGGAAATTGCACTCAACTCAAGGCAAGACACCCACTCTCTATGGAATTGCTAAGCAGGGGATCCTCATTGAGACTCCGGAGCCAAGGCCACCGATTGTTCTCATTTTTACCCACCGGCCCAACTCAACTTGGTCCAAAGTCAACCCTCTTGGGGCCGCGGAACTGGGCCAGTACTCTCGGGCTGTGCTCAAAGCTTTCAAGCCCCGATTATATATACGTCACGAGCTTTCAAAAGAAAGAAAAGTAAAAACGTGTATCACGTCTGATAATAGAATATGTAGCCGGCATTAATGGCGGGATACCGAGTGGCTGTGGGACAAGGAATGTGTTATTTTCCTCTTGTTTTTTATCAATCAAACCGCTTAATGCCCATAATAGCTGGTCACTGTTTCTTGAATGAATCGTAGTCATTCCTCCAGATTTCCGGTTTCCACCTTTGCCTCTCTGAATATCATTACTGCAAATATTCTTTTTGGTTGATTGTTTTGGTCTGAACCTACAAACTCACCTCTCAATTTGACCAAAAACAAAAGAAATAAAATTTGGGTTTGATCCTGCATTTGTTGAATTGTCACAAGGTCAGTTTGTTTTGCAGCGCAGAACGTGACTGAGCAGTAATGCCCGTGCTCGGAGATGGAACTCTCATAGTCTCTTTGTTATTTTGGCCTAGATACACCTCATGGATAATCACGACCACAACGACGACAACAACAAAACGCCAATGGTTCGGATCCAATCCACTGTAGAGGTTCGTTTCTTTCTCCTCCTCTTCCTCCTCCTATGGCATATATGTTGTTTGAAAGGCATTTGCTTCTTTTTCCTTGGTGATCCCAGATGGAGTCGTTTGAAGAAAGATCGGTTGAGTTTGAGGATGAGAGCTTAGAGAGTCCTGCATCAATTGCTAGAAAGAAACATTCTTTTCATGCGGCTCCGCATATATCCGCCGGTGGTTCAGACCATTGTTATGCAGAAGAAATTATCAGGAATAGCGTGATAGATAGCATAAAGATCGTAGTCTTCTCAGCCAAAATCAACTTACTCATGCCTTTTGGCCCTCTAGCAATCTTGGTCGATAAATTGTCTGGAAATCACGTGAGTTGCCTTTATACTTTTTACGCATTTGTACTTATCTTTTGTATCATTAGATGATTATGCTTTATTCACTTTTATCTTCAATTCCATCTCAGAGTTGGGTCTTCTTTTTAAGCTTACTGGGTATTATACCTTTGGCTGAGCGTCTGGGTTATGCTACAGAGTAAGGTTTCTCGCATCTTATCTATAATTTGGTGTGAAGTCCTTATTTAATATTACACACTGGGTGGATACCGAAAATATGTCTCATAAGTCATAATCATCCTCTCCAAAGGAGCCTGACAGGCATGCCTGATAAGGGAAGAGGGCAACGCATTCTAAGTTCACTAGCTTCCTTTACCTTTACATGTTTTGGGATTGACAAATGACAAGTACTAATAAGGCTTGGGATTGTTTTGATGCAGGCAGTTGGCTTGGTTTACTGGACCTACAGGTAATTTTATTGCTAAGTACCAGCCTAAATATCAGTCTCTTTTCATTTTCCACTTGTATATCTTTAAATTCCATTCAACGGTAAAATTTCTGATTTATAGATCTGTAATGCAAGCTCTCAGTAGAAAAATTATGTCCTTTTTCTGAACCCCCTGGCTTTGTGAATGGTTTTTAAGCTTTGTTTCATTCACAGTAACAGATTATTTGGCTGCCAGCATTTGCTGCTCTTTGTGATATCAAAAAGTAATGATTGCAAAGTTTAAAAGTAGGCATGAAGTCATACACTGGAGCATTGAACTAATAAAATGGGTATGGGGCTTCATTACATATAATGCGGTAAAAATTAATCCTAATGTGCTGTCCCATTGGTCTTTAATTCTAATGCTGTCCTGAAAGTTGCATATTACACCTTAAGTCTTATGTATCCTGAAAGTTTACGTCAATAGTTTGAGGTATATTACACGATATTGCAAGAAGAGAGAACAGTAATTTCCATTTCATCCAAAAAATATATTGCACCAGTAGTATGAACTAAAAGATTCTCACGCTTTTTAAATATCCAAGGGTGTCATTGCCACTCTTGTATCACTACATGTTATGTGTTCATTTATATTGCTCTTGATGGCTCACTTGACAATACATCAGCCTTTCTTTCAATAATCAGGAGAAATCCCTCATGTCACTGGACAATAAATCTTGACCAGGTCATGCTAACAAGGATGTATTAGCCTATGCATTTTTGCATAGATGGATACCTTGAACCATGTTTAGTTGCTTATAAAGAAGCCTGAATTAAAAACCTCATTCCTGTTATTTTGACTTATTTAACTCGGATCTTTTTTTTTCCCTTTTGATATGGCACTAATTATTTACTGTTTCAGATAACATGAGATACCTTCTTTTGAGCTTTGCAGTTGGAGGTCTTCTAAATGCTACTTTTGGAAATGCGACAGAATTGATAATATCAATTCATGCACTGAAAATTGGCATGATACGCGTCGTTCAGCAGTCATTACTGGGCTCAATTTTGTCTAACATGCTGCTAGTGCTTGGATGTGCATTCTTCAGTGGTGGACTTGTGTTTTTTGAGAGAGAACAAGTATTCAACAAGGTGCATTTTTCACCATTCAAGCATATTTAGTCTTTGAAACAAAAGAATAATATTTTTTTTGGGTATGCCGCTCCGCAAGCCGAGCAAATGAACAAAAATCCAACCCAATATCAATTATTTATCCTTTCTCTCTTGTATCATTCATGTTTTGGTTGACAATAAGGTTCAAATTATTCTATTCTTATTCTCAGGGAGCTGTTGCAGTGGACTCTGGTTTGCTGTTGATGGCAGTCATGGGCCTTCTATTCCCGGCTGTCCTTCATTCTACACACACAGAGTTACATTTTGGGACGTCTGAGTTAGCTCTATCAAGGTTTAGTAGCTGTATTATGCTTGTGGCATATGCTTCCTATCTTTTTTTTCAGTTGAGGAGGCAGAACAATGTATACGTCCCTGTTAGTGAGGTTGGTACTTTTGATATTTTACAGGGGGAACCAATTTCTTATTTATGTGCGCTTTGCTTTTGGTTTTTGACATTGAATACGTTATACAAAGTTTATTGATATAATACCCTGTCAATCTTCTACACAGTATTGGTTAAAATTTAATAACTATTGAATTTCTTGATATTCATATATTATCTTTTGCAATATTTATTGATTTGTGGGGATGATGATTTCCTTTTGTTCCAAAACTTTTGCTTAGTACTTAATGCTGAATTATTTGAATTACTTCTCTAGCTGTTTCTAATTGTACCAAGTTCTTTTTTTTTTTTTTGGATGAATACCTGTAGTAAGTTTCTTATAATTGCATCAGATCAACAATTTTCTCACGTGTATAAGATAAGTTTGTACATTCTTACAGTATGTTTCAGTATTATATTAGGATACATGAGTACTAGTTCCATTTAAGCATGTTTCTAATTTATTTTGATTTTGCCAAATAATTCACATTGTGTGATAACAAATAAGTTTCTGGATGGTTCACTAAGAATATACAGTCCATGATCAAAGAAGAAACATTATAATGTGTGCCCTTATGTTAACGGAAGATTTATATGAGTAGTGAGGATTTGACAGACCAGTTATTCGCTTCTTGTTAAAATTTCTCCTTTTATCTGTTATTGATATTTTATATGACAAATTGCATAAATTCAGGGGGAGCCTCAGATTGAAGGGAGTTCAGATGATGAAGAAGCTCCAGAGATCTCTAAGTGGGAATCAATAATATGGCTATCAATTTTGACTGCATGGATTTCGGTCCTCTCAGAATATTTAGTTGATGCCATAGAGGTGACTTTGTCCTGTGAATCTGTTCTGCTGTTGGATGTGATAGCTTTTTTTGACACCTTCTATATATATCTTCTGCTTAGAAATTGGTATGATTCTTTCATACTGTTCAGTGATTTTCTTACAATATATGTTATTATGCATTCAGGGGGCATCTGTTTCATTAAAAATCCCGATAGCATTTATCAGTGTTATTCTGCTCCCAATTGTTGGGAATGCTGCAGAGCATGCAGGTGCTGTTATGTTTGCCATGAAAGACAAGCTTGTAAGTGCTTATCCTGCTAGTGTAATAAAGCCACTATGACTGATCATACTTCTTTGATGTACTAAAGTCTAATTTTTACTCAAATGTCTTACGAAGGACATATCTTTGGGAGTGGCAATAGGCTCATCAACACAGATAGCAATGTTTGGGGTGAGTTCCAAATATAATAGCAGTGATCATGTCTTTCTTCTTAATCTGTTGCATTCCGAGTGCAACCTTTCCATCTTGTTCTTGCATTGATGTATACATTTTTCCAACCAGAGGAAATTTCCCTAGCTTTATTATCCTCTTCAAAAAGTAATATTTTTTTTTTAAAAAAAAAAAAAAATGCAAAAGAAAGAATTCATAATTTAAGATGTGATCTTGTAAGCTGAAGTATATTTTTCTTCCTCTTTTGGGTTGCTGAAAATGTGTGAAGAGCTGCTTCTTTTTTCCTCTTTGTTGATTCTGGCAAAACTTGGAATGGTTGTAGTGTTACAACATCCAATATTCTTACTTGAGTCGTCTGATCAATTTGCTCAGTTTTGTAGATTGAAATGGTTCTATGAAGTGCTTGATCTGCTAGAAATGCTTAAACACACATCTTCATTGTCAGAATAATTGTTATATGAACGTTGTCAGTACCATGCAGTAGTCCATACTAGGGGCAAAGGCACTCAAGATGAATTTTCAATTATTTATTTTGTAGGGAAGGTTTCAATATATTGCTTTCCCTTGCCTTCTTCGGGTCAAGTATCCACTAAATCCTATATAATTGTTTCTATAACTGCAGATTCCCTTTTGTGTGGTAGCTGGGTGGGTCATGGGGCGTCCTATGGACTTAAACTTCCAACTTTTTGAGACAGCCACGCTTTTCATTACTGTTCTCGTGGTAGCCTTCATGCTGCAGGTTAGCGAGTGACTACTATTGTGGGGAAAGATCAATGTATATTAATCAATGTACATTAATATTTCACAACGAAAAGACATTTCATGATTGTAAAATTTGTAATACTATATTATCAACCCAAACATATATAACAGATCCAATTCCATGACGCACAAATGCACAAACATCGAAATTTTTAGTGCCTTTTGTCTGAAAATCTTGACTTCCTAGGGATTGTTCTTCATCTAGTTTCACTTTGAACTTGCAGGAGGGAACTGCTAATTACTTAAAAGGACTAATGCTCATTCTTTGCTACCTGATAGTTGCTGCTAGTTTCTTTGTACACATAGACCCTACTTCAGTAGGTGAGTCCTCACGAATTTTCCCTGTTGAGTGATCAAATCCAAGTTCCAGCAATTTTGGAGAATCTGAATAATATATTTGTATTGTTTCTGTTGCTTGTTTATATTGCTTTAGTTATATTTCCAAAACTCAAAAACTTGAGAAATATGGGATATGATTTGGTTAAATATTTTCTCAAAAACTGCTCATTCCACTTGAAGACTTCTGCTAATGGACCTTTAGGCTCACGTATTTTCCCTGTTGAGTGATCAAATCCAAGTTCCAGTAATTTTGGAGAATCTGAAGAATATATTTGTATTGTTTCTGCTGCTTGTTTATATTGCTTTAGATATATTTCCAAAACTCAAGAACTTGAGAAATCTGGGATATGATTTGGTTAAATATTTTCTCAAAAACTTCTCATTCGGCCACTTGAAGACTTCTGCTAATGGACCTTTAGGCTGTCATGAAAATGCATAGAATTGCAATTATATAAATCGTATCCAGATGTCAAGTGGGAATGTTTAATCTATCACACATTACACACATGCGCATGCGCACGCACTCATTAGAATGTTGGAGGTCTTATAAATTATTTCCTTTTGATGCTTAGACTAAAACACACTGGAAATGTGGTTTTGCAGAAGACAATGCCCCTAAACCAAGTCCCTGAAGCCATAGGATTACGAAGTGAATCTGCTAAAGCTCAAGGTCCACTTAGTTTGTGCTGTGAGGAAGTGATTTGCACAGACTCCCTAAAACTTAGTCAATTGTGAGGGACTTTAAGGTGGATGTTCTGAAGCTAAAGGTTTATTTTGTCAGTGTATAGTTTTCCAAGTTGAACTATCCTGTCTTCCCAGTTTAAGGTGTTGTTTAGTGCACTATTCTTTCATGTGGCCGGCGACCGATTCGTTCTTGTCCCCCGTGGATAGCTAAAGAAGAGATGGTTGGTTGTAGGCTCTAGTTTTTGTATTGGATTTGATAGTCAGTCAAAATGAAGGAAATCTGGAGGATACTAGTTTTTCTTCGGTCATTGAAAGGTTTTGTTATTATATATTGTATACACATTGGAAATGTAATCTAGTGTTTTAACATAGTCAAAATGGGTTGCCATTCAGCCTTCTAGCGGATGATGTTCCTTGTTCAGGCTTCCATATTTTGTACATGAATGTTCATGATTTATTTATTTTTTTCCCGTTTTGGTGTCCTATCAAGAACGAAAAAAAATTCGAGTTTAAAAAGTGATTAAAAAAATACCCTTAAAGTTATATATATATATATATAATATCCATTTGAAACAAAAATTAAGAGGGCTAATATGAAAACAGTCACCCCTTTTGGGTATTTTCATTTTTTTTAAAAAAAAATAATAATAATTATAATTTTTTCAAGTGGTTATTTTTTAATAACTATAAGGTATTTTGGGAAGAAAATGCAAAAGTGTCTAATTTGACACATGGTGTAATATAAGAGCTCCGATATCACTCTTTCAAGCTTAGATGTATAACTGAAAAAGATATGTTGTTTGCACACATTTTATACACAAATAATACACACAATGCCTTTTGGTGTGTGTTTTATTTTATTTTATTTTTTAAAAGGGTCTGAAGTAAACGTAGGTTGCTGTCTAGGAAGATACGGGGAGCTTCGTTAGGAGACAATCTGGCTAGTAGCTGTAAACCAAAGAGTGAAACAAAAAATAAAATCTTGGAGGCCGGCTGGGAAGTTACAAGGAAGTTTAGGCAAGCGAGGGTGTCCTTTAGAACTATAAAATAAGAAGAAGAGAGTAGAAGACTCTGAAAGCGTAAAGCCTTCTTAAGATGGTTCGAGCCTTGGAAATCAAAGGGGATGAGAATGTCAGTAATCTCTCCCTTGATTTTCTGCTACTTTGCATATTTGTTGTCTTTTCAACCATGTCAATGATAATTTTTGCATGTGCCGATGGTACTAATGTGGAAGAAGATGCTGCTAAGAAAAAGGAGGAAGAAAGCAATGCCAATAGAAATGAGGTCACCGTTGGTTGTTGCGATGGTGGCTGCGGGGGTAGCTGCGGAGCTGGATGTGGTGGCTGCGGAGGTGGATGTGGGGGTTGAATCCAGAACTTGCACTACCCTACTGTCATTTAATAATATATTAATACACTCTTCTTCTTCTTCAATAAGATTGTAATTTGCTCATCATCCATATTCAATGACAGGATGCAAGCTGAATTCAATCAATACTACCCCTCTTTCTTTTATGGCATTCATTGAGTAACTTGACGAAATAATGACATAATGGGATGGCTCTAGTTTTGCGTTAAGACTTTTTCTTTTTGTCTTTTTTCTTCTTCTATTCTATTCAATAATGGGACAAGGTTACAGGAAAAAATACAAACGAAAGGGAGTGAGCTCTCCAACAATAAAATCCAAACGAAAAAGGCAATACAGATAAGAGAACAAACAGTAAGCATTAAGCAATAGATCAAAAAAGAATTTGGACCTCTCTAAGGGCCGCACAAGGCGGTAAACAATGGCAAAATGGCTCTGTTAGGAGTTCTAAGCGGTAAAGTCAACAACCACCATTAAGTGGTTGTTGCACGGAAAGTCGATAACCGAACAGGAACCATCGAAGAGGAACAAATTCCAATTACAAAAGTCTCAAATAACATATCATATCACATAAGAGCTAGGAGACGGTAATCCAAACAATACAAACTAAGCATACAAACATAAAAAAAGCTACGGAAAAACACTAGGAAAACAACAGAAATACAACATAACACCAAAAAATAGCTGCAACGGCAGAGCAGGACGGTGGAGTTGCAATCTGGAAAGGCCACGCACGAGTGAGGGGGACCCATGAGCTGGCGAGTGGTGGCCGGACGATGACGCGGAGGAGTGGCGGGAAGCGGGGAGGCCCGACCAGTATCTTGGTGGTGGGGCGCGTCTGAAGGTGGGACTGACGGAGGTTTATAGATCTAGCCTCGAAAAAGCCATATCTATGACCCTCTGCAAATCCGAGTAACAACCGGTGTAATACTCCGTATTTTAAGATATTGAATAAAATATCTTAAAATATGTTTTAAGGCCTAATAATAGGAATAACATACATATGAATATTTGTGGAATAAATATTCATCTAGATAGGTATAAATATTTAAGAGATTAAATATTTATTTAGAAATATATGTATAAGTATATAGGAGTTAAAATGGATTAGAAATTAGACTAAGTCTAAAATCGATCAATCGATATTAGAATCGATCGAGTGATTGTTTAATGTCTTAACCGATTGTGCGATTAAGGAATCAAACCATTAATAGAAGCCAAAAATAGATCGATCGAGCGATTTAATTATATGAGTGCTGAAACAGATGGAATTTTGGTTAAGTATAATAGATCGATCGATTATTTTATAGTCTAAAAATGAGATCAATCGATTTACTGTTCAATTAGATCAATCTATTATTTTATAGTGTAAAAATGCGATCGATCGATTTTTTGCAGAAAACAAATTCATGCACCGAATCACTTGAAATCCGATTTTTAATACAAAATCTATCTGAATCTTCGTCCTAGCTGTTGGATACGATCATTTTAGAGTGACTTGGGCCGTCCATTTCACTGTATAAGGAACCCAACCCCCCCTCATTCGATTACACATCTCAATTCTCTCAAATTCTCTTAAGAAACTCTCTTGGTTTCTCATCTCTCTTTTTCTCTTTGTTTTCTGTTTTGCAGGAGCTCTCTCATAGATCTCTCTTTCTCTGCATCTTCTTCCATAGATGCAGTAGTAAGAAGGGAACCCGTAGCTCAAAATTCTCTACCTCTCTCTTCTCTCTCACGGTTTGCAGCAATAAGATAATCTTTTCTCTTCTCTTTCTCTTTGTTTTCCATTTCTTCTTCTTTAATACAGCAGCCCATCCTTGGAAGAAGAAGACCAGAAGAAGGTAATCACTCTCCCGAGCTTTCTTTCTCTCCATCTCTATCCCTCTGTCTCTTGACTGGTGTAAGCAGGAAGAAGAAAGAAAGAAAAAATAAAAGTAAGAAGAAAGAAAGAGATAAGAAGAAAAAGAAAATGCTATTTAGTTTAAATAAAGTTTTGTGTTTAATATTGTGATTTTTATGAGTTATTTGTTAATTAAATCTAACGTTTTTAAGTCGTATTTTAAACAGGGTATTCAAAGCGGAGTTATTAAAAATAAAAATACACCGTTATAATGCATGAATAAAAAGTTATTATTTTACAAAAGCGTCGTTACACTGCCTAAATACATTTAAGTATTTTTATGCATTCAATATATTAATGTCATTATTCTGCCCAAATTTATAAAAGAATAAAATTAAGATTATTTTATAACTATGATAATTAGTTATATTAATTGTTATGTCTAAAAATAAATATTGTGCTAATATGATTTAAAAGTGAAAATGACAGTTTTTTATTAAAAATGGGTATTTTGATAAATGCTATTATAATGCCCGCATGAAATATGTGATATTATAATTAATCCATTTTATATGTCGATGTAATGTCCAAACGACCTTATATTATTTAGAGATAAAAAAATGATAAAAATAATATCAGTATTTTATACCGTTGTGCCTTCCATTTTTATTAGTATAAAAATGATTATTTTATTTGTTGGTATCAAATATAACGATGAGGTTATATTTATATATTATGTATGGCCATTGTGATGTCCGGATAAATAATGATTTCTTTATGAAATAAATAAATAAGGAGATTCACCTATTATTATTTGCTAGTCTATTAATGCATGGATATAATTATGCAGTTTTTGTGGATAATCTTTGAATAGTAAATTGTAAGTATCTTTATACTTACTGAGGGTGATGCTGGTGGACTTTTCCTTAATATTATGAACACTTATTTATTTATTTATTTGTTTGCGCATGTGATTTTACATATTTTTTATTTTAACTAAACTGGTTAATAACAAAGATGGCATGCAGCGAGGGGGTTGATGGCTGCCAGTGGAACCTTTGGCTTCCATGCCACTTAATAAACAAACGGGCTAAGATCTTTGGCTCTTAGTCTGCTAGTACCCTTGGATTCCAACGACAAACAAATAAGCTTTAAGTGAGAGTTGGCTAATACAGCGGGGGGGTGGGGTGATGGTATTGCCAGCTGGGACCGTTGGCTCCCACAACACGCTAATCCGGACCGTTGGTTCTATCACGAGAAGAGTGCAAAAGATGATAATTAAACTTTGCATATAAAACTATTATATTATTGTTTTATGGTTATGTTTATATTCAATCTATGACTGTGATTAGCTACCATGGATCATATATTGCATATACACGTTACTATAAAGCCATATCTGCATTATGTTGCATGTATTAAATAAATCAGCATTTATACTATTATTGGAAACAACGGACTCACTTATAGTATTTTGTGTTATTGTTTCTATATATAATATATATTGGTGCAGGTTTTATAGATGAAGATTAGAGCTTAAGAGGTTTAAAAGCTAATGACACATAGATTGTATTCTGTTTGTAGTCTTCTGTGTTTATAACCTTTTATGTTGAGAAGATTGCTAAAATTTTCATGTATTCTTTCGTGTCACTATTGACAAGTACAAGTAATTGTTCTAAGTATTCTTAATGGATGTCAATAAGTATTTCAGTTAGAAGCTCTGTTGGATAATTATATATATTCCACTGCTATATTATAACTCTGATGTTGTAGTAATGTCACATAGAAATCGAAAATTTATTATTTACGCTTTTTGTTAAAGTGGGGCGTTACAACCGACAATCGAGGGTGGGAAAATGGTGGAGAGTAGCTCAATAGCGGGGGACAATGGGCCAGGGGCAGAGAGTAGCCGCCAGCTGGTAATGGTGGTATTTGGAGGAACCAAAATCAACAGCTACGGAGAAAGAGGAAAGAGAAAAATGATTGAAGGAAGAGAAAGAAAGAAAACAAGAGGGAAAGGGAGGATGGAGGAAAATGATCCATCCCTCCTCCCTTGAAAAACCACCAGAGGTGGAGGAAAAACCTCACAAATGGAGGTGGCAAGCCTTACTCTTGAGAGAGAAGGAAGAGAGTCTGATGTGAACCCGCAGGATGAAATCTCCTTTGAACCCACAAACAAATTGAAATCTACCCAAGAAAGCCAAGAATCAAGTCCAAAGAATCTAGACCCGTTGAAATCTTGTTTCAAGAACCTAGATTTGGTGAGAACGCCACAAAGGGTTTGCCTTTGATAAGTTCTTAGTTCAATCAAGAACAAGTAGAGAAAACTGAAAAAGTTTTCTATGAAGAACAAAACTTCATTCACAATCAACTTGTTTAGCATATGCGGCTACAAGTCTTTTTAAAACCTCTCCATAAAACCCTAACCCTACTAAGGCCTACATCAATTAAAAGATATGGGCTGAACATCTTCAAGCCCAAAATATCCTAAACTACACTTCTATAGCTAATAAAATAAGCCCACTTAATAAAACAAATAGGCCTAAAGGCCTACAACCATAGAAACATAAAAATAGGCCCATATGCCTATACTTAGTGAAATAAAGAGTTTGCAAGAAACCATTAGGCTATGCCGCCCCCATCTGTTGCTTGTATCACATGAATTAAAGTTGGTTCTTCTTCTTTCAAGCCCATCTTGAATGTTGGAGTCTTGCTCGATAAATTTGCAAACTCGGCCCAAGTGGATTGCACCAATCCTTGCATTGCCTCCTTAATCTTCTTCGCCCTTGACTTTGTGATTGGCCCATCTGGAACTTGTAAGGGATCTTTAAGATTCGGCCTACCATGGGGCCCATCAGAGTCTCTCTTTAAAGAAGAGAGAGATGTCATGTCTCTTTTGCGTTAATACTTAAAATGTGGCAACTGCAACTCAATGATTTCAATATCAATTGTTGTCGGACTATGCCAACTCTAAACACTATAAAATAACAAAGAAGACGAAAAAGAGTAGTGTTATATACTACATATCACTATGATACTATCCCACTATTCTAATATAGTATTGTTTGTCCATCATTGATTTTTTTTTTTTTTTTTTTTAATAAAAGTTGATCAAAGGCTGATAAATAATGTCATGTTAACATAGTAAAATAGTAGTAAGATAATAATGTAATATATTTTCATTAATTAATTATTTTTTAAACAAAAATTGACCCACGGGGTGAAGGACAATGTCATGGTAACATGACATACTATTTAGTAGGGGTGTACAAATGAAGCGGTTTAACTGCTCTGCAACCGCTAACTGCCTTATAACTGCTAACCGCATAATCGTATAACCATTTTTGCAAGCGATTATAAATAACCGCTAACCGTTTAGGCAAAGGCGGTTAGTGGTTATAGGAGTTGTGGAAAGCGGTTAATAACCGCTAACCGCCTACCTATATATATATAACTATGTTTACAATTTTGAGGCGTAATAGACTAACAGGCCTGTTTACACGATTTTTAAAAATTTGAGTATTATGACTTGATTGTTTTGGTCTTGAGTTGTCATTTGGATTTGTAGAATGAGGTCAATTTGTTTAACAAAATTCAACATCCAAATATAATTTCTCTACTGAGTTGCAATGTTTATGACGAGACAATATTTATTGTTTACGAACTGATGCAAAATGGGTATTTGGAAACTCAATTGCACGGTAAAAACACATTAATCTCATTCTTCATCACGTTGAAAAACTTGGAAAATGGAAGGTAAAAAAAAAGGGTGCAATTAAATAAAGCTAATATTTTTATTTTCCAAATCTCTTGTTGATATATAGGATCTCATTGCCCAAAAATTATTAAAATCTTTTATGAAAACACTGTCTAAAATAGGCTCAAAATAGGCCCAAAACCGGTCAAAAGCCCAAATTAAAAAGCGGTTTTAAAACTGCTGGATATAAATACAATCACCACTAACTAGCGGTTATAAAAATAACTACCTCTATCTAGGCAGTTAGCGGTTGCGGTTGGTAGGTTAGCGGTTATAAAAATAACCGCCTCTGCCTAGGTAGTTAGCGATTGCGGTTGGTAAAATGCAATAATCGCCATAGGCGGTTGTGGTTACCGGTTTTAGTTAATAACCGCCGGTTGCAACCGTTTATACACCCCTATAGTTTTAGCTCTTAAGATATAGGAAAGTTTAAAAAATGCCTAAACGATCTCAGAGGATTGGTCGTTTATTCTGTTATACAAACTACAAGTTGTGGGCTTCTTGGAACGAAACACGCAGTCATCCAGTGAGGTTGCCACTCGCCCCGAACCACGTCATTATAATTCTTAAATTTTCATAGTACCTTAAAGGGATAATTGCACTACTGGTCCCTGGGGTATACCATAATTACGAATCACTCTTATAGTTTAAAAAGTTTATGGAAGGTTCTTGTGGTAAACTATAATTACAAATCGATCCCTAAAATCAAATTCTGTTAAAAAATTTGACAGATTCTATTAAATGCCACGTCAGCGCCACATTAAACTAATAAGATGGCGACACGGGTCCATCTGAATAAAAAAAAATATATTAATGAATAAATAAATAAACAATTTTTTATTTTTTAAAAAAGAAAAATTCAAAAAAAAAACAAACTAAAAAGGTCATTTTTTTATAAAAAAAATAAGTTTATTTATTTATTTTTTAATAAATTTATATTTTTTTTATTAAGATAGACACGTGTCGCCATCTTATTGTTTTGATGTGGCGCTGACGTGACATTTAACAGAAGGAAAATGATAGATTTACAACACCACCACAACAACTGCACAACACCCCCTCACATGGGGTGGGGCTCACCCCATGTGAAGGAGTGTTGTGCAGTTGTTGTGGTGATATTGTGTAGGAATCAAATTCCTTAACAGAATATGTCAAAATTTTTAACTGAATTTGACTCTAAGGATCGATTTGTAATTATAGTTTACCACAATGACTTCTCATAAACTTTTTAAATCATAGGGAGTGATTCGTAATTATGGCATACCCCAGGGACCAGTGGTGCAATTATTCTTATATTAAAATATATATATATATAACAAGGGAAAAAAAAAAAAAAAAAAAGGAAAAAGAAAGGAGTAAAAATAACCGGTGCTCAATCCCAAACCCTAAGAGAAACGCTTTCTAGTGTGAGACTGAGGCTCCGAGCCCCTGAGCCCCGGAGAGTCTAATCACTGCTATTGCTCTAAACGCTTTTAAACCTCCGCGGCAAACCCGGGAGAAAATTCAGGTTGAATACATTGGAAATTGGATTTGTGGTTCTCTCTGCTCTCTATCCAAGAAACATCAATCGCAACACAATGGTAAATTAGCTCTTCCTTCCATCTTCAATCACCCTCAATTCAATAGGAAACAATCTGCTTTCTGCTTGCTTTTTTGTTTCAGTTTTTAATTCTAGTTGCGCCTAAAGCTTTAAGTTTAACGAGCAATGCAAATCTCCCAGCCTTAGGGTTTGTGCCTAAATAAGGCTGCTGAAATTTTAATCTGATTGATTTGAGTAATTAACTGTGCAAATGAGACTGACATAACCAAACCCTCTTTACCATGATTCACATTCTTATGTGCTACAACTGAAATAATAATATAAGATGTGATTTGTTATTGAGAGTGTCGATTTTATATTTTGTATTCGCATTTTAGTCGGGCCGAGGAGGACGGGACCGGTTCCGAAGGGACTACCACCCTCTGAGATTTGAAGACAAGAGTAGCAGCCGTAACAACAATAACAACAACAATCTGCCCTCCAGACACCTCTGGGTTGGGAATCTTCCCCACGGCATACTCGAGCACGACCTCACCCATCACTTCTTGCAGTTTGGAGAGCTCGAAAGCATTGCTTTCCAGCCCGGCCGCAGCTATGCTTTCCTTAATTTCAGGAGGGAAGATGATGCCATTAATGCCATGAGTGCGCTTCAAGGTTTCCCTGTTGCCGGCAACCCGCTTAGGATTGAGTTTACCAAGGCGGTTAGTCCTGCCCCCCCACCTTTTGTCTTGTCTATTACATTCTTAGACATGCTTTCCTTTCTCGGTGAAATATTGTGTATTATGTGTATGTGTATCCATGTATACTTTCCATTGTCAGTTAATGTTCAGTTCATTTTGTCAATGCACTAATAGCAGCTTCCTTTCATAGTTTTCAAACAAAAAAGTTAGCAAGAGAAATATTAGCTCAATTTGACCCACTTGTGTAATCTAACCAAACCAATGACAGCAATCCATGACATCGACAGTTAACAACAGTGCGACTCTCCAATCAATTAGTTATTCAATCAGAAACTGCAAAGCAGTATCATCAGATGTTTCAAACTCCAATGTTCATGAGCTGATTAATATCAGAAACCTTAAGTCTTAAGGGTTTCTACCCAGGCTTTAATGTGCCATCTATATCACAAACGGAAGAGGCATGCAACTTATTTGACTTTCTACTTTTATTCTGTTGTGCTCATTCTCAAGAGTTCCAAATTTTATCTGGTCTCAGACTCTCAATTGTCTCAAAATTAATCCTAAAAAAGACATGCAAAGTATTTAACAGCAAATTAAAAGGGGAAGAAATGAAAAAAAAGAAAAAAAGAAAAAAAAAGAAATGAAAAGATGCAAAGCAGTGGGTCTTCCAATTTTCCAATGCATAATGACAATTCTGTTGCCAGAACAAGAGAGTAGAACTATTTTTTTTTGATAGCTGCATGATTATCTGAGAAGTATGGTCAATAGCAGGAAAATTCTTTGCTTGAGGTGTTGCTTAGCGTTAATGCCTTTAAACCACATGCGAGTTGGAGAAATTAATGTTTAATCATATACTTAAAGAACATCAGGGATATGCACCTGCTTCCCATTTTAATTAGTATAGTATAGAAAACTATAGAAAACAAATTACACCAATGAAACAACTCTGTTCCATTGTCATAAAAAATCAGTTTCTCATGCTTACATTTGATGGGGAAGGAACTTCTCATAAAACTGACAGATCATTAAATTTGCCTAGAAAATTAAAATCTCAAAAACATTCCTTCCAGTAATCTTTAAGCATTTGTCGGTTGAACATTTTATGCCGTGAGGACAGATTGGAAAAAATCCAATTCACTTACACTCATTGTCCCAGTGACTGCCAATGGGGGAAAGTTGTTCGTATTTGGTTGGCTTTGTAAGGAACACATCTGGACAAACACCTTAGGAGTAGATTGATCTATTGTAGTGGTTTATGGCCTTTAGCGTATGGTGGTAGATGGTGCTCTCTCTGCATTTTCAGCTAGGTATTTTTAAATCCTCTAATACTTTATAGAGAGTGAAGCTATATGTACCAGAGTGGACAGTGTGCCATTGGAAATTTTGGAATTGCTTTCCATGAGAAGGGCATATAATAATAGTTGAGATTATTAGTAGAGCAAGCATTCAGCATACACTAGTTGCTTCTGTAAACAATTTTGACTGAAGTCCTTAAAATTTGTCTTCAAATTCCTCTAGTACCAATATGCACAACTGGATTCATGAGTGGAAGACATGACAGGAGAGGGACGAGATTTACAAAGTATCATGGCCGCATACACTAGTTGCTTATGCAAACAATTTTGACTGGAGTCCTTTAAATTTGTGTGTCCAAATTCCTCTAATACCAATATGCGCAACTGGATTCATGAATGGAAGCCATGAAGTTTCATTTTCTAGTAGCTAGACAGGGGAGGGACTAGATTTACAAAGTATCATGGCCTGAAAGCACAATATTGTTCCCAATATCCTAGTGCATTTGGTAAGTTCTCTGCATGGTTCACAATAGGTCCAATGTATCTTCAATTGGTATTTCTTTCTTTACTGTCAGATATGCACACATTTTCCAGAGTGACATTCGCCTGAAACATCCTCTTGTCCCACCAAACTAAGCAGAGTATCTTGTGTGTTAACCATTCATATTCTATTGTTCCGCAGTCACTGGATTACTTATTGGTTTCTAATCTGTATGCACATTAAAATATCAAGAAGACACTTTTTAAGATCATGAGATGTCATACAAATCATGATTATATAGTTCGTTAAGGTTAATTCCTTTATGCATGTTCCATATGGCTGGTTCAAACGCATTGCAGGCAGTGACCACAAATGTCAATGTAACTTTCGTGCGCATTCTTTTACATTTATCTTTGCAAATTGTGGTAGTGGCTTCACGTTTTCTGGGTCATGACAGGACTGCAGCCTGTTCTGTGGCCGATTGATGAAAATATTCATTTTGATGTACTCACTTGAACTAATTCTAAAATTTATGGGGAGTTATTGTTATGTTAAAAGATAAGGAGAAAAAGTTAAAAAGAATTTGAAGATGCAATGCAAATGAGAAATGATATAAGATGTAACAAACTCGGTGCTTCATGCTTTAGGTGACAAGCAACTTTTAATAAGTAGTAGAAAGTTTTATTAGAAAGAGGATGCTTCATGCTTTAGATAACCATCTATCATAATTTCAGTCCTTAATTATAATCATAAACTTAAAGATGATGCAATTTTCAAGGTAATCTCAGAGTATTTCGTCTGTGACATAACCTGAAAGTTTAAAGATAGGCTCCTATCTGTTGAAAAAAGGGGTGTACACCATTCAGCAGAACATCATAGCCAAAGCAGACTGATATCTCATTTCATATCTGAATCACAAGTGCTTACACTTGATTTCCGACTTTAAAAAAATAAAAAAATAAAGAGAGCACCTTGTAGGAAAGAAACTTGTCTACCAAGGTCCTAAATATATTAGCCCTGTGTAACCGATGTGCTGGAAAGCCCTATTAGCTTTTCCACTAACCAATCACCAATAAATTCCATTCTAGAAGTGATAGAATCCTGCAGATCTTGATGCTTTCACAAAATTAATGCTTGCCACTCATCAGATATCATCTCTCCCTGTTTCAAAATCTTGTGTGGCTTGCTTTCGTGTACGACTCATCTTTGTGACCAGTCCACATCATTTTGAAATATTCAAGTCATTTGTGTATGAGGTGAAAAAACATGGATCAGTATCCATGGAGTGAACTTTGCAGTGGAAAAGCTCTTTTGTTTCACTCTTTCTTTCTAACTAATGCATTATGCACATCTTTCTGAAATGTATGATAATTATAGTTGGGAATGGTGAGGAAGGAATGACGTGTGTGTGTGTTTTTAATGCCCTAGTGCATCTGATAATGTTGCTGCGGCAGCTAAGTTTACCTCATGGAAATAGCATTTCAAATGCTTAATAACTGGCTTCCTGCTTAGCTACATGGCCTATTGAGCCTCCTTTATCGTTGATTTTCAATTCTATTATCTGATTGCTTTAATCAATAGCACTTAATTTTGGGAAAAAAAGGGTTGGAATCATGGGTTTATTGTTTCAGTTGTGCCATTTGAGTTGCTGTTTACCAACCAAGTTTTTGTAACGGCACTTGTCAAGGTGGGAGAAAGAACCGGTGCTTTCCTAGCTTGCGTACATTTTATAAGAGTTTTGGATAGGAGAAGGTTCATTTATTCATTTAATTAACACTTCAATACTCCCCCTCTCGTGTCGGCTAAAACTCTCATTTAACAAGTGAGGTGCAACACTTGAAATATTTAACTGAAATGAGATGGTAAACTTTGGAGTCATGGTCGAACTCAGGACCTCTGCTTTGATACCATGTTAACTTGAGTTCGAACATGTTCTTCGTACTTCGCCTCCTATTTTAATTAAATATTCTACGTATTGGTCTTAGTTATTAGGAGAAGTTTGAGCCCATACGTGAGGAGTGTTAAAATATTAGTTAAATGATTAAACTCATATTTTCTTATCAGCTTAAATTATTGAAATAAATTGTGATTTAATAGTAGGAAATTGTCGATCACAAGTTAGTTTGAGATATCCTAGTTCCTCTTGATGCAGGATGGAGGTTCAAAATGTGTATTAAATCTGTAGAATAGTCGTAAAATGTGTAATAAATTAGTAGAACAATCGTATGCCCCAAACGAATCAAGTGTTCTTTCAACCAAATTTTGGAAAGTTTGTTTGCTTAGAAAAAGGAAATTAAAAAAAATGGATCAATTTTTTATTTTTTTTATAAGTAATGCATATCATTAATAAGCGCAGTGGAGCGCTACCTTAATACACATGATGTATACAAGAGATATTCCCCACCAATGATTAAAAGAAGAGCATAAATCCACAAATTCTGAAAAGTTAGAAAAATGAGAAAATATTATACACCCATATCCATTTATAAAGCGATTTAACCAAGATGTTCTTCAGCTCTGCTACCAACATCTCACAATCTTCAAAACATCTTGCATTCTTGTTCTCTCCATATGCTCCACATTAAGTACACATGGAATATCCTCCAAGTGACTAAAATTGGACGACTTCCCAACTGATCTCGTCAACAATCTGACAACTCTATCACCCTTCTAGGCATGACCCATTCTACTTCGAAAAAGCCAAAAATTGCAGTCCATAATTTTCTTGCCAATTTACAATAGATAAGAAGATATATGGATTTCACACTCCTCTTACACATGCAAAACCATTCCACCACTATTACTCTTCTCTTCCTCAAGTTATCCAAGGTCAGAATCTTACCAATAGCCGTTGTCCACACAAAGAAACTCACTCTCAATGGAATATTGACTTTCCAAATCCTCTTCCAAGGAAAATATGAACCCCTCAAATTAGATAACTTGTGAAAAAACGACCCCACTTCAAACTTCCTCTTTGAAGGGATCCACCAAATACGATCCTCACCACCTTGCCTCAATCTGATAGAATAAAACAAATCAAAAAACGCAATCACCAAATCTACCTCCTAATCCTGTACAGGTCTTATAAAAGATACATTCCACTGAATATTACCATTGGAAACTGCAATTTTTATCGTAACCCACACCTCCTTACAACGAGCAATACTAAATAACTCTGGAAAAAAGTACTTCAGTGGTTGATCCCCACAGCATAAATCATACCAGAACCTAATCTTAGTTCCATCTCCCATTTCATATCTGGCAAATCTTGGAAAAAAACTCCCCAGCCCCTCCTAATATGCTTCCATCGTCAATTGCCACGAAGCCTACGTCTCCGTAGCGTAACGACATAACCACTTACCCAGCAGTGCTTAATTAAACTTTTTTTTTTTTAAATAAGTAATACAATTCTTTAATAAGTGCAAAGGGGCATAACCCTAGTACACATGATGTATAAAAGAGATAACCCCTACTAATGATGGGAAGAAGAACAAAAATCCATAAATAAGCCAAGTTAGAAAAAAATGAGAAATTTAACGTTACTGTCCATGTATAAAGCGTTTTGACCAAGATGTTATTGAGCTCTTCCACCACCATGTCACGATCTTCAAAACGTTTTGCATTTCGTTCTCTCCATAACTACATTAAGCATAAAGGGGACATCTTCCAAACAGCTAAAACTGATCGACTTCCCAATTGACCTCACCAACAATCTTGGGTTGCGCCCTTTTGCGCTCTTCAATTAAATGAATTATTTATCAAAAAAAGAAAAAAATCTAATAGCTCTATTACACTTCTAGGCATAACCCATTCTACTCCAAAATGGCGAAACAACGCATTTCATAATTCTCTTGCCACTTCACAATGGAGAAGAAGATGATTTATAGATTCCCTACTCCTTTTACACATACAACATCATTCCACTACTATTACTTTCTTCTTCCTCAATTTATCCAATGCCAACATCTTTCTAAGAGCTGTTGTCCACACAAAGAAACTTACTCTCAATGGAACATTTACTCTCCAAATACTCTTCCAAGGAAAAAATGAACCCTCTGATCTAGCTAATTCTTGATAAAATGACCTTTCTTCAAACTTCCTCCTCTTTGAAGGGATCCACTAACTACTATTCTCACCACCTTGTCTCAATCGGAGAGAATACAACACATTGTAAAATGCAATCACCAAATCCACATCCCAATCCTGTACAAATCTAATAGAAAGATGAGTTCCACTGAACATTAACATTAAAAACCTGGAGATAAGCAGTGCTTGATTAAACTTAATCAAGTTTTTTTACCCCTAATCCGCCAGTTTGTTTCAGGGAACAAATTTTTGATCATTTAACTAAATGGAACTTAAACTAAGGCCTTAAAGGCTGATCTCAAGAGATGGAATGAACAGGAGTTTGGCAATGTGGAGTTTCGCAAAAAAATGCACATGGAAGAGTTATGTACTCTTGATAGGTTGGAGGAACAACAAGGTTTATCTTCCGAAGAAAAGGAGAGGAAATGTGTGGTCATCAGAGACTTGGAGAACTCTATCTTGCAGGAAGAGATTAGTTGGAGACAGAAGTCTAGGGTTCTTTGGCTGAAAGAGGGTGATAAATGCACTAAATTTTTTCACCGAATTGCTAACTCGAACAGGAGGTCTAATTCCATAGAGTCGCTCTCTATCAATGGCTCTGTTTCTTCCGACCAGCAGGTTATCAGAGAGCATGTTGCTCAATTCTATGAGTCTCTCTTTACAGAACCTTTCCCATGGAGACCTAGAATGGATAATATTGCTTTCGAGACCTTGGATGCAGCTGAGGCCTCTACTTTAGAACTTCCTTTCGAGGAGATGGAGGTCTTAGAGGTGGTGAAAAGCATGAATCGAGACAAGGCACCTGGTCCAGATGGGTTTTCTCTTGCGTTTTTCCAAGACTGCTGGGATGTGATCAAGACAGATCTTATGAGGGTTTTCTGGGACTTTCACTCTCAAAGCAAGTTTGTCAAAAGTGTTAACGCCACTTTTATAGCCTTAATTCCGAAGAAGTCTGGGGCTGTGGATCTAAAGGACTTTCGTCCTATCAGTCTTGTAAGTGGTGTGTACAAGATCATTGCAAAAGTCCTTGCAAATAGACTTAAAAAGGTGGTGGAGAAGATTATATCATCCCCTCAAAATGCTTTTGTGAAAGGTAGGCAAATTCTTGATTCAGTTCTTATTGCCAATGAGTGCTTGGATAGTCGAATCAAATCCGGCGAACCAGGGTTACTTTGTAAGTTGGATGTTGAGAAGGCCTACGATCACGTTAACTGGGATTTCTTATTGTATATGTTGAGAAGATGTGGCTTTGGGGAGAGATGGTGCTCCTGGATAGCGCATTGTATATCTACGGTGCGGTTCTCTGTGCTGGTGAATGGCTCCCCAACCGGTTTTTTCAGTAGCTCTCGTGGCCTTAGACAGGGTGACCCACTGTCACCACTATTGTTCGTCATTGTGATGGAGGCTCTTAGCAAGTTTTTCTTCGCTACTGTCCAAAAGGGCTACCTTTCAGGGTTTTCTGTGGGTTCTGGCAACAGCGAAGCTATTAACATTTCTCACCTATTGTTCGCAGACGATACTTTAGTCTTTTGTGGGGCTAATTCTGATCATCTTCATTATCTTCGTATGCTTCTTATTTCTTTTGAAACTGTGTCAGGATTGAAGATTAATCTGGCCAAATCTGTTATGGTTCCTGTGGGTGAGGTGGATAATATGGACGGTCTAGCTAACATATTGGGCTGTGGAGTTTCCTCTCTTCCTATAAAGTATCTTGGTCTTCCGTTGGGAGCTCCTTTCAAGGCTAAGTCTTGTTGGGATGAAGTTGTAGGGAAGATTGAGAGGCGGTTGGCTAGCTGGAAGCGGTTGTATTTGTCGAAGGGGGGTAGGGTTACCCTTATAAAGAGTACTCTCTCCAACCTTCCTACATATTTTCTCTCTCTTTTCCCTATTCCATCCAGTGTTGCTAGTCGCATTGAGAAGCTGCATCGAGACTTTTTGTGGGGTGGCATAGGCGACGTATTCAAATACCACTTGGTTAGTTGGTCCAAGGTTTGTCATCCTATTTCTGAAGGTGGTTTGGGCATACGAAACTTGAGAATTTTCAACAAGGCGCTTTTAGGGAAGTGGTTGTGGCGTTATGCTTATGAGAGAGAAGCTCTGTGGAAATCCGTGGTGGATGCAAAGTATGGCTCTTCTAGGGCTGGTTGGTGTTCCTTAGATCCCCTTGGGTCTCACGGTGTGGGGATTTGGAAGAACATTAGGAAGGGGTGGAGCTTGTTTTGTAGCTATACCAGACTTATCTTGGGCAATGGGTCGATGATACGTTTTTGGGATGATGTATGGTGTGGAGAGATGTCCCTCAAGGAAGCTTTTCCAGTTCTGTATGATATAGCTTGTGCCAAGGATACTTTGGTAGAAGACCATTTGGTAGTGGTAAGTGGTTCCTATTAGTGGGATGTCAGATTTTTCCGTGATGTTCACGATTGGGAGGTGGATGTTATGGCTTCCTTTTTCTCCTTACTGTATTCTTCCAAGGTGGCTCAAGATGGGGGGGACCGGCTTTGGTGGTCCCTCTCTCGCAAAGGGTCTTTTGATGTTAGATCATTCTATAAGGCTCTTGCCTGCAAAGAAGCTTCTTTATTCCCCTGGAAAAGTATTTGGCGGACCAAGGCCCCATTGAAAGTGGCCTTCTTCGCTTGGACGGCAGCGTTAGGGAAAATCCTCACCTTGGACAATCTCAGAAAGAAGCGTGTCATTGTGATTGATAGATGCTGCATGTGTAAAATGACCGGGGAGACTGTGGATCATCTTCTTCTTCATTGCGAGGTTGCACGCGCTCTTTGGTATGTCATCCTTAGCCGGTTCGGTCTGTATTGGGTGATGCCTTCTCGGGTGATAGACTTATTTGCCTGTTGGTGGTCGGGGGGACGGTCTCGAAGTGCGGTCGTGTGGAAAATGGCTCCTTGTTGTCTTATGTGGTGCCTGTGGACGGAACGCAACGATAGACAGTTTGAGGACAAAGAAAGAACCATAGAGGAGCTCATTTCCTTTTTTCTTCATTCTTTGTACTCCTGGACGGCTGCGTATCTAGCACCTCTAGAGATTAGTTATAACGATTTCCTTGTATTGCTTTCTTCTTCTTCTTAATTGTCTTTCTTGTATACCCCCTGTATACTTGATTGCGCTTTGCATTTTTCTAATAAAATTCTCTACTTACTTATCAAAAAAAAAAAAATCTCGCTGAAGTTTCTCAATCCTATTAGCCAGATGAGGCTCTATTTATTAAAATGGAAAATCGCACCATAGAAATACAAAATGCTATCCATGCTCGCCATTTCTACCCAAAACCACTTCTCTTCAACAAATACAACAAAAATTCCCAATTCATATGATAATAAGCCTTTTCTGGATCCAATTTGCACAACAAGCTTGGAACCCCTGATCTGAGTCGACTGTCAATACACTCATTTGCAACCAAAACTGAATCCAGAATCTATCTCCTCTTAATAAACGCATTCTGCGAATTTGATATGATCTTCTCCAACACCTGTTTCAATTTGTTTGCCACTACCTTATATATGTTTTGTAGACACCACCCTACTGGATTGATAGGACGAAAATCCTTGATATCTACAGCACTAACTTTCTTTGGGATAAGAGAGATGAAAATGCTCTTCTCAAAACTCCCTTGACCATGAAACTCCCTCAATACTGCCATAATATCCTCTTTTAGAACCTCTCAACATGTCTGAAAGAAACCCAAAACAAACCCATCAGGGTTGAATTGAAATGTGTTTTGACTCTCTTGTTTGATTTAGTTTGATGAGGACGCATTTTGATATTGGCAGGGACAGAATTGTCCCCTATTGTAGAATCACTGGTTTTCGTAATTTGACAATATGAGAGGATGAATTTAGGATGGATCATTTGAAGAATTGTCTATATTTTCTGGAATATACTGCATTTGGAACATTGAGACAAATATTAAAGGTGGAATCCGCTTCAAACAAGATTTGTTTCTAAACAACATTAAAATGTCAGGTGATAGGAATGCAAATTATATGATCTGTGCACAGCCCTTGGATTTATTCAAATGCAATATTTTGTGGGATATAAATTTGCAAGTTTGGTTTGAATGATGATACACTCTAAACAGTTATTACATTATATGACTATGTCAGTGAAGCACAAAGGCAGAAGCTAGAGCGTGCAAATTCTAGTTAAAAAAATAGTTTACCAAACAAAACCTACTTATTTTAGGTTTTCACTTAATCCCCCCCCCCCCAAAAAAAAAAAAAAAAAAAAGAAAAGAAAAGAAGAAGAAGAAGAGAGATTGTAATTTCCAGTTATGTTGCTGCTTGCTCTTCTTTTTGTTTCTTCTTTTTGGGTGCTATAACTCTTTGAACAGTAAAAATTTGCAAAATCAAGGCTAGGTAGTTTATGAAGTTTGCTATGCCAGAGCAAAAAAGAGAGTTTCTGTACTGATGGTTGTAGCAAGTATTCCAATGCATTGTGCCATTGCCCCAATCGGCTAATTGCTTTCTTTTATGCCACTATGATCAAGCAAGCAAAAATATATATGAATTTGTTGTGCCAATTATGATGTTCATTAATTATACGTGAAATCTGAAGTTGACTAATGGTTCTCATCCTTTAGTTTGACATGCTGCATGTGAATCACTTCTCTTGCCACAGACCATATTTTTAGGTAATCCATACGAACCCATATCAAAAAAAAAATATAAAGCCAGTTGTATGGTATCTTTGTGAGTATAGGAAATTGTATCGTAATGGATAAGATACATAATATGATGTGAGGTTATTGGTTGAACTAATAACTTTGTTTGAGTGAGTTATGTTGTGCGATACTCATATGGTCTTATGCTTATATTTATCGAGAAATGTGTTATAAGCTTGATGGTTTATGGAAGTGAAGTGGCATATAATATGCAGATTGCACAACTTTATCGCATAAAATATTAATCTCTATTTGGTATAGACTTTCGGTGGGAAAAATGTAAAAATCAAGTAACAGAATCACTAATATTGGATATTTTATCCAATCTCCAAGTTTCATGGAGTTGTGGACCGACATATAATCCAGTTCGCAAATATCATTCATCTGATGAAATTACAGAAATTTAGATATTGACTTCAGTTACCACTGCAATTGTTGCATTAATTTGACAGACACTTAGAAGTGTGTAACTGCAAGAAATCATGGGTTTAGAAGCAGCACTGCTTAATACAAACGTGTGATAACAGGTCCATGAATCCTAATTGCATTCCCCGTTGTGGGAGGATCGCCCTTTCTACTCTTGTTGACATCCTCTGTTATTATCCTCATGTATTCAAGATTCAAAATAAATTCTTTTAAATCTGCAATGTGGGTATTCTGCAAATTTGTTTCTATGTTATTGGTAATTTGGGTATTAGCAACTGAATTTTTTTAATGACATGGTCTGTGGAATGATACTGTTTTATCCAAATGTGGGACCTTGCTACTAACGGGGCTTTGTTTCAGAGAATAGGTAAACCACTACACAGGCAGATATTTGTCATCCATATCCATCTCTTATTTCCTTCCCTATATCTATTACAGGACGAAGCCAAGAATTTTCATTTTGGAAAATCTTTGACAACGCCCTGCAGTTGTACTTTTTTAACTTCCCTATGTAAAAGTTTCATTGGTATCATAACATTATTCTCCATGCGAATCTTTTTGGAATCTCAAGTCTGCACATGTAGACAGTTGCTTGACGTCAAAAAAATTTGCGGTTCGACTTGATTAAATTGAAATTAATTTCCCATTTATTGAAGCTAATGGAGCATTCTTTTGTGGCATCGCATTGCCATTTCTTGTCTAATTGATCATGTGTGGGTTGTTTAAATTATGCATCAAGATTTTTCCCCCTTTTCCTCTTCTGCTTTTGTTCTCATATTTCATTGGTGGTTAAAAGTTGGCGGCGCATGAGCTGGTTGAAAAGGATGTTAGAGATACCTTTAGTATTTAGATGGTGCTTGGAGCAATGATTGGGTCTTTGTGCTTGTGTACATCTTTCAATTACTTTCAGTGCCTATGAATGAAATTCAGCGTGAGATTGACAATACAAATTTGTCAGTTAGTTATGTGCTATTAATGTTGGGGCATTTGATTTTTCTCTGATCAGAATTCATTCATTCAGTAGAAGATTTCCAGTTGTTCTAGAAGTACAAATGTGTGTGCCCATTGTAGTGGAAGCAGGCAGATTAAATGGTAATTTAACCAGGGAACTGGCCACTTCCCATTGCATGAGCTTTGAGCGATTTATGTTCCTGATTTTTTGCATAGGAGTCCTTTTTCACCTCTTTTAATGGGGAATTAAGGAAAATCATGCTCCTGGACATGGTCTTCTCAATTGAGGATCATGCTTGTTTGACAGTGGCAAAATGTCCAGCCCTTTTGAATTTCTTTAAGAAGAGGTAAAGTTATTGTTGTTGGCATATTTGTTATATTTGCCACTAGTTATCTTCTTTTAGTCCTTGTTTGCTTTCCTATTAGTGGCTCAAGTGTCCGACATAGATGTCAAAAAATTCTCTATTCACTCCTGACAGGGAAACAGACAGGCAAACCGTTGTCATGAAATGAGGAGGATGTTTGTGTTGACAATAAGAAAGAGGTGTCAAATTGCTCCCCTGAGCTCCTCTTTAATTTCTTTATAATGTGATTAGTGGGTTTCTGAATACGTGCTAGTTGTCTCCTCTGAGTGCTTGAACTTGTTATTGATCTTATAGAAGTTTGCAAATGTCTCTTGAGCTGATTAATTTGTTTAAATTCACGTCGACTGTATTTGATTGGTCTCATATTATACTTGAATTTGATATTGTAAGTTGCATCTGGATGGGCTGACACATCGAATAAAACATGAGGATTTGCTGTTTCATGTCTCTATGCAGAATGTCACTTCATATAAATAGTACTTGTTAGTAATTTGGGTGCTTTGTGCTGGATATATATTCTGCCATCCCTAATATACTTGAGGCCCATCACCAATTATTGTGAGATCATCAATTCTATTTGAAGATTAGTTGCAATTCTTTTGTTTCTTTCGGATGTATGCTGAAGCATAAGGGTGGCTCATTTTTGACTGCTTGGAATATGGGTTGGTTTTTGCATTCGAACTTGATGAGATCTTTTAATCACAGGATAAGTCATCAACATCATCACGTGATGAAGATCACTCTCAACGTCAAGATGAACAGCGCTCGGTATTGAGAGGATCTCCTTTCTCGCAAAGGGAGTTTAGAACACGCCATGCTAGTCCTGATCCTTTCTATCCTGACAAATCCAATGTGAGTGATAAAAATGTAGACCCTAGTTCAGTTTTATGGATAGGGTTTCCAGCTTTATTGAAGGTGGATGAAATGATCTTAAGGAAGGCTTTTTCACCATTTGGTGAGATTGAGAAGATTACTGCATTTCCTGGTCGTAGTTATGCCTTTGTTCGATTCAGGAGCGTAATGTCAGCTTGCAGGGCAAAAGAAACTCTTCAGGGAAAATTATTTGGAAATCCTCGTGTACATATTTGTTTTGCAAAGAGTGAAACTGGATCATCCAACAGCGGAAGGAGCTCAATGAATGCCCCTCCTTCCCCACCTTCCAAGACAAATGTTCGCCTGGGATCTTCTGGGAACTTTCGGCAGGATAGGAATTTTGGGAGCTTAACTGAAGATCTCGGCATAAGATCTCCTCAATTTTTTCCAGATTTGGATGCTGGAGATTCTGACGCCTATAGTTTTAATAGGAAGCGCTCTTCATGGACAGATGGAAATAATACATTTGAACAGAGAAGGTTTGGAGAAGTGGGGTCTGATCTAGGACTACAAGAGGATATTTATGAACATTGCAGTAGTCCTACAAGAGAGAAACACGCTCAGTTACATGATTATTCTCAGAGATTTCCTCAAACAAGTCCATCGTATGAGGATCCATGGGACTTGCCAGAAGATGTCCATTTCTTTCATGGAACCAAGAAATTGAAGACTGGCTCCTTTCTGCCCGAAAAAGACCTTCCTGAGCATCCTTTTTCTGATTTTGAACAAGAGACACATATCCCAAAGGTATTTTCTGATTTTTCCCAACCTGAGGCCTTTGATAAAAACTTTGAGGCTGTACCTTTTGGGTATAAACAGACCCCTGATCACAGACCGAATATAGCTCTACCTCATGCAGATAGTAGTGATCACTGGGGAGAATCTTATGATAGTTTCAAGGTGGGCTCTGGTTCTCTGCCATCAAATCCTTTTGAGAAAAAAAGATTCACACCTGAATCCGATCAATCTTCTTTGAATGAATGGAAATGGGAAGGGACTATTGCAAAGGGAGGAAATCCTGTCTGTCGGGCTCGCTGCTTTCCTGTCGGAAAAGTCCTGGACATCATGTTGTAAGTAGTAAATAAATGTTCTTAATTGGAAATTTGTGTTTTGTTGTCATGATAAGCTTTAAACAGAACCGAGGTTGTGAAAAGGGCTTCTAGTTGACTGTTACTTATTCTCTTTTTGTGCTTTGACAGCATCCAATTGATTACTTCTCCCTCTTGCTGCTTCCTCTTTATGTAGTTACTAAGATGCTTTGATTTCTTACAAAAAAGAAGAAGAAGGATGATTTGATTTTGTTTTGTCTTAGTGAATGCATTGATTTCTACCATCGTTTTAATACTTTATTTGCAAGTAATATCTGTCCATTCAGGGTCCATTTCAGTGCCCCATGGAAATGGAAAATGTCTATTTTGTTCTACAAGGCATCTGAGTGTTCAATGCATATCATGGTTTTGTCCATGTTTCTAGCTGCATTACATACTGGTCAATGTATCATATAATATTGTCTAAAATTAATTTGAGTTTGGACAAACTAATTCTTTTTTACAAGCTTACCATGTTTCATTGAGTTTTGGATTATTTCTCTGAATTTTATATGTATTAATTAATTAAAGTGGACCATATTTAATTAAATTTGATTTTCCGGATTTGGCCCAATTTACTGAATTTGGGGACAAATTTTTCTATATCATTTCCAGAGTTTAAATTTGTCTGTATCCTGTTTCAGATGCTATAGAAACAATATGAATATGTTTTTTAGGATTTATAGAATACAATAGTATGTTTCAATTCTGTGGAGTATTCAATTGCAGTTTAGTAGCTGCGAAGACTATAAAACTCAGAGCAGAGTATACAGCTGCTCATTCTTTCTCCTTTTTCTGCCTAGCTGCCGAACTACCACTAAACTCACTGTTAACGGTATAATTATGCTGCAGGCCTGAATTCTTGGACTGCACTGCAAGGACTGGTCTAGACATGCTTTCAAAGCATTACTATCAAGCGGCTAATGCTTGGGTTGTCTTCTTTGTACCTGAAAGTGATGCTGATATTGGATTCTATAATGAATTTATGCATTATCTTGGAGAAAAACAGCGAGCAGCAGTTGCTAAGTTGGACGAAAAGACCACTTTGTTTCTTGTACCCCCATCAGAGTTCTCAGAGAAAGTACTTAAAGTACCTGGGAAACTGAGTATATCTGGGGTTGTTTTGAGGTTAGAGCATTCCGGTTCCAATTTTGGGTCTCTTCACCATCAAAATGAGAAGAAAATTACAAATTTATTGCCCATTAAAGCGGATACATCATTTACAAAGCCATCAACACCTTTGCTACGTATTCATCCATTAACATCTTTCCAAGATTTGGGAAAATCAGGAGTTCCCAATGTGTCTTTTTCAGGGAATGTGGTTACATCAGCTCCACCTGGATCATCTTCAGGCTCTGCTTATGCTGTCAGTGGTGTATCTGACTCTTACAATGAAAACAGGCATGACTATCAACTACGTCAGGGAAACCCTATGCTGCGACAAAATTTCTCTTCTCACCATCTTCAGAATTCAATGTCTGGTAGTACAAATGCACCATCACAACCATCCAATAGTGCTGCTGTTTCTGTTGTGCAGGAGCATCATTCGGTCCTGCGAAACACGGTGCAAGAAACGAGCTCTAGTCATTATAAAGGTGGAATTTCTGGTATTTCATTATCTGGAAATAGAAAGTCGTCTCTTCAGGGAACCCAAACTTCAGCTTCTTTGTCGCTGCCTATGACGGCCCTGCAACCAGATCAAATTGCCCAGTTGGCATCATCTCTTCTTGGTCAGCAGAGGCAGTCAGGGAGCACTCCCCATATATCTGTGGGTGATGAGTATAGGCAGATAAACACAATGAATGAATCTGACAACTCTTTACGAACATCCCAGAAATATGTTCCACATAATAATCAGGCGAGGTCTGAGCTTTCAGCATCGCAGTTTAGTCAAGTTCAACAGTTGCAGCAACTGCAACAGCAGGCCTCAAATGTGCCTGCAGTGCCTCGCATGGTTCAAAGAGAGCTTCAGACAGGGGCTCAGGGAAATCAACTACTGCAAAACAATAGCGCACAGGAAGAAGCAGAAGCAGATCCTCAGAAACGACTGCAAGCAACATTACAGCTGGCAGCTGCTCTTCTTCAGCAAATCCAACAAGGGAAAGGAAGTTGACCAGCTCAGGGAACAGAAATTATTTTCTACAAGTCGATGCAAAAGAATCTTGGGAATTACAAATCTGTATAAATTGCAAATAGATTCTGGGTTTCCCTGATCAGCAGCTGACTGGCGGTATCTGGTTTTGTTTTATTTAATGACCATGCTACTTGTTTTGTACTTTCATTTTGACTCAACTGACCAGCTAGTATTTATGGCTACTTCACTTTTAGAAATTGAAGCTGCTAGAGCTTCCCTTCCTGCTTTGTTGTGTAAACTCATGATGTGAATATCTTTTTGGCTTTCTATCTTAGTTAACGTTATGATAGGTAACTGTACTTTGTCTGAATTAGCTATACAATCATTACTTTTAACGTCGAACCCTTTGTTTTATGAGGATCTGGGCTGACCTACAGGTTTACTATGGCAAGCACATAAGTTGATTTCTTTTTTAGTTAAGCTGTGGGGGTGAAAGGCCTTTGAGTTATGATGGCGTTGATTTCACCTCCGTGCATTATTTCCAGCTGCGTCTCTTTTTGTTAGCCCTTAAGCTCAAATGGAATAGGTATAAATAATCATGATAACAAGAAGCATGCAGAGGTTTCGCTGGCTAATCTATATGTTACATTGTTTGAATGTAACAAATGATGCCATAGATGGAGCCATGGAGGGTAGGGTGGGTAAGCTTTTTAATCAGTTATCTGCTATCCGAAACCAGTAAATGTTTCTGCTTTCTATTATCCGACTCGAACAACAGAAATGCCATGTCTTGTTAAGTTACAGACCACTAGTAATTGCAAGTGTATTCCTAAAGTCCTACATGAGAAAGGGAAGAATAAGGAAGAAATTTGGCAGCAAAATACACAAATGAGAAAATTTTCTTCAATTTGATTTCGTGGTAAGAAGCAGAAATTTGATATGCAATATAAACAACCATACACAAAAAGAATATAATGAAACATCTACCAAAAATTTAGTACTATACACCTATGCTATGAACTGATACATGAATTTGTCAGTTGGGAGGAGCCAACTGCTAAACATAGAAAAAGGTAGACGAATCTGTTGCATTTGTTGTGTCTCTGCAAAGAATTGATCGAGCTTCAATTACTGAACGAGGGGGCTCAATATCTTTCTCTTGCAGGGCATTCCCTTGCAATCGCTGCATTTGCGAAGCAAAGATGTCATCCAATATCTACAAATCAAAGCAAAATCATATGATTGGTATATTTGCAAAGAAACGTTGTACGTGAGAAATAACTACAGTAGCACAGCACCAACCACAAACTTGAGCAAAGCCAAACTGCATAATGGTCTTGAACATAACCTGAATGCAATCCCCTTCTATTGACATATATAGAGTGTTTTTGGATATGATCCTTGTTGATATGTAATCAACCAATGATGCCAACTAAGTCCAAGGATTAGAAGAGGAGAGACCAATCTTAAATTTACTTACCCCAAGAGCATAATAAGATCCATTATACCATACTCGATTTTCCTTCCTGTCTTCGAGAAATTTCAGAACGATCTAGTACAAACAATTGAAATTGGAAGTGCGTTAGATTTGAGAAGAAATTTAGTAAATCTGGTGTATATACTAGGATTCTCTTCACCTGTCCCATTCTATCCCAGAATCCACGACAGGTTGCAATGAATATCCAGCTTGTCAAAACCCCGTGCAAGTTGGATACAGAGTCAATGAGTTGTAAACTCAGCATTTGCATTCTTTCACGGACCTCAGCCTCTCCATCTTCTTCCTTCGTTTCTTCCAGAATCCTTTTGAGCCTCGTGTTTCGATTAGCTTGCATCTGATATAATCATTTTCAAAGAAATTATGTGAATTAGTTTGTCATTTGTTTGGAATAAAGATTAGGGACACAAGAAAGAAGAACATAGTATCAAAATTCATTCATGAGTGCTAATGACCTAGTTCTTCTTTGTTATGTACTATGCTCATTAGAAGTGGCTAACTGGTTAAAACGGTTGTAAAATATTACAGCAATCAATACAAAGACCTTTGACTTTGGGTAGAATTCAAAGGCTATTGAATTGTCAGTAGAGCTTACGTTGCTTATGAGCTTCCCTACTATTGCCTGCAAGTAATTCTTGTATTTTGTTCTCAAGAGAACTGTGATCCCATTCATTTGCTCTCCAAACAGTGACTTCTTTTCTCCCCCAACTGGCAGATATGATGCCCAAGACTTTAAGATTTCCTCCACTCTACAGTGTAGGACATCAAGAATTCTCTTCATGGTGTTCAGAAAAATTCCCAACTGTTGAAAAAAAAAAAAAAAAACAAGAGACATGAATATACAATGAACTTCAAATCCTATATATGCACATACAAATATCAACATGTCTCTCTGCTTGGTACTGGCTAAATTTGACCTCAGTTCAATTCAGGCACCTATTCAAATTCCTGGTGGCAAAAAACTAATACCATACCATGGAATATCTGCATGCAAAGCACACTCACTTGATTAGGAACAGAATAGATTGTCATTGATTGTCTTCTTGTGAGCTTCTGAACCTGCATATTAAGCTTCTTCTGGATGCTATCTTTCAAGGGTGTCAATATGTCATTATATTGCTTCTCCAGCGCCTTTATGATTGCTCTTTCCACATTTGCAACGGCCTTTCACAAATCATAAAAGCAATTGCAAAGTTTCAGCGGATGCAAGAATATTGTGCATAAAAGTGTTTATGTGCTTGGTAAAAGTGTGTATGCACAAGCACATAAATGCATACAAATATGGGCTGAAATCTGTAAGCACGTCTCTGAAATTAACTTACATTTTCCAAAATCAATGAGTACTGAGGCCATCTATTGATTATTACTTCATACTGAATAAGGGTGTCTCTAATCTTCTCATACATTTCCTCAGCAAATGGTGAGGTGGAATGATTTGTCATCACTCCACACCATGGCACCTGCATCATTAATTCGAACACAATAATTTAATCTGGTTCCTCATTTGAACAATCTCTCTGGTGAATGCTTAAGATTTGGCCCATCCTGGGATAGAGGGGTGGGAGAAGAAACACACATAAAATATGCTTTTGTTTCAGATGAATTCATATATGTCTTAAGAGAGGCAGTACCTTTTCTGCTTTGCAAAGCTCAAGTAAATTAAGTTGCATATCTTGTACCCACACCATTATATAATTGTGAAACAAATTCCTTGCGTCTACACCACCCTGCACTGGACTGAAGCAAACAGAAAATAGCATGTCAGAAAGGAAGCCCTACTTCTACAATAGGCTGCAAGCTGTGTTGCTACAATGTTCTTGCTGTCAGTCATTCAAATATATGAAAACTTGCTGAGGAACTTGTATTAAGTGTCTTTTACAAACCTGATGTTCCATGATTCAAGATCTCTTTCAAAATCAGCAGTTGCTATTAATACCTCAGTTACATGCGGCTGTGGGCTAGATGGAGGCCATGCAGAAAGGAAACCTCTAAGCCTGCTGCACAACTCAGTGCTGTAAACAGCAGCTGCAATGTTTGACAGGTCGATTGAGCTGGAAATAGGCTAATATGAGTCAGAATATATATGATAAAGTAAATCATGCAAAATTATAATTTTTAGGAATTCATAGATATCTCAAGTTGTAGAATCCAATTATAGTCTGAAACTTTACAAAAAAAAATAAAGAAAATTATAAGTTAAATAGACAAAAGGCAATGATAGTTGACAGAAATCTTAGGCTCATTTGGCAACGCTTTTTAGGATAGCTTTTTTCTTTTTTGTAGCATTATAAAACAACTCAAAACACAAAATACTCACAAAACATTCAAAAAAACAAAAAACACCATCTAAAAAGTTTTGCCAAAGGAACCTAGCTAAAGCTGACTCACCTCCTAAAAGAAAAGGAGAAAGAAAGAAAATAAAATTTAATAAAAAAGAAAGGCCAATTGTTTTCTTTCTTTTTATTCGATGGGTGGTCTTGGTGGTTGGGAAGCATGAGTGTGTTTGTATTCATGTCTTATGAATGGAACTTAGAAACTTAAGATCCTTTCCCGTGTCATATGTGAGTTATTGAACATTTATTGTCCAAAAATAAGTGTTTCATGGATAAAAATTGCCAGTACCTGGGGAGTATATGCTGGTTGTGGATCTTGATGTCTGCCTGAATTTCATTCCTTATGTTGATACACAGATTCTTCATCTTTAAGTATGCTGTGGAGATGGTAATGGAGTCCATAAGGAAACCTTCAGAGTTGCTTGACACAAACTCATCAGTCTCTGCCATGTGCTTCCGACATCTCTTTTTTGCTGCTGTCTGTACCATAAAGTCATTTGGTTTAGATTTTCATTTCGCCTGATTTGTCAAAACAAAGTGCAGAAAAAGACAGACAAGTCCTATGACTAGTTCATATGATGAGAAATTGTATGGACATTTTGCTTATAGACACCCCTTCAGTCCCAGTCCCCATTATCCCCATTATCCCACTGTTAAATCACGTGAGGCATGGAAGATTTCAGTAAATGATCTAACAGGTCACTTGCTTCAGGCTGCGTGAGATCTTGCTCTCTTTCTTTCCTGGAAAACTAACATTTATCTTTATATCTGGTCTAGTATACCGTACAAAGGCAGAATATTAGACATGGGAGGCCCATATACTCTGGACTGGTACATTAGTTGAACATATAGAACCTGAAATTTCATCTTCTATGTCATATATAATTGCAAGTCTGCTCAAGGAAATAGTGTATGTGACCATCAGTGACAAATTTAACTTACCTGCAAATAGTTTCTGAGCATAGTCTGTGCATCTAGAGAAAGGATATCATGAAGAAGAGTGTAGACTTGGACAGCAGGTGCTAGAGCTGGTGCTGCAGACTCTTGCATTGGACCAAACAAGTCTGCTAACCCCGTAGGAGAATCTTCATCTAATGATTTGTAGTTCTCAAAAACATTTGCCAAAAGACTCTCTATTTGTGTTTCACAATCCAATAGTAAATTTTTCTGCAAGACACACCAAAAAATAATGATATCAAAAAGTTTGTTATGTTCATATTTCAACATTTTCCCCTTGAGGCACATGAAGAGACTGCTTCTGCTTGGTGAACATTGTTGCTAAATGGACAAGAACAGATAGAATCTATGACCACCAAGTCCCTGCAATGATCGCTCTTGACTAATTTTATTGCAACAAGCACCATGTACTTACCGCTTCAAGTTTTTAACCATGAAAGAAAATTATCATCCACAGCATCTTTAAAGTAAATCAGAAGCACAAGAGTTTGATTAAAAGATTATTAAATGGTAACGGATGCAATGTGGGTCTTTATAAAAGGCTTACCTCTTGCCTGGTCAAACTTTTCTCACTTCTAGCCTTTATTATGGGTACAAGTAGCTCGCTCACAAGTTCTAAGCAGTCTTTTGTTGGAGTGGCCACATTCATGACATGTGAAAGATATCTACAAAGAAAGCCAAGGGAAGTGAAAGTTTTAGGAGGTTAAAGTATCATTAGTAACTTTAAATTGACTTGACAAAATGTACATTTGTTTAGCACCTCAGTTTAGTATATGAATCGGAAACACCATAGTAGTCTGCAAATTCAGTCAACAACCACTTCCAATGTCCATGCAACCACAAGTTCTGGGAATGAAAATGTTGTGCACGCATCGCTGCCTCTAGCAATAAATCATAGGCTAGAGTTTCCACAACAGGTCCACTCTGCAACATGTGAAGGATGAACAATAAAACTTTGATGTACACAGCACACACACCTGCTACCTAAACTCACACTCACATATCATCTCATATACCACAGTTTCTCATTCTATACATGGATTGGAGACTGAGCACCAACAAATATTAATGCAGAAACTGTTTCACATATGAACTGCAATGGTCAAACACATCTGGCCAGTCCAACTTGAAAAATATGGATCAAATGATTTATCCATTCCAACTCTAAATATGGATGAAATAATGTGAATACACAATAATCTCTTTGAACTCCAGCATCTAGTAAGAGTATGATATCTGACAGATACTGCATCTGAATATGATCCACATACTACCTATTCTAGAAAAATAACATAAGAGACATTCACAAAGAATCATATATTACTATAGTAAAACATCTTTAGATGTAATCCTTAAAATCTCACTCCAATCCGTTATTGAGCTTTTGTAAACAAGTTTCACAAGACATATAAACTATAGTATTATTTTTTTGGTCATCGCTGTGGTATTCAGCTGAGTTGAGTTGAAGGACATGTAACCTTTATATGATTAGTCTCATCGTTTGTGATTGTGCAACCAATAAAGAGCTGGATCTTTCCAACGCATTCTTGATCATCATGGTATATGGGCCACCACCGAACTCTGTCACTCTGCATAGTCAGACAATCACATCAAGTAAGATATGGAGAGTATGAGAGATAATACATATAACTAAAAGAAATCTGATATTGGAAGATGGAGGAAGGATACATACAGGGTTATCAGTAAGGGATGAAACTGGAATTGTAGTTCGACCTTGGACTGAATTTTTTCTGTCTTGGACTTCTACCAAAAGAGCATCCCCTTGGCTCTCCGGGAAACTGAAATTACAAAATGTGTAAGACTTCACTGCTCATTGAAGGGGCTGACTGTAGTTTGCTTTTGTAGGCTATGCTACAGAATATTAATTATTAACCTTAAATATGTACAGTTTTCAAAAATCACCATTTACAGGCACAAAAAAGGCATCCCTCAAGTAAAATGCCAACAGAACATCACAACCTATAGGTTCAAATGTATGATTCTTTCCAGCATAATATCAAAGACCTAATGACCAAATGTATGATTCTTTCTGTTAAGACCATCGTACTGTTAGAATTTTCAGATTATTAGGGTTCTTCAGTTAAATCTTGGATACTGTCCAACATGTATACTAAAATCTTTAACTGTTTTATTAGTCACCTGAAATGAAAAAAAAAAAAAAAAAAAAAACTAAAGCTGGCCAACCACAGGACAATAGCCCAGTTGAGTAATAATAGCTACTTACAAGACATGGTAATCTCCACTTCCAGGGCGCAAGGAAATAGAAGAACCTGGCTCCATTTCAGTATCTTCTGTAGCACTCTTTAGTTGTAATAAGCATGATAATGGCTCTACAAGCATGAGAAGAGACTTATTATGTTTTGTGGTTGGAAACAGTCCTTAATGATGTCTATGAAAGTGTGATTGACATGAAATGAAGACAACCACTAAAAGCATCATGCAGAGGAGATATTCTTGATCTTTAGAAAATCTGAGGATTTTGATTGAGAAAGGTACGATAACATCTGCCCAGTAAATTGTTGCAAACTTTTAATGAGCAAGAGTTTTTACTTCAATATCTAAATTAACAATATTAAAGCTGAACACCTGCATTATTTATAAATAGTTGGTTGTTTCACTGGAAGTGTTGTCTTTAAGCTCAACAAGTGGTTTTGTAGTCACACTCAAGACTAAAGTAAAAATAGATTCCCAAATATTTCTAGAGCAAACCTTCTGATGCCACTGAGAATGAGGCAACTTTTAGAGAATTCATGCCAGTTTTCACTAGTGACGAAACATGCCGGACATATTCTACCCCCGCTTGAATGTATATTGCACCTCGCTGCGAATATGTGCTCTTAAGTGTCCTCCTTGGTATTACTCGAAGTTTCCTCACTGCCATTATCCAACAACAACACCTTAGTTCAAATTAAGAATACAGTTTACAGGATCTTAAATCTTAAAGAAAATTTATTTTCTTCACTTTGTCTGGAAAAGAAAAGAAAAAAAAGGGAGAATATCAAATTTCATGATCAGCATAGAATCCTTTTTATCACTTATGAACATATGTAACATATATATGGATCTTCAAACGACAGAACCATAGACCAAGCAACCGAACGGATAAAATGCAAGCCAAGTTACAATCCTGTGGACATATATATCTATTGGTATGATATGTAACCCCAAGTTCATCTTTCCAAATGGTTGGTTTCAATATAAACTTAGTACATGAATAACATCTGGATTTTACCTTCCACTCTTATCTTCCCTACAACCTTCTTTGCATTCAAAGGGCATATTTGTTCAACACTCTTAGTAGTCCTGCCTTCCATTGGTTGCACACCTCGGGGTTGCAACAAAAATTTGTGTAACCTATATAATCAAAGAACATGGAGAGATGCCCAATCAGAGTTGAAAGCTAGACAAGGAACATAAAAAAAATATCTAAGGGTTATCTCAATCTTCAGTAGCATCAAGCAAAACACAACCTACCCAAAGGCACTTCGGAGAATGAGGCACTCGTCACGTAGAAACTCAGGTGCCTCGGTACAGCCTCTTTCCCATGCATGTAGGCATAAGCGTATAGTAGCATCATAAGCAATCAGTGTTTGCCATGCATATTGTCCACTACAATGATTGAGTTGACAAGGCATAATTTGAGGATCCAGTAAGCCAGAGAAATCAAATAGGACCAAGCAGATAATTTTTTTTTATAAGTAATTGAAATATTATTAAAAGTGCAAAACGAGCAACTCAAACATACAAGGAGTATACAACAGACACACCTAGCTAGAAAGAGAAAACAAGTAAAAAAAAAAAAAACATGAAAATCTAATTTAGTTGTCCAGTTGTAAAGAGTTTTGAAAAGGAATGATAAAAAGAAGATAGCAAATTTGATTTTTAATGTCTACATATGGCACAATCTATATATATATAGGAAAATATAACTACACATCGTAATGCATTATTAGGACAGAGAAAGGCTCTTCTGCTGTTATGAACAAAAGGTTCAATTCTGTGGATAGAGCAGTAAACTCCACTAAAAGAAATTAGCACTAGACAACAATCTCCTAGTGTCAAGCATCAGATAGAAATTGACATAGACTGTACCTGGTGTTATAATAAGGAGAGTGATCCAATTGGCTTGCTTGCAAATAAGGGATCTGCGTTTCTTTTTCACTGGGTATGTTTTCGTTTACTCTGAAACAACAATATTGAAAAGACTTAATTTTTATAGGAGGATAGGGTGAGAAAGAAAGAGCAAGAAAAATGTTCGCATAACATAAAGATGGTCTAGTGAGGCTAAACAGAAACAATACCTTTCACAAATTTCATTGGTGTCTAAGGATTGTGCTCTCCGTTCCACTAAACCTTCTTTACTTCCATTAAAACTGTCTGATACATTTGATGGACCCATCCCTTTATCAGTCAGATCAATTTCTGTCAAACCTTCAGAAGCTCTCCGCTGCTGATTGACAATCTTAAAGCTTCCTTCTTCTCTTCCAATGTCAGCTATGGGAGGTGCACTTGGAGTTCCCAAGTCGGCTAAATCTTGGATACTTTGATGGGATGGAGTACCCTAAAATCATCATGGACATAAATCACACTAACAAAGGAACATTTTAACACACTCTAATCACAATAACAAAGGACATCAATTCCTACCTGTAGATTGCATAGTAGAACCCGTTTACGAAGCTCGCTGCCCCCACCACTTGGGGTTGTATCTTTTTGGGCATATCTTCTGGTACCCAATTCACCGTCAGTATATCTTCTTAAACTTTCAGGTACTTCAATCCGGAGATTTTCCTTGAACAACCCTCTATTCACAGAAGACCCACGACCTCGGCTCAAGCTTGTGCTGGATTTGTAACCATATGTTTTTTGGTCACCATAACGCTGTAGAATTGGGTTATCCAAGAAATCAATGTCATTATTATTATATCCCAAAACTTCTTCGTCCGAGTAATCGGCATCATCATCATCCGGAACTGAAGCTACACTCTCAGCATCGTCATCGTCGTCGTCGTCCAGATAGGGAGCAACCAAACTATGTGGTGCCAGCAAGCCAGAGTTGAACTTGAGAGGAGGCAAAATGGGGGAAGACATAACAGTATCACTATTGTATTTGTATGCTAGTGGAGATTTTGGAAATGGGTCAGCAGCAATTTTCTCGGTAAGAGGAGATCGAACTTGTTGAGATTCTTCCACTTGTAAATCGGATCCCTGCAGGGTAAAGAAGCAGTACTCTTTAGCGGGGTCCATTTACCCAAACAAATATTAAAAGCGAAGAATAGGCAAACAAGAAAAGTTTGAAACTGGAAAAGAGACCAAGATGCTTCCGTATACGAATTAAAAGTGAAAAAAAATGAGTTATGAGTCTTGGTTGGTTCTTGAGGAAAAGAACCCAAAACTCAAAACATACGAAAAATAGCAAATTGTAGAGAAAGTTCCTCAAGAAATAGAAGAACGGGGACAAGATCAAAGAACAAGAAATCGATTCCTTGAAAAAGATACAAGAAATTTGACGGAGAAATTACAGTACAACTGTACAAGTACCTGTTTGATCCAGTTGATCGCGCTTTCATCCAGGCCTTCGGTGAACATCTTGTATGGTTTTGTCACTTTGTTTAGAGAGAGAGTGAGAGAGAGGGTGGGAGCTTTTTAGTTGAGAAAAAGGAATTGTGCAAACAGAAAGGAGCTGAGAGTAGACGAAGAGTTCTCAAGAAGAACTAGAGAAGGGAGCGTGGGTTTTTTTTATTGCAACGGCTAGTTTGACGTTTTCTTTTTTTCAGAGTGGGACCTTTATGCCCTCACTTAATATGAATTACAATTTAATTATTTAAAATATTAATTAATGTGATCACTATTGATCGTGGCAGGCCCATTGCTAGATAGGAAGCAGCTTTCATCCAGTTTTTTTTTGAAATTACATCAAAAGAAAAATATTGGGTTGGGCAACCCAACAAAAAACCTCAATTAACCTCATCAGTTTAGGTAAAAAATAAATAAAAATGAATGCATCAAATAAATAACGCGGCTCTATATTTTCTTGGAATGAAGACCAAAAAAATTAGTTGTCAATTAAGGCGATTTGGCAAGGCATACCATGAACGGCACAATCGAGAGGCACGAGAAGGATCATAAATCTCGAAAGATTTAATAACTTGATATGTAGCCTAACCAAGAAATAACTGTAGTGGCACACCCAAAGGTGAACCACCACAGTAAAGAGGACGCCGATGAAGAAAAAAACGAAGCATATGATGAAAACGGCTTTAACATCACGAAGCAAACTGGGAATAATAAATAAAAATACAAAACAGAACATCGACAGCTGGTAGTGCGAAGGGAGTTGAAGGGTCCCAGCGCGTGAATCCCAATTGCCGGCGCATGAAGACTAAGCTCCGACGCGTGAAGACCCTACGCCTGCAGATGTGGTCGGAAGGAAGAGGGCCACCAAGAACAACCGACATCATTAGCGGGGGAAGGCTAGCACGTGTAGGCCACGCTCCAGTGCATGGAAGTTTGTCGAAGAAGTGGTTGGTGTCGGCGCAAGCAGAAGACGACAAGGGACACAGTGGAGAGGCACATGTCGAGCTGGATCTAACGGAGGAAAATAGATCTAGCTTCAAAAATTTTGACCCAAGATCTTGACAAATCTGGCTGAAGACACAATAGAGGAGGGAGATGGCCAGGCCATCTACAATGGAGGGGTACTAGCAGAGTAGATGAACTGAGATAAAGCCTTCGAAGAGGCAAATAGAGCTTCCAAAAAGACTGTTAAGGCATTCAAAAATACAAGTAGTTCCTTTAGTGAGGTAGTTGGTGCCTCAAAAGATGCAAGAAAGGGAGGGGGAGAGGGAAAAGGGGGGCAAAGGGGAAGAGGGAGGAGGAGGGGTCAACAGTCACGGGGAACTCTTTAGTTGTCTTTAGGAGAGACAACAGAGCAATTTCTCCAATATTTTATATCCAGTACAATTTGCATTTGAAGCTGGAAGAATTTCATACTTCATACTTACTGTCCCATGTCATCTTGCTACTTGATCTATCTTTTCTCTTTTTTCTCTCCCTTTCTAGAATTGTCTAATTTTCAACGTTCATTTTTTAAACCTTCCTCCCTCTCTCTCATTGGTGTCTTCCCTGTTGTGACAAAATGATATTTAGGGTATCAGAAAAGTATAAGAAAAAAAACTAACTCAAACACACGGGACATCAAGATTTAACATGATTTGACTTAACAAATCTACATCCACACACGAAAAATGACAATGAGTCAAAAGATGGAGCACAACAAGAAACATAGAGAAAAAGAGACCGTGAATCAAAGAGAACATCACACAATCTCACTTTGTCTTCTCATAAATTGTTGCCATACGAGTCCATGACCCTAAAAAACTTTTTCTTTTTGGTTAATTTTCTCTTTTGCATGAAAGTGAGATTTGGGTGTAATCGGACTTTGTGTTTTAAGTGATTTTTTCTCTACTACTGTTTGTACTCCATCTTTTGATAGTAAATTTTCTTTTGGTCATTTCTACATGTGGCACTGTAGGCTTTTTAAGCCGGACCACATTAAATCTCGGTGTCCTGTATGATTAGGTTATTTTTATGGGTAAGTGTACTCCCCAAGTCGGAGCGCAATTTGAAACTGGTCCCTCACTTTTTGAAAATCAATGTTGACTCCTTAACTTTTTCGCGAATTTGAAATAAGTCATTCCGTCACTTTTTTGTCCAATTTCCCAACTTCCATTAGTGCCACGTCAGCCTTTTTGCCACATCACCTTAAATATTATTTATTTTTTAATAATTTTATTATTAAAAAGAAAAAAAAAAAAAAGGGAAGTGTTGGGCGGGCCACCCCCAACTTCCCTTCTTTTTTTTTTTTTTTTAAATTCGTGAAAAAGTTAAAGAGTCAACATTGATTTTCAAAAAGTGGGGGTGCGCTCCGACTCAGGGAGTTATGATACACTTACCCTTTGAATTATAAATAGTAATACAACTCCCATAACAATGCATGGAATGTCATGTTACAACAAGATTACATTTGTTACTATCTGATCACATCCTCAACATTCTTAGTTGAAATTTCTCCATCTTTATCCTTTGTTTGAATTGCTAACTTCTTATCTTCATCAATCTTTTTATTGGAAATGAATGCACTAATTTCCCCCCTTTTTAAAGAATTTACGGAGGGACATGTAAGTACCAAGTTCAAAACTTTCAAATGTCGCTCGTGTTGAAACGCATAATTTAAACCCCAACACTCACAACCAATAATTATGCAAAAAAATTATCAGTTATGCAGCAAAATTATCAATGATGTAGAAATTAAAAACAGTTATTAAACAATTTAAGAAAGCATAAAACAATCACACACCAACATACCAATTGTTTTTTACGAAGTGAAAACTCTTTGAATAACACATTAAAGGTAAAATCATTCCAAAACAACCAAACCCATGAAATCAACACTAAAAAAGGTTCAAGTACATGCAAAACACACTTGTAATGGTTTAGACAATATGTACGCAGTCAAGCACCCACACTTGCCTCTTGCCTCAGCAACTCCAGCTCCTCAATGGCCAAACTTCGTTTTTGATCTCCTTACTGACCCACTGGTAGACTTCAAACGGTTTATTGATGTAGAACCAAACATGATTTGATTGCACTAAGAGATTGAAACTCAGCAATCCCAAAGTTTCTTCTTCTTCTTCTTCTTCTTCTTTTTTTTTTTTTTTTTTTTTTTTCCTTCTTTTTTATAACATAATTAGCCTTCTGGCATGAAAAAAAGAAGAAGAAGAGTTTGTGACGCTGCAAAAGAAAGAAGCTCAACCCGCACTCTGGCAGCTGAGCAATATCCACCCGAGTGGGAAGAGCGTAGCGAAGGGGGGTAACAATCCTTCGATCTTATTCAATAACCTCAAACATCGAAAAAAATGTGTTTCATCGAGGCGAACAAAAATGGCATTTTTATGTAATAAAACCTTGAGTTTTGGACCCTGCATGATAGATTGTATTACAGGGGTAAGAAACGTAAGAAAAATATGAACCGTGGCGCACGCGCACCCATACTTATTTCCCTATCAAGGTGGTGACAGCTGCCTGCTCACTTCGAGGGCACGAGCGTGTCTCAGCACTTAGACAAGATTGAGAAGATTTTCAAAGAATTTGTAGCGGTGAGAGTAAAAATGACTGATCGTGATCAGTGACCGCGAAGTCTGCTGAAGTCGTTTGAGTCTTTGACAATCACTATCTCCAGTGAAACTCCCCATAAGAACATGCCAACAATATCTCTTGGCATACAATAAACTGGCTAAGCTCTCAATTTATGAAATCACTCTAAATCAGCCTTGAATTGCACTTGCACTGCTAAGCTTAATAGAAATCGTGCCTCCAAAATCATTTTATAGACTTGTAAAAATTAGCTCTTAAACCTAAAGTTGGTTTAGGTTTTATGTGGTGACGTTTGGATATCCATAGAATTTCAATCCTTTAAACAATATCTTGTCCAGACGCCAGCAAACGCCCTAGAGGATGAGAGTTTATGTTTCTAAAATCCGTCCAGACATGAGCATACAAACCAGCAAACGAAACCTCATGATTGGGAGCTGTCTGGACATCAACAGATGCCCTCACAGACGAAACTCATTGTCTGAGTATTTCGTTCGGACATCAGTGAATGGCACACACATAACTTCTTGTACTTGATTTTCTTGAGCAATCTTCAATTCAAATTCTAAGTACAAATCCACCCAACCACAATATTACAAAGACACTTGTTTACTTTACAAAACTGAAAAGCCAAGTGTAAATCTCGAAATCGAGGCATGTATGTCCAACGTTATACAATCCCAATGGTCGACACCGATCCACATGCCTATAATATAACATTTTCTTTGTCCAACTTGACACATTGGACAAGGGAATTGAGGGGTTGTTGTTAGGCTTATGAGCTAACAACTCAGTGCAACCGAAATACCAACCTGCTAACCTGAGCTCACCAAACAATTGGCACACATGATTCTTCCCACTCTACTTGGTCACCTTTGTGCTACCAGGGCAATTTTCATAATCACCTCGTGAGCCTTGAATCTCAAGCATAGGGCATGATGAGAAGTGAAGGAACACGGGATAAACCACTATAAAAACCATCATCACGGAGGAACCAATAGTAAGCAGTTAAGGGGAGGCTGTTATAAAAGGCAACTTATAACCAGGTAAAGGAACTTTTAGTTTATTTCCAAAACTCTCCTCTATTTTTATCTCAAGTTTTTTTTTGGATACATACTGACTTAAGCATCAAAGCCATCTCCTAGTGGCCAACATCGATAAGATCATTTGCTTACTTCTCTCATTTTTTTCAAGTGCTAATTGATATTCTGACATGAGAAAAACTATTATAACAATTATAATTTGAATCTATTAAATCTATGAATGAAAAATAAATACGTAAAATATTTTTGTTGAAAGAAATGTTATTTTTCCTGTCCAACTCCATCCATATTTTTTTTCAAATCTATGATTGAATCTGTATGAACGACATGTGGATCCTGTAGATCCAATGATGGATTTAAAAAAGAGTTGGACAAGAGTTGGAAGAATATCAAGTCTCTTTTGTTAAAGAGAAATGTTATTTCTCCAACTCTTATTCAACTTTAACAGCTTTTTTTTTTTTAAAAAAAAATAATAATAAAAAAAAAATCAACCATTGGAGATGTAGGATCCATACGTAGGAAAACAGATCCAATGGTTGGATGAAAGTTGAACAGAGGTTAGAGAAGTAACGGATCTCTAGAGGAGTTGAAGAAGTAGCATGTATCTTTGTTAAAACATAGTTGGCATGCAATTAATACATAATCTTTACTATTACCATAAATAAAATAAAAAATATATATTGTATAATATATATTGTAAGGAGAATATTCCAAGGATCCCTATGCTTTTGTGTTTTCTGACTTCGAGACCTCATTTTTTAATTTGATATTTTTTACTACAGTGAGTCAGTGACCCACGGCCAAGTCACCCACAACCATGGCCAAAAGTAGTTACCTTAAAGTCGATTCCCTTCCTTAAATATAGGGATTTTTTTTTTTTTTTAAAAAAAAAAAACCACTTACAGCAGTTTTTCCAAAGGTTCCCTAAACATTGGATATGCTACAGTGCTACCCAATGTGTTACATTGTAATGTCCAAGAAATTAATTAGGTGATAAAAACATGAATTAGACTAATTAAGTGAGAAATTAGGACAAATAAAGGAAAAACACTTAGAAAATGTTTTGAAGAGAGTTTCTGAGTTGCGCGTTCAGACGGATCAATTATGTGTCCGGGCGGGTTAGTCAGTGACTTTGGTTCTCGGTACATGTCCGGACGGAGCCATTTTGGTGTTTGGATGGACTTGGTAGAAACCCTATGTCTGATGCTGTGTCTGGACGAGCCTGCAAACGGGACTTCCAGTAAGTTCTAGCATTCACGCGTATCCAGACTAGCCTTACAGAAAGTTCATATCTGCGATTCCACACACGCATGTCTGGACGGACCATTTTAGTGTCCAAACATGCCGCATTTTAAAACACCAACGAGCCCATTTCAGCTTATTTTCTCTGATTTTTCCGTCAACCACACAATTTCTCTCTTCTCTCTCCTAGGGTTTTGTCTCAAAACCCTAGATCTTAGTTTATTGAAGCTTCCAAACTCAAATCTGACTTTGGAAATGTGATTATTTGGGTAAAATCTACGTTTTCACCAATTGGTTTGAGGTAAATCCAAAATCTTAGTTTTTCCTAGATTTGTGTTGATTTTGAGAGGTTAAGTATAATCTCTCAATTTTCTTTAGGTATTGTGTGTTTTGTTGTGTTCTTGATCATTTTCAAGTATTGGGTTTTATTTTTGGTGAGAAATCAAGGTAAGACCCAAAACCCTAGTTTTTGTCTAAGTGTTTTAAATGGGTAAAATTTGTGTCTAACTTTAAGATTATTTTATGGGTTAGTATTATTAGTTGATGGGTTGTCAAATGGAACTCTAGAAATTCTATGGGTTTTTCATGGGTTTAGTTTTTGAGCAATTCAAGAGCTAAGTGGGGATTTAGAGTTATAAATGTTATGTGTCATGCAATGTGATAATGCAGTAGTACATTGCAAGGCTTTTGTTAGGAATCCATCTTTAAGCCAAATATCAAGCAGCCAAATTAAGTGAGTATTTTATTTACTGAGAACTTTGTTGTGTTTTATGTTAAGAAAATATTACGATTTGATAATCTCGAGCCAATAGTATTTTTGAATAATATATACATGTGAATTGCTTTTAATATGTTAAAGTGATGAATTGATGAGATTTGTGAGTTTTTAGTTATGATTGAGTACAAGTGGATTGAATATTGTTTTATGTGATTTACGGGAATTTAAGAAATGCATGTATTGATGAAATTTTAAGAAGAGCATGCAATGAAATGATTTGCATAAGTGTGATAACATGAACACATAGCACAGATAGTGTTAGAGCATTAGCATAACGAAATCATGAACGCTGGTTGTTTAAGACCATGGTTGAAAGATCACAATGGCAGAGAAAGTGTAAGACCAGTGAGTATACAGTCTTATGGCATCAGAAACAAGTCATTGGGTTGTAGCCTTGCAAGCAGAGAAACCAATAAAACAGAACAAGATCATACATAGCATGATGATGTGTGACATGTTTTAAAAAGGAATTTCATGCTACACGTATTAGTATGCATATGTTTTTGGTATGGGACAGAAACATATGTATAATAATATTCGGCTAGATTGCATTTGCATTCTATGATATGCCGTATATTTGGAGTGCATGTATAACATGAGTTTCCCAAATGGTTGGAATGTCATGTATGTAGGCATGTATACGAGCTGAGCTTGGGCGAGTAGTGCCTGTCCGAGCTCGGCTCGAGCTCGTGACGAGCTTCAAAACCATAGCTCGGCTATGCTCGCCAAAGGAAAAACATTGTCCAAGCTCAAGCTCGAGCTCGTCCATTGTAATGTCCGGGGCATTATTTAATAATTAGAGTATAAAATTTACGTAAATAATTAGTTAATTTAATTTAGTGTTTTTAAAAATGCAAGAGAACATTTTTGAAGTCTAAAGAAAATAAAATTTAAAAGAAAAAGAAAATAAGATAAATTAAATAGGAATAAAATAAGAAAAGAAAATGTATTAAAAAAAAAAGAAGAAAAAAAGAAAAAGAAGAATCGGTCAAACCAAAAAAGAAAAAAGAAAAAAGAAAACAAAAGAAAAGTCAAAAAGTAAAAGTAAAAAAAATAAAAAATAAAAAAATAAAAAATATAGAAGAGAGGTGCACGTGCACCTCCCTTCTCAATTAATGGATAAGCCAAATGGCCTTTCCAAAGCCTCTGCTGTTTTAAAAAAATAAAAATAAAAAATGGGTCGTCACAACAGATGGTATCAGAGCAGTTAGCTCTAGGGTTGGTTAGGAAAAGCGGAAAGCGGAAACCTAGGGTTGTGTCAGAGTTTAAGTGTAACAAAAGAGCCATAGGAAATCTTAAAAGCTTCAACAAAGATATGAAATTAAAATGTAATACTCCATATGCATTACATGGATTTTGTGATGCATATTATTTGATTTACGTGTTTAGGTAGTTTTCCTCTCACTTTCACGTTGTAGGTTAACTTCAATGTGATTGTGTAGAGTATATCGGTTAGACGGGAAACGGTTTAAAATAAGCTTCTTAGGTGCATTGCATGGGTATTGTGATGCATGTAATCTTGTTTGCGCAATGTTGTCTATGTGGCATCTCATTGTGCAGACAAAGTCATGCCGCCTAGACCAGCAATGTCGATACGCAATGAGGAAGAGGATTCCTCTGTCAGTGATTGAGCTGGAAGTGATTTTAGGTGCCTCTACCCCATCCTCCACTCTATCGAGGAAATTGTTCGTTAGTAGTGGTTTTAGGCATTCCTCATTGATGGACCTTTGACCATGAATCATTTGAGTAGAAAATGGTCAATGCCATTGGGAGCTCATGCTTCCTCACTGCCGAAGAAGCAATTTATTGGTTGTGACTCTAAGTTCCTTGGATAAGAAGATGCCTCTGCGAGCCTCTTCGGTGTCACGCTGTGCACCAATTGTGGGAAGCCACACTTTGGTGTATGTGTCGTGTTGAATTACGGGTATGCTTTCGATGCAGTAGACTTGGCCACCTTATAAAGCTATGTCCCTCGTTAGCTGCTTTGACTCAAAGCAACTCTTGCGTTGCCAGTGTAGAGTGTGGGAGCTACATTTGTATATATGTCATAGAAGATCTAGGGCACATTGTAAATATGGTCAAGGTGACAATTCCACATGTGGTTGCCAACTTGTTGCCGCTATAGTCAAGTACCTTTAGCGGGCAATGATCAGCCAAGACAGTTTGCTCAAGTTAGGTGTGCCCACTCACACCGAGCAATGCTGAAGTCCGTCCAACCATCACAAATGCTGCCAATGTTGCCACATGTATTATACTTTTATGTTGTAGCATTGTGTACATTTGGCTTATTGAGTTTTATCCATTCATATGTCTCACTATGCATTGTTACATGCATAAAGGGCACCAAACCTTTAAAATCAATGTACGTGACCATTTCTATTGGTGACGCATTTGTCTACAATAAACATAAACATGGAGGTTATTGCCTTAGCACTATATGGGTGGTGACATTGCTAGCTCTAGTGTTTGACATGATGAGCTACAGTGTTTAACTCATTTAGCTTGGTATGTTAAGTGATCCACAAATGTCTCATTTGCATGTGTAAGTCATGCAAATTGAGCATCGAACTCTTAGATTAAACACTTGTGTGACCACTCTTGTTGGTGACGCATTCACTTGCAGGAAATATGTGGACAATTGTTCCATTGGTGCAAGAGAAAAGACTCTGCCAGCGAAGCTAGCAGTGTTATATGTGTAGAGTTCCAATGTTGGCATATTTAGCTTCAACATGTAATGTGTTTAGTTTTAATGCCATGCATATAGGATTTCGGTGTTCAACATACTAAACAATAATGCTTACCATGTTGAACTACGATATTAACTCGTTAGGGCTTTGGTGTCAATTTGGAATGGATTGACGATCAAAGAGTAGAAGTGACCATAGATGAACTCGAGTGGGTAGTTGCACTCCTACCCTATGGTATAAAGACTCCAAACTTTGCGGGTCTCGTTGGCGAGTTACTCCGCACTTTCTCTCCGAAGTTTAACAATGATGAATGTCTGAGAGTGTATACTTGTGTTTGGCTTATGCCTAAGCCAAGCTCATATCGAGTCGGAGTTGGGAACATCCGGATAGTACAAATGTTTCCACTTTAGTCGCGAGTCTATGTAGTCGTGCATAGATTACCGTGTGATAAACCTAGCGATGATCTAGGATGTATGTTCAATAAAGAAAAGTAATAACTTGTTCAGTCAACTCTAGGGAGTTTCAGTATTCCCGAAGATTGATTTTCTTCTGAGATACCATTGACTTTTGGTGCGTGAGAAAATGTGCCAAAGTCGACGATCCATATATGGTATGACCATTATGAGTTTTTGATGATACCATTCGGATTGTCGTATACACCATTTATATTTATGGACTTGATGAGTCAAGTGTTCCATGAATACCTAGATAGGTGATTAGTTGAGTATAACATCGACATGTTAGTCTATTCGACTATTCATGTCGAGCATGGAAGACACTTGGTATCAGTGTTGGAAGTGCTTAGTAAAAGAGATTCTTCTCCAAGCTCATGAGAAGTGAGCTTTGGTTGAGGAAGTGTCATTCTTGGTTTATGTGATGATGACGATGGACACGTAGTCAACACAATAGAACGTGAACACACGATTGCACCTGTGCTTAAACTACCCGTTGAGATTATTGGGTATGTGGCTTGCACAAGTACATCGCGATAGGGCGGGGATGCACTCTTGTGTAACGGCAAGGATGTAACCTATACTACTTGTCAACTGTGGACCATGAGTAGCGCCGTTCTCCTCATGATTCAGAGTTGGTAACCGTTGTCTATGCCTTACTATTTTCTGGACAATGCCTTGATGGTGTTGTGTGTGTGGAATACATACTTAACACCCAAGTCTTGATGCACTCCGGTGTTGAGAGATGGAGACATGAGGTAACGTTGATAACTTGTTGTGCTAGGAGATCTTGATGGCAAGATTTCCTGATGTGCAACTTAAGTCATTGTCACAGCTAAAGCACTATGTGGGAAATTTCGTGATGGCGAGATTGACTCAAAGTGTATTCGAAATACTAGCTCAGCGTACCCTCCGCAGGCGGCCGGCTAATCCAAGAAATCTATTTAAACACTCGAGGATATGCTCAAGTTATGCGTGTGGGAATCCATGGAGTTGGTCATAATATCCGTCAGTAGTTGTAAACGTTGTATCGCATGTAACATCATATCGACGCGAACATGGAATGCCATTTTCATTTGGCATGAAGTTGGTGTGAAACGATCAGCGAGCTTTGAAGTGGTGCATGATTCTAGGGAATATTGCACTCGTTCAAAGTGGATATTCACTACCTAGTGATGGAAAGCTGTGTGGATAAACATCGCCGTAAATCTATGTTTCAATTGGTGATCTTGTGGAATGCAAGGTGTCGCCAATGCGAAACATGTAACGCTTTGAGCAATATAGATGTGCTCAATTTTGGATATATTGAGTTGTCCCTAGTGCAAAACTTATGTCCATCACATAATCGGTCTTGATGTCTCCTAGTTTTACTGGGCATTGATGACATTTTCCCGTTGCGAACGTGTTTGCGACCCTTTACTTGTAATGCGCTTCTTCATAGTCAATAGAAATTGACATGTGAAAGGTTGCAAAGCGAGTGATGGTTTGTAAGAAAACACTAAAATAATTCAGTTAGTGGGAATTCTATGGTGAAATCACGGTGTTGAGGAAGCCACATGAGCGTTCGATCGTTAAATGCGGGAGTGATCCCCCATTTTATCGAAAAAAAATCCGGGTATAATTGTTGTATCATACCACTTTCGCGTAAATATTCCAAGTAAAACGCATACTTGCATGAGTGTTTCTAATATAAATGCATGCTCGTATGTGCACAAAACGATTTCATGTCCAAATTTCGAGGACGAAATTTTTATAAGGACGAGATGTAATGTCCGGGGCATTATTTAATAATTAGAGTATAAAATTTAAGTAAATAATTAGTTAATTTAATTTAGTGTTATTAAAAATGCAAGAAAACATTTTTAAAGTCTAAAGAAAATAAAATTTAAAAGAAAAAGAAAATAAGATAAATTAAATAGGAATAAAATAAGAAAAGAAAATGTAATAAAAAAAAAAAAGAAAAAAAAAAAAGAAGAATCGGTCAAACCAAAAAAAGAAAAGAAAAAAGAAAACAAAAGAAAAGTCAAAAAGTAAAAGTAAAAGAAAATAAAAAAAAATGAAAAATAAATAAAAAATATAGAAGAGAGGTGCACGTGCACCTCCCTTCTCAATTAATGGAAAGGCCAAATGGCCTTTCCAAAGTAGAGGCGTGTGCGCCTCTGCTGTTTAAAAAAAAAAAAAAAAAAAGTTGTCACATCCATTATCCGAGTTGAGTGCCTTATTAAGCACTCGGCTCGGCTCGGCTAATGGGATTGAGGGAGAGATTATTTCGAGATTTCAACGCTGCAGACTCTCAAATCTTCAATGGCGAACGACTAGATTCTCATCTGCATCATCAAGGGCTGCCTAAATAGATACTCTCCCAATCTTTATAGAAACTAGAAAGGAATGGTTTTCTGCTTTGTGAGTAAAAAGAAGGATAAATCTTATGAAAATAAAGTTATGTTCATTAGCTTTGAAGATAAAATAGACATTGAAAGAAAAAATGAGAAGGAGAGTTTTGCAAGTAAGGAAAATGGAAGATTCAAATAAGGAAAATGGAAGATTCAAAATTGGGAAGATAAAAGGTTAAGAAAAAATGAGAAGGAGAGCTCTACAAGGAAAATAGAAGGTTCAAGTTTGAGAAGATAAAAGGTTAAGAAAAGAAATGAAAAAAAAAAAATGCAACTTTGATAATCGGTATTGTAATACCCCAGATTTTTTTAAAAAACTTATTAATTGACCTAATAATATATTTTTTTATATAATAATAAAATAAAATAAACCTTTTTAAGTAAGTAACTTAATCGATAAGTTGAGAAAAAAAAAAGAAAAAAAGAAAGAAAGAGAGAAGCAACAACTTGCACTGCAAGTTGATTTATTCTTTTATAATTTTCTTCTTTTCTCTCTCTTTCTTGGTCTTCTTTCTCCTTCCTTCTTCGTTACTCTTTCTTTCTTCTTCTTTCTTCCATATGCTTCCTGAGCACCCAGACACACGGAGAGGGAGAAACAGAGAGTGAGCGAGAGGATGAGGGAGAGAGAGAGATGCTGACAGGGAGAGACAGAGAGATGAGAAGAGAGAGAGAGAGACCGAGCATAAGAGAGACGAAGAGGGAAGAGAGGCCGTGACCCGTCGACCCAGGTGGCGCAAATCCGATGGCCAGATTTGAAATCCGGCGAGGCAGTGTGATTCCGGTGGATGCCCAGGCCGATTTTCGGCGAGCCAGTGAGCCCGTAACCCGAAGAGACTCGGAGACCCGAGTGACCGTGACCCATGCGACCCGCAACCCGCCAGAGCCGAGAGCCCTGATGCCCGATCCTTCTCCTTCCTTCTTCCTTTTCTTCTTTGTCTAAGTCGCAGAGAGAGAGGAATCATGAGATGAAAGAGACCGAGTGAGAGGGAGATTCAGAGAACAGAGGGGGAGAGTGGGTTCCAGAGAGGGAGATTGGGAGAGAGAGCGAATCAGAGGATAGACTCGGAGGGAGGGAGAGAGCTGAACAGATAGAGAGAGATCGACGGGACAGGGAGAGGACTTGACCTCCGGGAGGTCCAATTTTTCGGCCAATCACGGTGGGTCGGAGCAGAGGACACCGGCAGAGCTGGAGGACACGATTCCCGGCAAGATTTTCAGTGGAGACTAGATGTGATTTCCGGTAGATCTTCCTACGTATAAACAGAAACCCATGAAGGTAAATTCAGTGTTTCTATGTGATTATTTTTGGTTAGTCCTTTGGGTATTTTTAGATTAATTAGTCTGGGTTGAATCTGTGTAATTGGGTTTTGATCGAATGATTAGGAGTGTGTGTGGAGAGTGGCTGAATGGATTCCTTGGATTTTTATGTGTTTGGCTGGGTATGGTTTGAGTAATGAATTGTAATTTGGGTATTTAGGAATTGATGATTTTTGGTGAAAGATTCCCTGTTTTGTGTTTCCTGATCCAATCGGTAGTACGTGTGGGTGTGCACTTATGGCCGAAAAGTGTAAGTACTGTGATGGAGTTTCTGTAATGTTAGTTTAGAGAAATCATTGTAATTTTGGAGTTCCTATTTTTGGATTACTGTTTAGGTTTTGGCAGAGTATATGAGAGTTGGTTGTTTGGTGTTTTGGCTAAGCCGTGGGTGATGTATTGATAGATAATACAATTTGGAGACCTCTTGTTATGTGTTATGTTTACTTTAGTAAAGTTGTAGGATTCAAATTTCAGGATATTCTTCTAAGCTTTTTCTTTCAATTTATTAGGTAAAAGCTCGATTCTGACGCTAAGGACAAGTTCAGGTAAGGGGATATAACACCGAAAAACCCTCAACAAGATTTTATTACAAATCTTTTGAGAAAATGTTGGTGAATTTTACAAAGCGTTTGCTCATGTGATTTTTAATGCCAAGCTTTATTACTCATATGTTATTGTTCAAGAATTTTGTGCATAAATCACAGATATGATTAAGAGCATATTTTAAAGTTATGATTTATGCATAATTACAGTTATAATTAAGAGCATTTCAAAGTTATGGATTATGCATACTTATAGTCATGAAAAAGAGCATTTGAAAGTTAAGATTATAGAGCATTCCGAAGTATATGATTTTATTCAAGAATACAGTGTTGAAAGAAAGGAGAATCTAAAGTTTAAAAAATCTGCACATGACTACAGTTATTAAAGCGACTCTTACAGTTTTAAAATAAAGTGTACAGATATAGCAGAGCCTACAGTATTACAGAAAATGTTCATGTGCAGTAATTGTTTAACCCTGAGGCACTACTACAGTTAAGATCGGTACCATATAGGGTAGCATGGCAAGCATACCAAAATACGGTGTGTGCTACCGGCCGGGGTTGGCCCTCACCTAGGGAAGATCCCCAACCCGGCGACTCTTCTCTGTGACGACAGGCTGAGTCTATAGGTCCTTTGGACAAAGCCAACGTGCGCCGCTCACGGGAACTGGCGGTGTAGAGTCTATAAAGGGATAAACCACAGAGAAAGGATTAAAGAGAAAACAGATAAAAAGAATTTATTGAATCATTAATAATTACATATGTCATTATTCATATTCCTCTTTCACCTGTTCATAAATTCTGTTAATTGTTCATATGATTATGCCTCATGCCTTAAAACAATACATTTCATATCACGAATCATGCTTTAATACATGCTTTCTTATAAAACATAAACAGTCTAGCATATCATTTCTTAAACAATATGCAAAGCTTTAATCTCCAACTTATACTCACACTAAAATCACATAGCATATTCATACTTCTAAAGATCATTATAATTTCAATATATTCAAAAATACTCAAATCATCCAAAATAAATTAAAATCAACATACAATTGGTTCAGGTTGTAAAACAATATATAGTATGCAATTCATCATATGTGTAATTAATTCTTATCAGTGAATAGAATAAATCTGTCATTATGCATGACAAAAGATTATGGCATAAAGGTTTATAGCATGTTTTATTTCCCTGGTGTTGTATTTTCCTTACTGAGTTGTCGAACTCACCCCTTTTTCCCCCAACCCTTTCAGATGACCTAGTGAGACGATGTCATTTCTTGATATTGCGTAAACCTCGCTAAAAGCAATAGATCATTGTGGATCGACTAGATGTTTACTTTGTATAGTAAGTTCTTCAGAGTTCAAGGCGCTGTAAAGAATTATTAATAGACAGAATTTATTAAATATTAAAGTTAAAATCTAGATGTTGTAAATGCACGCTTCCATTTAAATATTTTTAGCACACAAGTTTGCGTTTCCCCTTATATCTCAAAACGGGGGCGTGACAGGTATGCCTTTCTTCTCTGACGCACGCAAGAGTTACAGTGCATTGTGTGGCTTGTTGTGTCTTGGAAATTTGGAAAACTGAGCTCCATTCATGCAATTGAAGCAGCATGCTATTGAATGCTGCTTCAGTGCTTCACGCCTAATCACGCGAGTAAATTTTGAAATCAATTCTGTGATCCCACCGTGTACCTTGGTCCTTGGTAATGGATATTTAGATCTAGCCATTGATTTAATATACTACACAATCTACATCAATCCTAGGAGTCGAATTTGATGAAAACCGTGCGTGCGAAACACTGAATAATTTCTAGTGTTAGTCATGCTCTACAGCTGTAATACACATTAGTCAATAACCATCCAACAGCTCACATTTATTCACAGATTTAAATTTGATGGTCCTTAATATGATGATGCAAATTTCAAAAAAAAAAAAAATTAAATCTGAGTGCCTCGGACTCAGACCTTGCTGTACGCACGCCTATGGTGAAAACGCATCGTTTTTCCAAATTCTAAAACACTGCGTTTTGGTAAAAAAAACATTATTTTCGACTTTTCTAATTTCTAGAAATAACTTATTAATTGTCATGTCAAAATTATCTAAGTAATTATCTAAGTAACTAGATATTTAATCATTATAATTTATATTAGTTAGTTGATGTGAATTGTATACTTATTTATTTTTATTTTTTTGACATGTTTACACAAGAGGGGGGAGGGGGGATTCGAACTAGTGAACTCCGCTTCATGAGGTGTGGTCCTCAGCCGATTAAGCTACCCATTGGAAACAAATTGTATATTTATGAGTTATGACTTATATACTTACGTTTTATAAGTTATATGACTATGTCATTACGTGACTACAATAATTTATTGTTATAACTTAATTTTAATTATATATAGTTATGAATTATGATTAATATCATATGATATGAGATTATTTGTAATATGATATTAAAATTATGAATCATACTTAATTATTTATCCAGTTATCCTAACTTCTTTAGTATCTAATAATAACATTTATATGATATAATACAACTAGATAAGTATTATCATTATAATTAAGATACATAGGAGATAGGACCATAGGATTATTAGATTCTATAATAAATATACATTGTATCATATGACATGAGATTTGAAATCATATAAATTGTTAGATCATACTTAAATTTAATCAAATATATTGTTAGATTATATCACCTATTGTTGTAGATCATAATACAATGTTATAACTTAGATCACACTTAATTATACAATAATACAAAATAAGTATTGTTGATATGATATTACACTATACATTGTGCTATATGACATGATATTTAATATCATATAAATTGTTAGACCATAGATGAATAGCGTGACATGCGAAACACTGAATAAATTTCAGTGTCAATCGTGCTCTACAGTTGGAATGCACATTAGCCATCCAACAGCTGAAATAGATTAACAAACAAATCTAACAATCATATTTAATTAGTTAATATGATGATTCAAAGTTTTTAATTTTTTTTTTTTTTTACTGTTTTCTCATTTTTGCAATAAGTTAATAACTTATTACTTTATAAATTATAAGCCTATATTTATAAGTTAAATGAAAATTTTAAAAATTATTATTTATACTTAAAGATAATTAATTCTAACTTATAAGTTACATATTGTCATATTCGTATAATTATACATTTATACTTAATTAGTTAATATGTTAAATGTTAATCATAAATCCATAATTCGTAATTACACATTTACACAAATTACACTTAATCATAATTCATTAATTCATAGGCTCAAGAGTAAAAGCCTACAAATTATTAATTATGCTTAAACTAAAATAATAATAATAATAATAATCATACTTAATCATTATTTTATACTTAAGCTACAAGTATCAAAATTATCTAAGTAATTATCTAAGTAACTAGATACTTAATCATTATAATTTATATTAATTACTTAGCGTGAATTATATACTTATGAGTTATGACTTATGTAGTTATGTGACTATTAGACTATGTCATTATGTGGCTATAATAATTATTGTTATAAATTGAATTTTAATTATATATAGTTATAAATTATGATTCATATGATATGATATGATATGATATTATTTATAATATGATATGAAAATTATGAATCATACTTAATTACTTAAAATTGGTAGCTCGCCAAGCGGCTACGTGGATTTTAAATTTATAAGTTTACCACTCGCAATAGTACGTATCGATTGTACTATAATAAGGGTGATCGAACTACAGAGATTATTGGTTGTTTTGCGTAATGGAATATTAAAGAGCGTATCTAACTTAACTTAAAGATAAAAATAAAAGCAAGGGTTGTAGAATTGAAGCTACAACAATAAAGTGAAGGAATGAAAGCGGAAATTGAAAACAAACTAGGAGAAAACTTAGGGTGTTGATCTTTATCCAATCCTCAACCAATGAAATGCTTAAAGTCTATATGGTTCTTCCTAACATGCATGATATGAGCGCGTAATGGGCGTCAACCATTACGACGACCTCGACGTGAAAACACTTTCGTTAAGACGTAGTTATAAAGCACCTAGTTTTACATTAATCTACTCCACATAAAGATTAGTCTATAATTGAAAAACGTTTACACTACGAAAGGTGTGGAGTGATTAATGCTCCCTAGCTTACTACTCTACAACACATCCTAATAAGTATACACAATACATGAAAACCCTAATTAGGCCACAATGATAAAATATCTAGTTTCACACCAAACCATTTCACATAAAGTTTAAACTACAATTGAAAAACATTTTAGACTACCAAAGGTGTGAAATGATTGGTGTTCCCTAGCATACCCTATAAGGCGACTCTAATGAGAAATCACACATCATGTTAAATAGCATCATTGCAAAAGACATCGTTCTTGTTTCCAAGAACGTTGGTTTTACTCAAGAAATCTAAGAAAACTCATAGACAAATTTAACTCTTTTTCATAAATAATTAGATTGGAATCTTGAAAACAAAACCTTTTAGCATGGGTTTTGAGATCCTCTAGCCCTTAACAATCATCAAACATCTAAAGAAAATCCTAAGAACCTCAAGAACACTTCAAGGTTTTTGGATTGGATTTTGATTAAACCCTAAGAACTAAATTAGCTAGACATGAAGTAAACTAATTTAAGCATGAAATTAAAGGAAAACAGTAAAGAAAACAAGATTTAAATAAACTAAGAACACTATATTAATCAAAGAGAATTCGGATTACAAAAGGAAATGAAAAGCATTAAAATTAACTAAGATACACCTGAGACAATCGAAGCTCCCAAAAGATGCATGCCTATTACTCTCACCCATGCCTCATATATATAGAGGAAGAGATTTACAAAATAAAATCTAAAGAAGAGATAAGATAAGAAAAGATAGGATAGGATATGATAGTATAAGATAAGATAGGATAGGATAGGATAAGATAAGATAGGATAGGATAGGATAAGAGATATTTGGAAATATCTAAGATATTTTTGAAATATCTGAAAATATCTAAAAAAATATCTAGAAAATATCTAAGATATTTAAAATATCAAGGAAGAGTGACATGTCAACATTGTTCCAGATTGTTCCGAAAATATCCAAATTCGATCGATCGCATTCGTGGTTGCCCTGTCTCGATCGATTGCATCTCGCACGATCGATTTTTCTTCGACTGATGATTCGATCGATCGATTATAAAGTCGATCAATCTATTTGCCTTAGCCGATTCTTCACTTGGCATGAGCAACTTTGAACTCTGGAAATGACCAAATCGCCATTGATATATTTTCAGATCTAATTCAAGTGTTTTGAACTAGATTTCAACTAAGACCTGAAAATAAGACAAAACACAAAACTACAACAAAACGTTACATTTACAACACAAACTAGGCATAACAAATGTAAATTAAGGGGTCTTGAATAGAATAATTCAAGACTTATCACTAACGTCCTTAGTATCTAATTAATAATAACATTTATATGATATAATATTTATATAGACATAGAATCGTGAATAAAGTTTTTCTCCGGCTCTGACATCGAAGATTAACCCTCCGGCTCTCTAAGTTTTCTCCCTTATGAGAAAAGCTAGGGTTGCCGGCTTTTGTCTCCTTCCGGTTGCCTGGTGCAAGAGTTTTTTCGATCCCGCTTCTGACATCAATACTTCTCTGAGGTTAATGAGAGGTGGAAAATGGCAGAAGAATTTCTATGGGAACCTTCCGTTTACGGCGGGTGAATCAAAGGAGGTCGATATCGGTGATGAGGAGATGTTGGAGTTGAGTACAAAAGGAGCCAAGTGTCTACTGGGAAGACTGGGAGTTACAAAGAAGATTCACAGAGAGTCGTTTAAACCGAATCTAATCCGAATTTGGCGAACGGTTGGTAGTGTCTTCTTCAAGGAGATACAATAGCATTTGTGGCTTTTTGAATTTTCTGATGATAATGATCGACGGAGAGTACTGGAGGGCCGACCTTGGTCCTATGATAGAACCCTCCTCATCCTGAATGAGTTCGATGCCAAGACCCCCCCGTCTCAAATGGACTTCTCCTCTTCACCAATATGGCTTCAAATACATGACATGCCTCTGGGTTGCATGAGCAGAGGAGTGGGTTTCAAAATTTGAGATTCTTTGGGCAAGGTTGAGGATGTGACAATTGCAATGGATGATGTTGGGTGGGGAAAGTATCTTCGTGTTCGTGTAGCAATTGATCTATACCAACCTTTGGAACGTGGGAGGAGATTGAATCTTGCTGGTAAAACCTGTTGGGTTCCTTTCCGATATGAGAAACTCCCAGTGTTCTGCTACCGATGTGGAAGAATCATTACACACGCAGGCGGGTTGTCCTGTCTCGGTATCAAAAAAGTACGATGAGAAAACAGGGTGGGGACCTTGGATTAGGGCTGAAGAAACTACCTATGGCCCAGTTTTACCATAGAGTTCCAGGAAGTCTTGTTCGGAGTCACCGGCGAAGTCTTCATCGGCGGCGAAAGCAGATAAGGAAAGATTGGAGGATCCTCTCATTATGGAAAGATCGACAGGGGAGGTGCAAGAAACCGTCAAGACAGTAGCGGAAATCTCAGATGCCAGCTCAAATCTGTGTCCCACGCATAACGCCAATCCCTCTACGGCAAGAAATCAAGGTCTCAACGGGGTTTTGTCTAACGGGCGAAAAAGGAAAATTGTGGGAGATACTAGTACGCACACTCCAAGTTTTCAGGGAGTAACTCGTGGACATAATGCTGCGGGTAACAGGTTGACAAGTGCGGGCCGAGTCCAGGGTTTTGGGAATAAAGTGGGCCAAGTTTATAAGCCCAAGAAAAGTAGTCTAAAGAGTTGTGTTTTTAGTGAGCCCAATTTGGAAAGTGTAAAAAAGAAGACTAAAAGAGAGGGACAGGTGGCCCTCGATCCTCACATTATTTGTCGAAAATCTCTGGAAGGGTCCTCTGACCAACACTTTCAATTTTCTGCCTTATCAGCCCCTGTAGTTGCGAAGAATGCTACCCCTCGTCGTAACAGTGTCGGACCAGTGGCCTCTTCTTCACCCACAACGGCGATTGGAAGTGGGGGTGGTAGTGTTCAGAGGTGGAAACGGTTGGCTAGGGGGGAATATGCGGGCCTTGTTACTTTGGCCCCACTGTGTGAAGCTGCTCCTATTCTACCAATCCAAGAAGCTCAGAGTTTTACTGTGGAGAATAAGAATTCCAGGTATGCTCTGAATATTGCTGAGAATGGCGTTGTATTGGCGGTAGCTGCAGGGCAGCCCCGCCAACAGCCACGAGTCTACTTTGTTGGAACTGCCGGGGGCTTGGGAACCCCTGGGCAGATCTTGAACTTCGCCGGTTGGTGGAAGAAAAGAGACCCCACTTCCTGTTTCTCATTGAAACGAAAGTGCGATCTAAAAAACTTCAATCACTATGTAGCTCCCTTGGTTTTGAGGGATTGTTTTCTGTAGACCCTGTTGGTAAGAGTGGATGGCTGGGTTTGTTTTGGAGGGATGGTGGGATTGTGGATATCCATAGCTATTCTTTGCATCACTTTAATGCTAAGGTTTCTCTGGCTGATTCGAATGGTGTGTGGGCCTTTACTGGCTTTTATGGCTATCCTGACCAGACACAGAGAGATAAATCGTGGAAACTAATGTCGGCCCTCAACAATTTTAACCAGGAAGCTTGGTTTTGTATAGGGGACTTCAACGAAATCTTGGATCAAAGTGAGAAGGTGGGGGGGGGGGGGGGGGGGGGGGGGGGGGGGGGGGGGGTGGGCTCTTTGGAATGTTAGTCAAATGGAGGAATTCAGAAAGGTAATTCATGAGTCTAATTTGGGTGACTTGGGCTATGTAGGGTCGAAATTCACATGGAGCAACAAGCGGGAGTCAGGGTCTTTTGTAAAAGAGCGACTGGATCGGGCTTTGGCAAATCCAACTTGGTGCGGCTTATACCCGAATGCAGTAGCGGAAGTGTTGCCTGTAACCACCTCAACCACAAGCCTCTGTGGCTTCATTTTAAGCATAAATTTTGGAGGTCCCTATAACTTTTTAGATATGAAGCATATTGGAATGTGGATGAGGAATGTGATACGGTGATTACCCAAGCATGGAATAGTACTGCTCATGGCTGTAATTCAATGGAGATGACTAAGCTGAAGTTAGAGCAATGTCAGAAACAACTTTTGGAATGGAGTAAGCAGAAGTTTGGTGTGGGCAGTCGATATCTAAGATCCCTGGAACAGAGGCTAGAGAAGTTGCAAAGGAGGGAAAATCCTGGTGTCCTTGCTCAGATCAAGCAGATACAAGGTGAGATCAATAAGGCCCTTGAGACGGAAGACATCAAGTGGAAACAACGAGCTAAAAGAAATTGGTATCGACATGGTGACCGAAATACACAGTATTTTCATGCTTGGGCGAATCACAGACGTCGATCCAATTTTCTTAGCTCGATCAAAGACCTCTCAGGTGCAATCTGGATAGAACCGAAGGATATGGGATTGGTTTTTTCCAATTATTTCCAGTAGCTTTATTCCACTGAGGATGTCTCAGGGATTGAAGATTGTATTAGCGCGGTCCAACCGAGAGTATCTCCAGAGATGAATGCTCGATTGACAACAATTTTTACTTCGGAAGAGGTTGACCAAGCTCTGGGTCAAATGCATCATCTCAAATCACCAGGACCGAACGGTTTCGGAGAGAGCTTCTTCCAGAAACACTGGCAGATTGTTGGTGACGAGGTTAGAAAAGCTGTATTGGATTTCCTGAATTTTGGAGTGTTTGACCAGTCAATTAATTCTACATTTATTGCTCTAATTCCTAAACTCCCTACAGCCACATGTATAAGTGAGTTTAGACCTATTAGCTTGTGTAATGTAATTTATAAGCTAATATCCAAAGTGCTAGTGAATAGATTGAAACAAGTGTTGCCCTCCATCATCTCCCAATATCAAACCCCTTTCGTCCTAGGTCGGTTAATCACCGATAATATTTTGGCGGCATATGAAGCTCTCCACTCTATGGATACGCGCATGACGGGCAAAAAATGCTATATAACAGTGAAACTAGACATGAGCAAGGCATACGACCGGGTGGAGTGGCCATTCCTCGAAGCAATGATGAGGCGGCTGGGTTTTGCGGAGAGTTGGATTTCTATGATTTTGCGTTGTGTTACCAGTGTGACATACTCAGTATTGGTAAATGGGGTCCCTTATGGAATATTAGGCCATCTAGGGGGATCAGACAGGGGGATCCTTTATCTCCCTATTTGTTTCCCTTGGTGGCGGAGGGGTTGAGCGCGCTGTTGGTTAGGGCTGAAATGGGGAGACAAATTACAGGAGTTCCTCTCTCAGTTGGGGGCATTAGACTCACTCACTTATTTTTTGCAGATGACAGTCTCATTTTTTGTAGGGCAAACTTTACAGAGTGGGTGAATCTCATGGATATCCTCAAGAGGTATGAGAAAGCCTCCAGTCAAAGGCTTAATTCAGCCAAGACTTTAATCTTTTTTAGTAAAAATACTCGAGCGGGTTTTAAAGACTATTTGAGCAACTCAGCAGAGATTTCTACTACTTCGAGGTATGAGAAGTATCTAGGACTCCCAGCTCTGGTGGGACGCTCAAAGTTGAAGACCTTTGCTAGTATTGAAAGTAGAGTTCGTAAGAAATTGGATGGGTGGAAAGAAAAATTTCTCTCTCAAGCAGGGAAAGAAATCCTCATCAAGGCGGTGGTCCAAGCCATTCCCACATATTCTATGAGTGTTTTTCAATTGCCCAAGGCCCTTTGCAAATCCCTTAATTCTTTGGTGAGTCGGTTTTGGTGGAGGAAAAATTACGAGAGCAAAAGGGTTCCATGGATGAATTGGAAACACATGGGTATCTCAAAGTTTCAAGGAGGAATGGGGTTTCGGGATTTGGAAGTGTTCAACAAGGCCTTGTTGGCTAAGCAAGGTTGGCGGCTGCTTAAAGCTCCAAACTCACTGTGTGCTAAAATTATGCAGGAGAAATATTTTCCATGTGGGGATTTCCTTAGCGCCCGATTAGGGAGGAGACCGTCCTATGCATGGAGAAGCATGATAAGTGCTGAATGTTACACATTCAAGCCCTTTAATTTACATATGTTAAGCTCTTAGTTTTGTTATAGTTTGATGTTTTGTGTTTTCTTATATTTTACAGGTTTTGGAAGAAAATCCATCAAATTCCAAGATTATAATGAAGTTGGAAATCTCAATTTAGGATAGATTCAAACTCCAAATCAAATTTGAATTTAAGGAAAGAGAAGTTGGCAAAAAAATCGTTATTCTTGGAAAGAATTCAGAATGAGCACGACTCAGTAATTTAATCATAACTTTCAGCTCAAGCATCGGATTACAACAAAATTTATGGAGTTGGAAATCTAAGACAAAATTAAACAAATATATCAGAAATAGGTTTTTCCTAATTCAGATGTTTACCATGCCAAAATCTCCCCGTAATAAAAGACCACAAATTTGTACGGATTTTAGAATCCTTTTCCTACTTGGATGAAAATTTCGAAAAAGAAAAAGACTTGTAATTATTCTATTTGGACTAGAAGTCCTATTTATAATTGTTTTAGGATTTCTAGAGCTTCTCTAATCTCTATAAATAGGTCTCTAGCCTTTGAAGAAAAACACACACAAGCTTTGAGGAATAATCAAAGGCTACATCAAGAAGGAGGTTTTTTTTAGTTGTTATTTTCTTTCTTCCTTTATTTATTTTCTGTATGTATATAATTTTAGTTTATCTTAGTTGTAACTAATACTTTAGTTAGGGCTCAATTGAAGCCCTAATCATGTCTCTTTAAGTCTTTCAATTTGCTTTGCTACAATTTATATATTGATGCTTAACTTGATTCATTCTAGTTTTTTTAAATTCCTCGCATGTTTATGTTTGGCAATTGGCCATCATATGCATGTGGTATGGATTTGTTATTTATGTCAATTTGGATGACCGAGTCCTAGGCATGATAGAGAAACGAAAGAACCCCGACACAAGTTCTTGGATTAATCAACATAAAGACAACTGGAATAGATACCATATTCCAATCTGAGTGTGTTTACCGATTTCCATAGATTTATGCTTCCTTGAAGAACAACTTAGTAGATGCCATGCTAAATCCTTCAAGGAAGAAAAGAGTTAGAGTAGATACCATGCCTAACTCGTTACTCAGGGAAATCAATAGCTTTAGGAGAAGATACCATTCCCTTGTGGCTGGTAAACATTAAACATTATGTTATGATTGTAGTATTGTGCATATTTTGAATTTTATTTGAGTATGATTGGCAGTGGATATTGAAGCCCTACATTTTCTTCTTATTATTTTTAATTCAATCTTTTATCCCGTCTTATTAAATTTATTTCTTTTAGGAATATCTTTTTAAACATAATTTACAAATCCTCGTGGGAATGATCTCGTATTTGCCTACTATACTATCTTTCTGATCTTGTGCACTTGCGAGTAAAACGTACAAGAATTTGCCTATTTATTTAGGTAGATATTTGCACAACAAAACATATTTCAAGCTCGGGATGTTTTGGAGCGCGGGCTAGGTTGGAGAGTGGGAAATGGCGAGCTCATACGAATTTGGGGGGACAAATGGCTTCCTCCTCCAAATTCCATTTTGATCCATAATCCTCTTCAGGGTTTGGAGCATGATTCTCGGGAAAGCAAGCTTATAGATCTTCAAACACGGTGGTGGAATTTTGATCTTATTAAAACTATCTTTGAGCCTTGGGAAGTAGAGCTAATCTGCAGTATGGCTGTGAGTCCCATAGGACAATCGGACCAGGTGGAATGGCAGGGTACTAAACATGGCTTGTTCTCGGTGAAGAGTGCTTATTACATGGAGATGCAATTTAAAAGGCAAACTAGGGGAGAGAGCTCAAGAACAGGGCAGGAGGATGGGATGTGGAAAGCTATTTGGAGTCTGAACGTACCACCTACATGGAAGCATTTTGTGTGGAAGATGTGTAATAATATACTTCCAACCAAAGTCAGTTTATTTGCAAAGAATATTGTTCAATCTCCTTTGTGCCCGTGCTGTCAAAGAGAAGAGGAAACTTTTGCACACATTTTGTGGACTTGCCCCTTCTCTTTTGCTGTTTGGCAAGAGTGCCCGAGATGTATTCAAAAGCTGGCCATGGACCCCACAGATGGTAGAAGCCTTTTCGAAGGATGGCTGCAGAAGTTGGAAGGGGCTGATTTCATTTTTGCTATTGCTGTGGTGAGGCAACTATGGTTGAGGCGTAAAGCTTTTGTTTTTGAGGAAATGTCCATCCCTCCCATGCAGGTTCTACAAGTGGTGAGATCAACTTTGGAAGCCTTTGAAGAAGTTTTTGTAACCATGGGCCCTGCACGTGGTATCCTAAAAATTGGAAGTGTGAAATGGAAAAAGCCCCCATTGGGTATGTTGAAAATCAATTGGGATGCTGCTTTGCAAAAAGAGACAAAAATGATAAGTGTTGTTGTTGTGGTTCGTGATGACAGTGGTTGTTTTGTAGCAGCTCTTTCAAGGATCATCCCCTACATTGTGGATCCCCTCACTGCCGAAACGGTTGCTGTGTGGCATGTTGCCCAGTTTGTATGCGAGATGGTTTACCAAAAGGTAGTGTTGGAAGGGGATTCTTTGAGTGTTATTTCAGCTTTGCAAATGGTAGGCCCTTGTGGGAGTGGTTGTTGACAGTTAATCTCAGACACTCAGGTTATTCTTTCTAGTTTAGAACATCAGAGTTTTAAACATGTTAAAAGGGATGCGAATAAGGCGGCCCATGGTATAGCCAAATTTGCGCTCTTTCAATTGTTAGACAAAGTCTGGGTGGCTGGTTGCCCCCCGATTATACAACATATTGTACTTGCGGAGCAAGTGGAAGATTATTGATCAATGAAATTCTTATTTTTCTCAAAAAAAAAATAAAAAAAATATTGTTGATATAATTATTACATTATACATTGTGCCATATGACATGAGATTTAATATCATATAAATTGTTAGATCATACTTAAATTAAATCAAATGAATTGTTATATCATATCACCTATTGTTGTTACATCATAGTACATTGTTATAACTTAGATCACACTTAATTATACAACAATACAAAATAAATATATTTTTTATATGATTATTACATTATATATTGTGCCATATGACATGAGATTTAATATCAAATAAATTGTTAGATCATACTTAAATTAAATCAAATGAATTGTTTGATCACATCATTTATTATTATTACATCATAGTATATTGTTAGAACTTATATCACACTTAATTATACAATGACACAAAATAAATATTATTGATATGATTATTACATTATATAATAAAGATATAATGTGTCATATCACTTAAGATTTAATATCATATAAATTTTAGATCCTATGCATTTCATATAAATTCTAGTTATAATACATATGATCATATAATATAATTATATGAATTCTAATAATTATACTTAATTTATGATTATAAGAAACACATTGTTGATTTTAATGTTAATCAATAGATTTGAGATTATACCAATTACATTGTCATTGTATATAATATGATTATTTGAATAATACGATTAAGTATCAAGATTTTCATTAAATCATATAATTAACAATTTATTGTTAATTCAACAATCATTAGATATTTAATTATTAGACTTAGAGTCCTAATCTCTTAGATCATATAAGATATAATCATATTAATTATCTTTTATAATTAAATTATATATTATATAGATACTTATAGATATAACTAATAATTATATATTGTATAACAATAATTAATCATTGTTAATTAATAAGTGATATACTAAACAAGTTATTTTTATCAATATATATGCATATATTTATTAATAAATATGTATATTAATAAATATATACGAGTTAAGCTAATAAGCGAGCCGAGCCTTTTTACGAGTATGTTCACGAACTTTAAACGAGCAAGCCGGGTTTTATACGGGTATGTATCGTTTAATAATCGAGTATAGTTTTGTGTCAACGAGTAGCTCATTTAATAACCGAGTCACGCACGAACCGAGCCTTATCGAGACGAGCCCGAGCGAGCTCACGGGTAGCTTTGCTTCGTTTACATCCCTACATGTATGCATGTATGGCCGAGATATGACGTTGATTAGACTTGTTTGAATGTTTTATATTTGGAGTACCTGTATAACATGAGTTTTTCAAAAGTTCGGAATGTCATGTATGCATGTGCGACCGAGATATAACGATGATTTGACTTGTTGAGATGTAAAGTTTTGGAGTGTGATGTGGTCTTTTGTTTACCAAAATATATCAATAATAATAATTACCACTCGCAATAGGATGAATCCTTGTAAGATAGGGCTATAGAGAGGGTGTCGAACCTCAAGGACTGCAGGGGTATGGTTATCAAGCTTTTCGAGATTAAATATAACTTAATTAAAAGATTGTTGAATTTGTAATTAACTAAAGTGCATAAAATAAACGTAAAAGAGAATTGAAATATAAGGGAGAGAGAAAAAGAGTAGAGTATTGACTTCACCGCTATCCGCACATCAATGGTTAATCATATTTAATTAGAAAAATTCATTCTATGCATGCTATAAATAAACAAGAAATTACCATATTAAAGCATAAGTATAATCCATCTTCGGTTGGCACGGACCGTCCACCTAACCACTAAGATGCGGTACGACCCGTCTTCCCTAGGCATGGATTAGCTACGTTTTTAATAGGATACATACAATCAATGAAAAAATATAACCCATCTTCGGTTGGCGCGAATCGTCTACCTAAATTACACTAAACTAGGGTGTAGTACGATTCGTCTTCCCTAGGCATGGCCTATCTAATCCTCTTGATCATATGTCAATTAAACCCGTTGTATAATCATCATTCTCATAATCACAGAAAATAAGAATGATTTGAGTTCAATAAAGGTAAAAAGCTTTCTAAGACAAGAGAAGAATTCTACCAATATTGATTATGAATTGAAGAACAATTGCATTAAAAGATGAAGAACAATATCAAATTGTAGCAATTCTCATAATTATAAAACCAACATGCATAAACTAAAATTCTCTAAATTAAAATACAATCAAACCATTGTGCTTGGATAGGGCTACATCAATACCCTACAAAGGTTTTTAGCCGCTCATGAAGTTGCTGCAATGGCCTCTTGCCATGATTACTTCTCTTCAACTCTTTAAGCCTTCAAGAAGTTTTTTCTCTGAATTTGCTCTAGGTAGCAGTGTGTCTTTTGTAATGTTTAGAGGCCTAGAAGCTCTTGTAATTCCAGAAAAATCGTCTCTTGAGTCTTCTTGTCCAAGTAGGAGATTGAAACTTCAATCCAAGTAGAAAAAGGATTCCAACTTCGGCCAGAATTGTGGTCCTTTATTGCGAGGCAATTTTGATATAGTAAACGTCCGAATTTGGGAAAGCCTGTTTCTAACATATTTGTTTAATTTTTTATTATCTTTTCAACGCCACAAATTTTATTACAATCCGATATCTGACGCAAAAGTTATGATTCAAACACTGAGACATATGCAGAATCCAAATTTGAATCTAATCCGATTTTTGACTCTTAGTAGAGAAATTCCGATTTAATCCTTCACTTGATTTGATTAAACTTAACCACATCATATAGGTATCCTATATGATTGGTTAAGCTTAAACATATCTTCTAGGTCTTCTCAAAGTGTGCTTTAAGCTCAAAATTAATGGAATTAATTGTATCTTTATTTAAAACCTGAAAACAATAAAACAACACAAAATCAAACAAATAACAATGCTAAGGAATTAACATATATAAGTTAAGGGGCTTGAATGTGTAACATTCAACGCTTATCAGAGTGTATGTATACATGTATTCCCCAAAGGTTCGGAAGAAATGCATGCGTATATAGCCAAGATATTACGTTGAATGTTTTTCCTGTGATTTAATATTGGGAGTGCACGTATATATACTTATATTCCTCAAAGGTTCGGAGTACTCTATGCGTGTAGTGCCGTAATGTTATATCCATTGATTTTTCCTATAATGCCTTGTTTGGGAGTATGCGTATATTGGAATTCCTCAAAGGTTCGGATGACTTGTATGCACATAAGGCCTAGACATAGTGTCAACTATTTATTTAGATATCAATGTATGCCTGTATTTTTCAAAAGGTTCGAAAATCTTGTATACGAGAATATATGAGTCACATGATATATATTTAATGATGTGTATAATGTAGATTATTTTATTTATGAACCAAATACCATGGTTTACTTTGCCGGCTAAGAATCATTTTATGCAAAATTATCAATCCACAAATAGCCGTTATTGTAAACATATGGTAGAATTGTGGTGGTTGGCTCATTGTGAAAACTAGTGTGTATTATACTACTGAGTTGGTGAGTTCATACTTTCACATATGCGAACGAGGTTATGACCGCGATCGTGTAGATGTTGATACTTTGGCTGCAGGTACTTGAGATATTACAACTGAGGCTCTTCGCATTTGGCCGTAGGTGTGTCGGACTCAGATAGTCCGACTTTTGTAGACAGTTTGTATATGGCTTGTGTCGCGTGTGACACATGTTTTATATGGCTATTATTTGATGTATAATATTTTGATTAGCCTTAAACAAATAGATAGATGTATGGCTCTAATGTTATAATTAACATTTCTTAGTTTATGATAACAGTTTCAGCTGCATATTTGTTTATCTCTGATGTGTTAGGTACACATTATGGGATGTATACATTGATTTGACTTAACGACTGATCGTCATACCACTTTGGTGATTCCATTTTGTATATTAAAAAAAAGGGTTGTTGCATACATTATTTCAATACAAAATATTTTCACTTTCCCCTATCCTCTCTCATCTCCTTGCCTTTTATTGGGGATTGTGTTGGAATTTGTAAAAAATGTGAGGATAGGTAAGAAACTTGTATTTTGTAAAGAAAAAATATTGAATTATTATAAGGAAAGTTATTATAGAGTGTATTTAAATATAGAAACAAAAAGTAATTTTGTTATCTAAATTTAAGAAAAATTAAAGGAAAGTTGCTGATAATGCTCAAAGTTAGTCATCTCATGGGTGTAGAGATTGACCGGCCACTAGATTTGGGGTTTTTTTTTTTTTTTTTTTTTTTTTTCAATTAGACAATTAGGGTACTAAACTAAAAATAAAATCAATATATATATATAAAATGATGAACTTCATCCTATTTTTAAATTTATCATCTAATTATTAACACTAAAGTTTGTAGATCGTTTACACTGTATATATATATTTTGCGAAAGAAGATGTGTGAGTGACATATTTTTCCCGTGTTGTTAATTTTGTATTACTCCAGAGTAACTACTAATCTAGCGTGCCGGTACCCGGTGGTGGTCATACTTTTCCCATTGAAAAAGGTTCTGGTTGCGGGAGTAGAATAGGGTTTGCACTCTGCGTCCTTGTAACGCTCTGCAGAACAGCCAGCGAGAGAGAGGTTCAGATCCGACGCTACCCGATCAGCAGATCTATGATCTGATTGGATATGCCCGGAGGTGCGTTTCCTCCCATCTCCTTCTCTCGTATCATTTTCTTTAGTAGAATTTGCTTTTGTTACTTTTGTGTGTTGTTTACATAGATCTGTGCCATTTCGGTTATGGCTCTCTTTCAATTTTATCATTGGGTACCCGTTCTCTTCGCTTTTGTTGTTTGATTAGTAGTATTTGTGGGTCTGTGCAATATTTGTTCTTGAAAAATTTGTTAATGATCTGCTTCTGAATTTCGAGTCTTTGCATGTTGTATCAATTATCTGCTTTTGTGAGCCAATGGGTTGTTGGGATTCTTTTACAAATCCCAAACATCCCGTGTATTATGTACATGGACCTCACTCAATGGATCTGTGTTTTGTTTGGTAGAAAAACCTTGTATGCCTTCTTAAACATGTGCCCAAAAATATTCTTTGAATTTCTTTCTTTTTTTCTTCCTAGAGCCTAACACTCGAAATGGTTCCATCTTGTGTAGATTTGGTGTTGAATGTTTCCGTAAGACTAGTAGCCTAGACAGAGATCCACCACTGATTCAAACAGATCTGCTGTCTTCTCTTTCAATTTCAATGGCTTTATCGAAATGGAGGTTGCCCTCCGTATGCTTGGCTTTCCTCTATGTGGTTCTTCTCTTTTCGCATGCTTGCAATGGGTTTTATCTTCCGGGAAGCTACATGCACACTTATTCTACAGGGGAAACTATATTTGCCAAAGTTAACTCCTTGACTTCCATAGAAACCGAGCTTCCCTTCAGCTACTACAGTCTCCCTTACTGCAAGCCTGATGGCGGTGTCAAGAAAAGTGCCGAGAATCTTGGAGAACTCCTCATGGGAGATCAGATTGACAACTCACCTTACCGTTTCCGAATGAATGTTAATGAGACTGTCTTCCTCTGTACTACCAGCCCATTGAATGAGCATCAGGTCAAGCTCTTGAAACAGAGAACCCGCGATATGTATCAAGTGAACATGATTCTGGATAACTTGCCTGCCATGAGGTTCGTCAAGCAAAATGGAATTAACTTCCAGTGGACTGGGTTTCCTGTTGGGTATACACCAACAAATGGTAATGAAGATTACATAATTAATCATCTCAAGTTCAGGGTCTTGGTTCATGAGTATGAAGGGAGGGGTGTGGAGATCCTAGGGACCGGGGAAGAAGGTATGGGTGTTATTTCTACTGATGCTGATAAGAAGAAGGCATCCGGATTCGAGATAGTTGGTTTTGAAGTTATCCCCTGCACCGTGAAGTATGATCCTGAAGTCATGAAGAAATTTGACATGTACGCCAATATCTCATCTGTAGAATGCCCCATGGACCTTGACAAGTCTCAAATAATACGGGAGAAAGAGAGAGTATCCTTCACTTATGAGGTTGAATTCGTGAAAAGCAATATACAATGGCCATCAAGATGGGATGCTTATTTGAAGATGGCGGGTGCCCGAGTCCACTGGTTCTCTATTCTAAATTCACTGATGGTAATTTTTTTCCTAGCCGGTATAGTTTTTGTTATATTCTTAAGGACTGTGAGGAGGGACTTAACGAGGTATGAGGAATTGGACAAAGAATCTCAAGCTCAGATGAATGAGGAGCTTTCTGGGTGGAAGCTTGTTGTGGGTGACGTGTTCAGAGAACCAAATTGTTCCAAGCTACTTTGCGTGATGGTCGGTGATGGAGTTCAGATTACAGGGATGGCAATTGTCACTATCATTTTTGCAGCCCTTGGTTTCATGTCACCAGCTTCACGAGGAATGCTGCTGACAGGAATGATTGTTCTTTATCTTTTCCTGGGAATTGCTGCTGGGTATGTTGGTGTACGTCTCTGGAGAACCATAAAAGGAACTTCAGAAGGTTGGAGGTCTGTTTCCTGGTCAGTTGCCTGCTTCTTTTCTGGAATTGTCTTTATTATTCTTACTGTGCTGAATTTCATTCTCTGGAGCAGCAATAGTACTGGTGCTATTCCCATATCCTTGTACTTTTTACTCTTGTTCCTCTGGTTCTGCGTTTCGGTGCCACTCACCCTCCTTGGAGGATTCTTAGGGACACGAGCTGAGGCAATTCAGTACCCTGTGCGAACCAACCAGATCCCAAGGGAAATTCCTGCACGCAAATATCCATCATGGCTTCTTGTTCTCGGTGCAGGGACGCTTCCCTTTGGAACCCTCTTCATTGAGCTTTTCTTTATCTTTTCTAGCATCTGGCAGGGGAGGTTCTATTATGTCTTTGGGTTCCTGCTGATTGTTCTTTCGTTGCTAGTTATTGTTTGTGCTGAAGTGTCAGTGGTCCTCACCTACATGCATCTGTGTGTGGAGGATTGGCGATGGTGGTGGAAAGCTTTCTTTGCTTCAGGTTCAGTTGCTCTTTATGTGTTCCTATATTCAATCAATTACTTGGTTTTTGACCTGCAAAGTTTGAGTGGGCCGGTGTCAGCTATACTATATCTCGGGTATTCACTCATCATGGCAGTTGCAATCATGTTGTCGACTGGCACCATTGGCTTCCTTATGTCTTTCTACTTTGTTCATTACCTATTCTCATCCGTAAAGATTGATTGAAGGTTATCGCCAGTATATTCTTCTTCAATCATTTGGAGAAGACTCCAGTATGTAGGAAGAGGAAATTTTCTTGGTTAAAGTTTTTAGCTTTACCTGTCTGAGGCTGATTGTTTACAGCACATATTAAGAGGCTCTCAGATGATTGCTGATGCTACCAAAGCCTGTTATATTTTCCGTGCATCTCCAGTTTAGAGGACTTCATAATCTTATTTTGCTCTCTTTCCCTACATGATCTGCAGCACACAATCCCCTACCCCCCCCCCCCCCCCCCCCCCACACGTCTTTTTGTGCCCCACTTTGTTTTTTACACTTGCTAGTTTTGAGGTTCATTTGCATTATGTGTTTCAGTTTAATCAAATTGTTCGGAAAAGTTGTAATTGTTTAGACTTTCTATCCTTGTATTATCTTTCCTGTTATAACTGAATAGAAAGATTGTTACAATCCTTGTGTCTCATATGGGTTAGTTTAAATTTGACATGTGTATATAGGTTTTTGGGCACTCTCTCCTTGTAAATTGATTTTTAAGGGTGGGTTTTACTTAAAAGTTTGTAACAAGGTAAGTATTAGAGCCAGGTTTTCATAACCCACAACTTCAAGTTATTGAGGATCGTCTATATCAACTTGTTGACGATAGTATGCAAGAATTCCAAAAAAAAGTGGATGAGTTGTTTGCCAGATTGGATAGCAGTTTAGCTGAACATAAAAATGGAATTCAGTGTTGTGAGCAGCAACAAACGGTGGTAGCTCCGTATCCTTTGCCATAAAAAATATTAGCTGAACTTTCACCACCAAAAATTCATTCGCACCGTTCAATCCACCAACAACCACCATCTCTCTGCACCAACAACCACCATCTCTCTGCACCACACGGGTCTCTGTAGGGACAACCCCAACTGGGTTTTCTCCACAACACAGGAACAAGAAATTTGTTGGTCCGATCCAGGCAGCCTTGTTTTGTGGTTAACCGTTAAGAAGAAAAAGAAGAGTAGGCCGTTAGTGAATCTAAGCATGAGAGCATATACGCAAAAGGTGCATCTACTTGACATCTTAGTCAACAAGGTCAAGTCTGTTAGGAGACTGATCAAGGATTTGACTATTAAACTTACTCGTAGCACAATTTCAGTCAAGGTTGTGATCCGATCCCAATTATTCCCACAATTAGAGTCCTTTTGTTACTTTCACCAAATTTGAAGAGCTTCAGCCATCAAAGGAGTTTTCAACCCATCTGTCCGGCTACATTTCCAGAATGTGGCAAATCCAAGACTACAATTTTCTAAGCTTGATGCAGAAATTATACAATGAAATTTAAGAGCAGGAATTTTAAGACCTGGAGGACAAGGTCCGTTTTAAGGGGAATGGAATGATACGTGTGCAAGCTAGTGGATGGATAGAATTTGTTAAAGAGTTTGAAGTCCTCTAGTCCTTATCATGTGGGTTTTTAGTTTATGTCAGTAATGTTATTTTGCAATAGTGTTAGTTTAGAGATATGATACATTTACAACTTTTGTATAACTTTTTTTTCAAACTAACTATTAGATCTATTTTTCTAACATTAGTTTATAGAAAATGATCAAAACACTCACAATGCACAACAATGATACAACACCAATGCACATTGGGGTCCCACACATTGGGTTCCACCCCAAATGTGACTTGGTGTTGTACCATTGTTGTGCACAAAGAGAGACAACTTTTAATTGTACAACTCCAACGTATAACTTTTTTTCAAACTAACAATTGGATATATTTTTTTACGTGTGGGTCCTACATATCTAATTATGGTTAATTTTAAAAAAAGTTGTTGGAGTTGTATAAGAGTTGTACGTATCATATCTCATTAGGATCGATTTTATTATTATTAGTAGTTGTTATCTCCTTTATTGCTTTAGTTATAGCTGGGTGTTTAGTATTTGTATTTGAGTAGAAGTTGTTTGCCGCAACATATGAGAGTTATGTTTTAATTCTAAAGTCTTAGTGTCAATATCGAGTGTTAGTAGGGTAGGAATAAATTTCTTTACGTTAGTAGTTGAGTTGTAGTCCACCTTGAAACCTCATGTGGGACTCTTTTATTTATACTTTGTTTCCTTTTAAAAAATAAGAAGAAAATAATTAAAAAAAAATCAAGAGAAGACAAAGGCATGGAGGCTACTGCTTTGAAGGTAAGCTTAATTGAAAAAAAAAATGTCAAGGATATATAACGTATGTAAGACTCTAAGTTCAAATCCACTTATTGAGATTTCAAGATTTTTAAGACCTTGAGGACAAGGTTTATTCAAAGAGGGGTGGAATGTTATGTGTAGTCATTGTTTTATGATTAGGTTATTCAGTTTAATAGTGTTTTGTTGTTTTACTAGCCAGTTGTTCAGTTCATTATTTGTTTTATTATTGCTGTGGCGTACGTAGGACTCTTAGTATTAACACCGGGTGTTAGTAGGAATAGATTTAATTATGTTAGTAGTTGAGTTATAGTCCATGTTGAAATCTGTTTCTCATGAGACTCTTTCATTGTATTTTGACGTTATTAAAGTACAACATTGTTATGGAATAAAAAATGAATGAAGTAAATTATCAAACTTTGTATTTGTGAGTTGAGAGCACTTTTAATTGCTCATAGGAGGTCAGGATTTCTCAAAAATCCTACAATTAAATATATTTTTCTTGTTAGTTTCTCATCCAAATATTAAAAATATGAAAAATTGGAGAGCATATATAACCCAATTGCTGTAGGAAGTTTACATCGATCTCCGGTGGGAGAGGAAGTGATTGAAGTTCTTGAGTGGCGAAGCTCGTATTTGCTACCAGCACTTAATTGAGATGTAGACTAAGGTGTGGATAATCTCATTGGTTGATATAATTCTGAGAAACCATTTACGTATGGCCTGGCCTTGAGGTGTCCATCTTAAGATATGGCCTCTCATCATATAGTACTAGACTAATTAAGTCGTGATGGCTTAGGACTTATTCGATCTTATGTGGATTGAAAATTGAGTCTTTGTTGATTTTGTTCCCAGTAATTTCACTTGATCACTCACTCTCTCTCCAATGTTTGGATTGCTTGCCCCGCCAATTCAAGAAAAATGCTCATGAATATTTCTCGAGAAGGATCAAATGCCGCCTGATTCGCTACATTCGATATATGATGGTCCACTCAAGGAGGCATTAAGAGGTCTATTTTCAGTTCTTAACATGCCATTTCTGAGAGAGTAGAGTTACACGAAGATCACAAGTTTCTAACATAACGTTACAAGAGAGAGAGAGAGAGATAGAGACAGACAGACAGACAGACAGAGAGATACACAGGGGTTGGGTTGGTTGTTCCAAACAACGAAGCTAGGGACATTATGTATAAGCCTCTTAATTAATGGAACTTGAGGCTAGTCAAGACGTTGTTGTTGACAGGGTCAGCTAAGTGATCCAGGAGGTTTTGGAAAGGGCCAACTCCTGTGACAAGAGCCTGTACAAAGTAACCCAGTATGGCCAACATGGCCAACCTCCCATTCTTTACCTCCTTCAGCTTCAAGTCTTTCAACGACTTCTCGTCCTTTCCAAAGCCAAGAGGGTTAAACAAGGGTCCCCCAGGGTAGGGTGCCTCCCCAGACCCTCCCAAATACTTCTCAAACCCCAAAAAGTACTGTTTCCCCATCGATCCTGGCTTGGCCCAGTCTTGAAACCTCCTGTGCTCTGCAAATCCCATCAGTGCCATCTCAAACACAAAAAGAGTGTAGTTGTCTGCCCAGTAATTGTATGTCCCAGCCGGCGGAATCACGCCAGTTTTGAACCAAGGGAGGGCTGTTTCCGGAGGGATAAGGCCAAGCTTCCCAAATATCTCCGGTGCTATTGCTCCCACTGCACCCAACATGGCATAACGTCCGTTGATGACCTCGCCATAGGCCAACCATTTGGGCTCGATGAATCCTCCTGTACCTTCAGGATCTGAGAGGCCTAGAGGGTCGAATCCATAGTCACCCGGGAGGCTGTAAATTTATATATATTAATTTTCAAGAAAAGTGAATCAAATTAATATGAGTATATATAGGACGTACATCGAAAGCTGCTGCATAATGCACGCATGCAAGTCTAAATTAATCACAAGGAAATGGAAATTGCATGCATGAGTTACCTGCCGTCCAAGTAAGAAAGGCTCTGCTTGGATGCAAACCACAAGGGTCTATCTGCTCCTTGCTGAAATCAAATTAATCAAGCACATAAACATAGAATGTACATTATATATCCGTAACAGTTTGGACAGAAGAAGGATCTACACTAACCGAATGCTAGTAGATAATAATCAACAAACAAACCTTAACAGGTGGAGTGGCTGCTGCCCTTACTGCAAAGGAAGCTTTTTTTGAGAACCCAATTGGAGATTGGAGTGGTCTTGCTCCTAGTATCTGTCTGGTAGCCTCCACTGACGAGGTAAGAGATGATGATGATACCAGCGCCTGCGTTGCCATTTCCTTCTCTCTCGCTCTCTAGCTACTGCGGTTTTATTATCAAAGTAGTGAGCAGATCGACTGCCAGAAACTGATTATCTAAAGATTGAGATCCAGTTTTAGAACGACAAACAATTTACAGCAAATATGGGCCAAGCTGAGCCACTACTTGTGGGGCTCGGTGGCACTGATTTTCTGGCTGTTATGTTAGCTGACCCGACTTTCAGATTAGGTTAGGATCTGATTCTCCAACAAGCAGTGTACACGTGGCATCATTACTTGGATAAGGGATTTGAAGTACTCCCACTCGATCTCACGTGGCGGCCTCTGTATCATATATTTATATATTTATATTTGCTAGCGAGATTTTTAAACGTGCAATTGTTTTTTTTTTTTTTTTTGGTAATTACTCTAAAGGCCCTTTGAGATTGCATGAAGTTCTGCAATTAATGCAATACGATCCTACAGTATATTAGATATTATCATATTACTGACCATTAAACTCATGCAATAGGATCCTCGATCTTCAATTGAACTCAACCGGAGAAGAGCAAGTTATAAATAAAAGCATTTTGATAATTTTACACAATATAAAATTATTAAAATATCATTTTATATAACTAATCGGCTCTTTTTCAGTTGAGTTCTAGGTCCTAAACTCATGGATGTAGAAGAATATTATATAAAAAATAATGCTTAAGACTAGTGGCGGAGTAAGAATTTTGGCTCAAGGGTCAAGATTTTTAATGAAAAAAATTTAAGTTGAACAAAATTTTATTAAAAATATTAAATAATATATTAACAAAATAAATAAATAAATCAACAAAATTTAACTATTGTTTAAATAATGGTTAACCGGTTGATAAGGTCATTTTCGTAGATATGCTATTTGGATTTGGTCTCTATCATTATGATGGAAATATAATAATAATAATAAAAAAAAAATCTAATCAAAGATCTAGTGACAGATTTGTTAAACCTAAATTGACACGAACTGGTTTAGAATTTAATTAGAGCTCAATGAAATCATTATTGTTTTATATAATCTCAAGTAATTAATTACAATTATATATATATATATATATATATATATATATATATATATATATATATATATATATAAACGATTAATATTAAAGAGGAATTTAAATATAAAAGTTGTTTAATCAATTAAAAATTTAATTGCACATGTTAAACTTTTTTGACAAATTTGGCCAGTTACATAGTATTTATGGTAACTTAGGTTTAAAGTCGGTGACTCAGTGCTTTAAAAAAGAAAATGAGAAAAAGTAAAAAAAAGAAAGAAAGAAAAAAAGGTATAAATTCGGCGCTAAGAGGCGTCAAACAACAGGTCTTTCCTTATTTTATTTTTTTTATTTTTCCTAAGCGGCGTCAACGGTTCTCTTGTAAACAAAACGAGTGTTTTCTACTTTATTTAAACTTAGCGTTTTACCTTACTTAAATGTTGCATTTTGTAAAAAATAAAAGGTCGTCTTCCCTTCTTCCTTCTTCTATCTTCGTTACATAATCTCCTAACCCTAAACAGACTAACAGTTATAAGGAAAAAAAATAATATCGGTGGCTAAGCTTGAATCCTGGTCTGGTGTAAAGTCAATGTCCCTTAATGAGCAACTGGGGGGAATCCGGACATTTGATTGAGAGGTGAGGGGGGCACTTGACCCCTCTCGATTCTTTCTGGCTCCGCTCTTGCTCAATACGTTTATTATTCTTTTATCCTTTTAAATGTGATATTTAAAATTATAATTGAATTAAAATTTAATAATAATTCATTTTAAATTTAATGGTAATTTTTAAATATACATTAACAAGTAATAACTAAAGAACATAGGGACGGCCACAGGTTAATGCTTGGAAGCCCTTTAAAACTTAAAAATTTCTTAAAATTTATATTTTTTATAAGGTGAACTCTCAAAAATTTATTGTTTTCCTTAAAAAATAAAAAAATAAATAAAAAGAAAGAAAAGAAAAGAAATAGTTTTCCCCATTTCTGGTTCCGCCCTGAAAGAACATGTTAAGTCTTAGTCCCCAAAAGGCCAAAACACACAACAAAGGTCAAGAGTCTTCTACTGCTGTTTATTTTTTTTTATCTTTTTTTTTAAAGGAACTTGTGAAACTGCTGTTTAGATTGAAAGACAAATGAAGAATTCGAATTTCCTTAAACACTCAATATGCGTGTGGCCGGATGACAGCATTAGCAATGTAATTCGATGAGTTATATTATACCACTCACTACTAACAACCAAAAAAAAAAAAGTTTTTATCCTGACCAACCGTTGATGCGTTAGAGGGCCTAAAACGTCACTAAATTTTAGTAACGTATTATTTTTTACACGTGTACAACGTTAAGAATCAGAATGTCAAAACTGAAAATTTATTGATGTTTTAGTGTTTCACATGTCAGGAATTTAGTGACGTGGCAAATTTGGCGCGTCAATAATGTTATTGACGTGACAAAAATTTTAACACGGCAATAACTTATTGACATGTCAAAATTTTGCAACGTCAATAATGTCAAAAAATGACACGTCAATAACTTTCTTGACGTGCCAAAAAAAAAAATGACACATCTCTAAATCATGAACAAATTGATTATTATTATTATTTTTGCTTGCATGAATACAATTTTTGGATTTTTTGTGGTTGACCTGATAGACAATTTACATATTTACTTCCAAACGTACATTTCCATCAATTCATTGTGTACAACATCAAAATACTCATTTCCATCTATCTTCAACAATCACAACTATTCAAAATGAATGAAAAAAAAAAAAAAAAAAAAAAAAAAAAAAAAAAAAACTAGTTTTAACAAACATACAATCAAAGTATCTCTGTCATTACCAACAAAGACAAAATATACAAGAACAGATTACAAAATATGGAAGTATATAGTTACATCTAACTATATAAGAGTGTCCATAACACACGTTAAAGAAGAGAAAATGGAAGATGCAGTTAGTACAACATATGACCAAGTCCCACAAAGTGTTCAGCCCAAGTTGTCACCCATCGTAATGATCGAACAACTGTGCAGCATGCTCTGCACTAATTGTGAATGACAAAACAAACACAATTAACAAACAATATGATAGAATCATATTAAGTCCTAAGCATTGAGCAATGTGTGAACGTAAACAAACGTCACCATACTAAAAAAAAAAAAAATCATTATATTAATTATTACCTGATTCGCTGTCGACAAATGATCTCACATTCAAAAGAAGTGGGGAAGCTCTATCTGGCGCTGCGGTATGCTAAGTGACCTCGAGCTCGGATCTTGTTCTAAGCATCATTTCCTCAAGCTGGCGAAAACGGGCCTCATATGTGCCCAATGTTGTTGCCAACTGAGCATCCTTTTCTACAAGTCGTGCCGTCATCTGAGTCTGTGGCGCCAACAACACATCTATCTCTGCTCCGCGTTGTGCCCGCTCAGCCTCTAGTGCTAAGTCGAATAATTTTGAGAGATGGTGGAGTGCCTTGGGTTCTGTGACCGTGCTTGTGAGGGTGTAAAGTATGAGTGTATGGTTCCCTGCACAGGCAAAACATTTGGTCCAACCTGTCGAACTCTACCAGCATACTCGGGCTTATTTTCGTGCGCCTGGGCTTATGCGTCGTTCGGTGCCCAGCGTACCGTCCCTTGTGTCACACTCGACGATGCGGCAGGGTTGGTTGGTAGTAGCTCTTTCATCCTCTCCTGTATGTTGTATTAAATGTTGGTGTGTCAGACAAGTATTAAGCGTAAAGAATTTATCGCACATATAAGTAAAACAAGATATGAAATGTGAGTAGCATACACATCTCTCATTTACTATGTCATTCGGATAGTTTCCATCCTTCTTCTTGTGGGTCTTTATGTAAGCCTCAGCCGAAAAAATAAAACATAAACACATGTTTATATATATATATATATATATATATATATATATATTCAAATGTTTATATCTATATGTATAAGATGTTTACACCTATATGTATAGGGTAAATTACATACATACACTCTCATGTGTCAACCTTGCAAAGCTCTTGGACCCGGTGCAGTGGGGAGTATCGTGCAATGCTCGCAATCTCTTCTTATGAGCAACATACTCCTACACAATTAACATTCTTAATATGTGAGCACTAACACAATTACATGCAATTAATCAAATTACACAAAATAGTAATATAAATCATGACCTACCTGATTTTGCTTGCCACACCATTTATCCAACAACACCTCCAAGTCGACGAGGTCGTACTTAATTGGAGAGATTTGCTTCACCCACTTTTGCTTGTACTATGTCAGGCGTATCGTCCAACTGAATGGCAAGCTTGAGTTTTAATGAGTGTGAAAATAAAATATGACTTTTAAACAACCCAAGTGTGTGTGTTTGTGTGCAACAAAATATCTTAAATGCGAAATTTAAATAAGACAAGATATTTGTTACGAAGTGAAAACTCTATGAAGAGAAAAAACCACTCCAAGGCAGCCAAACCCAAGAACTCCACTATCCAAAAACAAAGCTAGTTACAAGATACTCGTACTCACATACCCTTATGCAGTAGTCATACCTTTAACTTTGATACGAAGCCCATCGTGAATGTTTCCCAACTAGATCTTCCACCTAAATGGGTTTTTGATGGATTCCTTTACCTTAAGGCTGACCCTTAAGATAGACTTCACACGAACGGTTGAGCACACACTGGTAACGGCTTAAGAGCTAGTGGATCTTCAATTCTCCCTAAACACCCTTTCAAAGCACTATGGAATTCACTGTCGAATTCTGTACAAAATACAAGCATGGGGCCCTCTATTTATAGGCTTACAGGAAACCTAAAACTGCTAAGATCGGGCTCTGGTTGTCGAGCGTCTGGACGGAAGTTAGCCACGTATGGACGGTTTTTTGCGATATCCTTTCAGAAACAGCGTAATTTTATCTTTATCAGGTCCACGTCCGGACGGCTTGACCGAGCGTCCGGACTGTCTTCGCTATAACTCGTAGCGTTCGAACTGAATACTGGAATATTCTGAAATGCTGGATAGCATCCAGACGGCTTGCAGAGACTTCCCAAACAATGTTGACTTTTGAAATTCAATTCCGTGTTGAATAAAGATTGACCTATCGTCCGGACGGTGTTGCTCTGACGTCCGGATGTCTTCAATGTTATTTGTTAGACATTGCGGGGCGTCCGGACGCCTTCAAAGGCTCGTTCGGACGGTTACACAGGAACCGGTTGATTTGGCTTGAAATTTGCAAGGACTCTTCATAGACATCTTCTAGAAGCTTGTGATCAGTCACATGCTTTAATTTGAACACTGTTTGAATACATGAAGATTCTGAATTGAAAATCGATCATCCTGTTAATTTGCAACCATTACATAAAGTGTTTTTGTCAACCAGAATATTTTTTTGATAAGTATTTTTGTCAACCAGAATGTTGCCAATATAAAATACTAACAGAGTGCTTCTCACATGTTAATTAAAAAATTATATGCTTTTTACATGCTAATTAAAAAATCAAGTGCTTCTTACATGTTAAGAGACACATAACAGTTTTATAAGAAATAAATTTCCTCCAAACTAGGTGGAGGGATTTTTTTTTTTTTTCTAATTAATGAATAAATTTACATTTCTCTCTAGTTTAAAGACTAGAACACTTGCAAAAAATAATTTGCAACTCACCTAGTGGATATAAAAAAAAAATGCATAACCCACAAACCAATCCCAATCCAAAACCACAAACCTGTAGTGCCAAAAAACTACATGTTACAAATCTGCAGAATCATAGGGAGAAACAAACCAGAGCTAAACACGTACACTTATACACTCACATTACAATAAAAAACCAAATATACACACAAATCAACACAATATCTTTACATGTATTCCCGAACTTTCACAAAAGGGCTTCATATATTTTCCTGTGTCCTTTTAAAACTCCCAATAGAGATGAGCTTTGTCCTAACTTCCCATCTGATTTGAGCAACAATATTCTTTTCCTCTGTATAGATTTGGCTATCATGCCTAATATTATTACATTGCTTCCAGATGTGGTAAATTGTAGCTTCCCATCCAAGTCAGCAAAGAGTATAATTCATATTGTTCTTCCAACTCTTTAAACCCTAATACAACATGCGTTAAAACGGCTCAAAATATAATTAGAGCTGTTTTTTACAGTGTTAGTAAAAACGGCTTAAATTAGATCCGTTTTGTTAAAACAGCTCCAATGAAAACGGCTCAAAAAATCTCTTCTTCTTTTTATTTTTTATTTTTTGGGGGGTAATGACATCTCCCCAACATGTATGAACCTCATCCACCAAGCAGGTTTGCAAGATAATCTGCCAAATGGGTTTACTAAAACCACATCGGAAAAATAAGTGGCCTCTCCCCTCGATCCATACAACTCATACAGAAAACACAAAGAACATACACTTCCATGGTTAACCCATCTTTCCATCCTCTCCCCCGGACCGGCCAAGACAGTCTCTAACTGCAAGCCGTGTAATAAAAGCATGCTGGGGTATGGCCATTGAAGACCAAACAATCTTCCATTATTCGACTTCTGTGCTCTTACTCCCAATATAATTATTAGGCTGCTTCCAGGTCGAAGGAAATTTCTTCAAACTACCTTGGTAAAATTAACCTGTGTTTATTGAGCATGTGCTTTTCACATGTTAATTAAAAAAGTTAGTATTTTTCACATATTAATTAAAATAATTGTATATTTTTCGCATATTAAGAGGCACAAAATTTTTCAAACTTAGTTGAAAAAAATTTCCTCTTAACTAGTTTAGAGGAAATTTATGCCCTTAGCGAGTTAGCGCTAAATGCTACGTCAAGGGCCCAAGGCAATGTATCACTAATTGCAAATGGATCCACTGAAAAAGCAAATACTGAGGAAGACTTTTCCTGCAAAATTGAGACTTTTATCGTACATTATGACCTGTAAAATAATGGATTAAATTGGATTAAATTTTTTTAACACAATATTCATCAATTTTGTTTTTAACACAATTTATAAAATTATTATATATTTTTTAAGCATATAAAAATCATGTGATTCTTACATGCAAATTAAAAAAAAGGGATAACTTTATAAAAGAGTATTGAATTATATACCGTTTTGAGATAAGGGCACTGAACTAGCAAACGTTTCAAATTGGGTATTCAAGTTTTCAAACGTCTCACTTAAGGGTACTTTGTTAGGATTTATTGTTAAATCCTGCAAAAATTTTCAAAATACCCATGCGTTTATTTTTTTTTAAAAAAAAGGGGTAATTACCTTTTCCCCCCATGAACTATCGGCCAATGTCATTTTGCCCCCACGAACTACCACTTCGACCAAAAGAGAGCATCAAACTACCATTTTTACACACTTTGCCCCCTTCTGTCAGTCTAATTCATGCAAAGACGAAAATGCCCTAACTCAATTTTGAAAATGACTGAAATACCCTCATTTTTTTTTTTTTTTTAAAAAAAAAAAAAAAGACTGAATGAAAGGGGTGGCTGCCGCCACCCCTGAGGTGGCCGGGTGGCCTGCGAGCCACCCCAGAGGTGGCTCCGGCCACCTCTGGGGTGGCTTGCGGCCACCCCGGAAGCTGGGTGGCCGCGCGGCCACCCTAGAAATGACCTAGGGTGGCCGCGCGGCCCCCCCAGGTTCTGGGGAGGCCGTGCGGCCACCCCAGGTTCTGGGGAGGCCGTGCGGCCACCCCTTAGGTCGGGGTGGGCCGCGAGCCACCCCAGAGGTGGCCGGAGCCACCTCTGGGGTGGCTCGCGGCCCACCCCGAAAGCTGGGTGGCCGCGCGGCCACCCTAGAAATGACCTAGGGTGGCCGCGCGGCCCCCCCAGGTTCTGGGGAGGCCGTGCGGCCACCCCTTAGGCCGGGGTGGGCCGCGAGCCACCCAGAGGTGGCCGGAGCCACCTCTGGGGGTGGCTCGCAGGCCACTCGGCCACCTAAAGGGGTGGCGGCAGCCACCCCTTTTCCTTCAGATTTTTGGTTTTTTTTTTTTAAAAAAATATATTAATTTTAATATTTTTTATTAATTACTGTAGAGGGTATTTTGGTCTTTAAGTCAAAATTAACGGTAAAAAATGGCATATTCCATCCAAAATTAACGGAATTCCTGACGGAAGGGGGCAACGTGTATAAAAATGGTAGTTTGATGCTCTCTTTTGGTCTAAGTGGTAGTTCATGGGGGCAAAATGACATTGACCGGTAGTTCATGGGGGGAAAAGGTAATTACCCAAAAAAAAAATTTATAAAAATTTTCAAAGATTCAGAGAAGAGTATTTTTGCAAATTCTAATAAATTTTGAAAACACCTAGATCTTAGCAATTTTTTTTTCCTAAAAAAATTAGGGGTATTTTGGGTACTCCGTTAAGATTTAACAGCAAATCTTAACGGAGTACCCTTAAGTGAGACGTTTGGAAACTTGGATACCCCAGTTTGAGATATTTGCTAGTTTAATATCCTTATTTCAAAACATCGTAAAATTCAATACCCTTTTGTAAAGTTATTCCTTAAAAAAAATTTATACTTTTCACATATTAAAATATACGTAACATTTTTATAGACCGAATTTCGCCGGAGTCCGATAATAATAGGTCTCAATCTGAAGTTAGTCTCAAGTTAGTTTTTAGACTGTTATTGGGCCGAGCTAAATGAAGCTCTGACCACATTTGGGCTTGGCCTTGATCAAACTTATGTTGGAGTAGAGAAATCCTTGTGAGAGGCTGAGAGCATTGGTACTGGAGTGTCGCGAATTCACCGGATGTTTCCTCAAGTGGCTTGCTCAGAAATACTTGTGAGAGAAGTAAATGTTAATGACATGGCACAGAAATGCAGAGGAGTGCAGTGTAATGGGGAGAAAGCCGACCGCAGATGATCCGGAGCCCATAAAAATCCTTGCTAACAAAAACCCGTACCATAAGTCATAAAAAGCCCATCTGCTCGCCTCTCTCCGGCGTCACTCCCCCACCCCCCGAAAAACCCCAAGTGCTAAAACCCTAACTCCCGAACATTTAAATCTGTCTCTCTCTCCGCAGCGTGCAGTCTCTTTTAGAAGAAGAAAATGGCGAGTATCATCTTAAAAAGGTCTTCTTCGATAATCTCCAGGCGGGCTCTCGCCGCCTTCACCACAGCCACCCTTCCAAAACTATACCTTCATCAGCACCATCCGCTAGCATCATCGGCATCCGACCTTCTTCCTGGAAATGGAAGTATATCTTTCTTCCATAAAGCCAGGGACTTCCATGCCAAATCTGGGCCCTTGTATTTCAGGGTCTCGTTGCCGTCGCAGGCCGAGTACGCTGCCGTAGACGATTACGAGGTGAACGCTGCCGCTGATGACGAGGGCCTCGAGATAGCCAAGCTCGGGATTTCCTCGGAGATTGTCTCTGCTTTGGCCAAGAAGGGCATCACTAAGCTCTTTCCCATTCAGGTCTTATACACAACATTTCTCTCTATTTCTTTTCTTCTTTCTGTTTGGTTCGTTTTCCTCTCGATATAAATAAAAACAAGAATCCCTATCTTTTCAGCCTAGTTTCTTTATTTTTGTGTGCCTTGCCTCACCCCTACTGATAGTGGGTTATCCTTGTCATAATCACTAATCATCTCTTTGTCCCTGTAGCAATTAATTGTGGTTTTCTCTTATATGTAGAAAGCGGTGCTGGAACCAGCAATGCAAGGGCGTGACATGATTGGTCGAGCTAGAACAGGAACGGGCAAAACTCTTGCTTTTGGAATTCCCATTATGGATAAGATCATTCAGTTCAACGCTAAACATGGGTTCGTTTCTTTGATCCATTTTTTCCCTTGTTGGTTGAGTGATAGAATTCCAACTGTTTCCTAAAAGTACATGTTTTTATATATGTTTCATCATACAGGCGGGGCAGGTATCCGCTGGCGTTGGTTTTGGCCCCAACAAGGGAGCTCGCCCGCCAGGTTGAGAAGGAATTTGCTGAGTCCGCGCCAGGATTGGATACAATTTGCGTTTATGGCGGTACGCCCATCTCAAGCCAAATGAGGCAGCTTGACTATGGTGTTGATGTAGCTGTTGGCACACCTGGTCGCATTATTGATCTTTTGAACAGAGGTGCTCTGAACTTGTCAGAAGTTCAGTTTGTTGTTCTTGATGAAGCTGACCAGATGCTTCAAGTTGGCTTCCAGGAGGAAGTTGAAAAAATCTTGGAGAAGTTGCCGCGGGATCGTCAGAGTTTGATGTTCTCTGCAACAATGCCATCTTGGATAAAAAAACTCACCCAAAATTACCTAAAAAATCCACTAACAATTGATCTGGTGAGTTTGTAGCTTCATTTTAGTCAATCATCAGATTATAACGTTAACATACTATTTGTCCTCGTAGTTCTTACTATGCCAACTTTTAAGGGTATGCTTGATGGATCCGATTCTATGCTTTCTTGCATTATTACTTTTCTGTGAGCTTGATTTGATTCTGTAGCTTGTAGTCGATGTCATTAAGGAGTAGGAGTTGGAGATAAAAAGGTTTAATCTCGTATGTTGTTCATATTATAACGGTTTTAGTATTTGTCACTGCAACTTGAGGTCTATAGTTATGACTAAGTTATTTCTGAATCATGGCATCAGTATGTACTAAAATTCGAGGAAACCCTTTCTGGTCCGTTCTGTGTTTGGACATCTAGTGTAACTGCAGAAAGTTGGGGTTCTAGTGTATGGCTACAAGCACATTAACGGCTTAACTGTCCTGTAGGTTGGAGATTCTGATCAGAAGTTGGCTGATGGAATTTCTCTATACTCGATTGCATCAGACAATTATGGAAAAGCTTCAATTATTGGACCTCTGATAACAGTATGGTTCCAGAACTTATAATATTTATATGTATTTTTAAATTTTCTCTATGTTTGATGGTCAATGTGCTTATTTAATTATTTTAATTATTAAATTCTTTTAAACCTTCATTTTGTTTTCTTCTTTGCAAAGGTCAGAGAACTTTGTGAGTTCTTGTTTTAACCTTGTTCACCATTGCTTCCATTCTCACCATCAGATTTGTTTGTCAGGAGCATGCAAAAGGAGGAAAATGTATTGTTTTCACTCAAACAAAACGTGATGCTGATCGTTTGGCATATGCCATGGGAAGAAACTACAAATGCGAGGCTTTGCATGGGGATATCTCTCAAAGTCAGAGGGAAAGAACACTTGCAGGTTTCCGAGATGGGAATTTCAATATTTTAGTTGCCACTGATGTTGCCTCTCGTGGCCTTGATATACCTAATGTTGATCTGGTAGATTTTTTCTCCATTCTTCTTTCTTATGTAAATTGTTTTTGCGTGATTATTAATCCTTCTTGGCTAGAAATTAACTCAGTGTCATTCTTAGAGCATCTCTAGCAATGATAGATATTTTACCCACTCACTTTTCAATACAAACTCAAACAGATTCTCTATTTTATTATCTACTTTTTTTTAAATATTATTATTCAGTTATTTTTTATTCTCTCTCTCTATTTTTTTTTTCTCACTCTCGCTCACCTAAACCGCCACGGCCTCTGGCCCTCTGCAACTCCCCGCTTCCCTTTCCACCCACTGCCTCTCTCTCTCTCTCTCTCTCCAAATCCACAAATCCCTTCTCCTGGAGATTATCTAATGTTCCTGACCATCAAGGTTACAAATTTTGGAGAGAAATGGTAGGCCACTGATGGCGTGTTGAGGCGTGGGTGATGGTGTGTGTGTTTTGTGAAAGTGGGTTGGCTTTGTGGCTGTTCTTTGTTTGAGGTTTGAGCATTGAGGGAGAGAAGAGAGATAAGGAGAGAGATGATGACTTGATGAGCGACAGGGAGAGAGAGAGAGAAACTGAAAGAAAAAGAATAAAAAATGCTTCTAGGGTGCTACATTGAATAGCAAAATATTGCTATTCACTGTAGCAACATATGCATTTTAGCTCCTCTGGGGCTAACCTGCTGGAGATAAAAATAGGCTCATAGTAGCTAAATATAGCTATTTTGAGCCTTTTAGCTACTCTGCTGGAGTTGCTCTTAGTTGACAATAGATTAATCCGCTTAGTTTGTAATTGATATATTAACTTGTTTCTCTGCTCCCCATTCTTTTCCTGTATGTATTATTCTTTTTGTTTTTCCATCTTTGCAGTTGATATATGTAATGATGGTTCATGTACTTTGCAATTCGGTATATCCTTGATTTCTAATATATGAGACCATGCTGCAAGCAGTTCTCCTGATTGGCCCGGCTAAGTTTTGAAAAAACTGGCTCAATACTTGTGCCAATTGAAAGTTTTGTTGCTAGCTGTTCTTTGACATTTCTTGGATAATTGTCTGATCAGTTACCTTTTATTTATTTATTTTTTAATTTATCACTTCGTTATCATTTATTGTCTGTATGCATGTGTGTATGAAAAAAGTATGTATAATTTCTAATTTCTTGGGATTGTTGCTTTGAAATATCATTCTAGATAAATAGAGTAATTTATATCATAGAGGATTTTGTATGCATGCAAGTGTTTTTTCTGGTGGTTCTATTTGTTTTTGTTGCTCAACATTTAAACTCATCTCTTGATTAGGTAATACATTACGAGCTTCCCAACAATTCGGAGATATTTGTTCATCGATCAGGCCGAACAGGTCGTGCCGGGAAGAAAGGAAATGCTATCCTTATTTACACACAGGACCAGGCAAGGGCTGTCAGAGTTATAGAGCGAGACGTTGGATGCAGATTTACAGAGGTTTGGATTTATCTCCATTTCCATTTGCATCATCCTATTTATTCACTCTGAGTTTGATACCTGTTTGACAGTGACACAACGCTTTCTTTCTTTCTTTTTTAACATGGGTTATAGGATGTTAATCTGGTGAGATAGAATATAGGTAGAATGCTTTTAAGAATGAAATGCAAGTCTCTTGTTAAACCAGTGGGGTCTATATGCTTGATGCAACTTCCCTCATTACACAAGAATTTAGTTCTCATGTTGCTGTGGATGTGGATAGCAATGCGGATAATATTTTTACTTGAGTAGATGTCGCCATATGTTGGTTTAAAAATAGTGCTAGTCTGGTTGTGAAGCACCATGTTATATGATAAGGATAAGCGATCGAAAGTACTGGGGAGGTAGTTTTTTGACGGTATTGTGTTTAGAATTCTATGGCCGATCTGAATTGTTGGTTTACTCTGAACTACATGAGCAGCAAACTAGCTATTTTCATATCATAGATATACATGTGCATATTCTGCACAATGCATGCATGATGACATATATGGTGCTGACTGAAGTACTCATAAGTAGCACATCCTACTACTCGTGTGACCTACATCTCTTTAGATAACTAAAAGAGCTCTCTCTAGAACAATTATGTGCATATAAAATCTACAGTGTGGGACTGATTTCCACCTTAGCAGATGTTTTATGTTAGACTGATTGCTTGGATACTTGTTGGTTATCAGCTACCCATAATTGCTGTGACCTACATCTCCTTAGATAACTAACAGAGCACAATCATGTGCATGTAAAATCTACAGCGTGGGACTGATTTTCATCTAAGCAGATGTTTTATGTTAGACTGATTGCTTGAATACTTGTTGGTTATCAGCTACCCAAAATTGCTGTTGAGGGTGGAAGTGGGGACATGTTAGCTGACATGGGTGGTGGTGGTAGATTTGGCTCTCATGGAGGCATGAGGGATCGTCGGTCTGGTGATAGTGGCTTTAGCCGCTTTAGCGGTCAAGGGCGTCCTGGATCTGGTCGTAGCGGTGGCTATGGAGATTCCTATGGTCAAACAGGCTCTGGACGTTTTGGTTCCTTTGGTGGCCCTGGCTCACACAAATCTGGAGGTGGTTTTCCTGGCTCTAGCTCAAACCGATCTGGGAACTTTAGTGGTTCTGGGTCTAGTCGTTCAGGTTCTTTCGGCGATTTTAGTAGTTCAGACCGTTCTGGTGGTTTTGGGGGCTTTGGTTCAGGCCGTTCTAGTGGATTTGGTGACAACCTATCAAGCCAAACCAGCAGTGGCTTCAGTGATTCTCGTACTAGACGTTTTGGCAGCTTTGGGGATGATAGAATCAATGATGATCAGAACACTGGGAGAAGAGCATTCTGACTTTGTTGAATGGTAAGCTTACATTTCTTCATCACAAGAAAAAGTTGGAAGTTAATTTGGATGATTGTTTTATTCTTTAATTTCTTTATTTGTTAATGTATTTTTAAGTTATGGGGCAGCCAGTAACAATAGGATACTTCCAATGGCAGGTAAGGAAACAATTGAAGACAGCTATCAATGCGGAGATGAATACTGAGAGACAATGATTTATTTGATTAATAGTGTTTCATGGGAGGGGCAAGCGGCTTATAGGGAATTCTGCACCTACAAGTACTAATATTTCTAGTAACTCTAAGACGTAGTGTTGAGATATTTTGTTGTTTATATTCTAGCTATGCCATTATCTAAAGAGAATAGTCGCATCTTCTTAGAGGAGGCATATGTAATTTATTTTGAAAGTCAGTTTTTCGTTTTTCTTTTGGCCTCTTTATTTATTTTCCTTTTCATCTGAGTACTCAATTGCTGAGAATGGACTGCTTTCCTTGGTATTGTTTAGATAAAATTATGGAGCACAAAAGTGGATTAAGAAAGTTGAGTTTACCAAAACAAATCATCATACTATATATTGTGAAAATGGTGTTTGAAACATTGTGAATGTCTTTGACAGGATAAACAATATCTGGGATCCAGCAGGAAAAAGGATAAATGGAAAACAGCCTTCATATATGCAAGTTGATGTATGGAAGATTATTGGTGTTCTTTTTTTATTTAAGTAGTTTGTTGAACATTTGAAAGAGTTGGTTCTCTTGCAGTGATGGACTGTACCATTTGGCGTATTATGAGGAGCACGAGCATGGGTTGGAGTGCGTTTCTACTTCTTTCCCTGTTATTTCTTCTTCTACCTACCTTTGTGAAATGATTCATTGGTAAAAGTAAAGCTTAGGCGTTATTTGGTTTGCGGAATTAGTATTTCATTGGAAAATTGAATAGTTATTATCATTTACTGGGAATAAAAGAGAGTGTAATTGAATGGTTATTTCTACTCTTAAATTTGATAACAAATCATATTCTTTAATTGTAATCTAATCAAAATTACTAAAAAAGGCCTTACATTATTCCTTTTTTTTTTTTTTTCTAAGGTTAAAAAAAAACACACAAATTATATAAAATAAAAAAAATAAAAAAAAAAAATTGAAAACTAGTGGGTGGCTGACTACCCCAATAGGTGGTCGGCCACCTACCAAAAAAATCAGTGGTGGCTGCAACTACCCGCCCAGCTATTTGGTGGGTGGCCGATCACCCCGGTGAGAATCGGAGGGGCCTGTGCCACATTGACAAGTTTTGGGAGTGGTGTGACTATCCTCGGCTTCATACAGAGTCAACCACCCATAAGGTGGGTTTTGTTTTTTTTCTAAAAAATGTAGTCTATTCTTTTTCGTAATGGAATATGTATTCCAATAAATAGACTCCTATCAAACAAAGTAATGACTATTCTTATGGAATATTTATTTCATTTTAGGGGTATTCTGCGAACCATATGATGCCTTAATTTTGAATATTAGAGTTACCTAATTAGGCATTGAATTTTCCTCTTTCCTAGTCCTTTTTTTTTTTTTTTTTTTTTAATTATATATATATATGTATATATATATCTTGCCCAGATAAGCAGGCTTGTATTGTCCTCCGAAGATTCTTCTTGCCAAGATGTATCTAAGCTTGATCTGGGTCTTGGGTTGAGTTATTTATTTTATTTTTTTATTTTTTAGAGTACGAAAAAGAAGAACAAGACATTAAGGAACTAAAAAAGAAAGAAGAGGAAGCCTTTCCAAAATAGGTAGGAAAAAAAGGCCCAACAAGAGGGGAATAAATGAGAATGCAGCCAGAGTGAAGTTCGGTTGTGTTATGTGCGTATCAGACATAGCCGTTAGCTGCTAGAAGCTTGTTGAGGTTTGAGAAGATAAATGAAGGCTTGTAGATAGATGATTCTGGAGACGTGGCAACCTCTGTGCACTCAAGTAGGAAGTGAATTACAGCTGGTGAGCAATTATCTAGAAGGTGGATTATAGCTGGCGAGGATTGAGGGAAGATTAAAGTTAGTGAAGCAAAACTGGTGCGTTTTGGGGGAGAGAATATCACGCACGTTGCTGTTAAACAGGAACGTGCGTGGGCCTGAAATTTAGCTGGAATTTTAGGGCCAAATTGTTAGCTGTCAACCTGTCATTTTTGTTTGGGCTTTAAGTAGTTTTTATGGAGCATTGTAAGAAGGCATTGAGAGTTTATTCTTGTTTTGTAACCCGGTGACTTTGGAGAAAGTGGGCTTCTCGAATTGCTCATACATATGTCTCTTGATTCTGTTCAATATAGCTATTCACAATATTCAATCCATTCTATTCTCTAATCTTTTCCATATACACTTCCATTCTCATACGAAATTATAGTGAAAGAAAGTAAGTTCTTTACAGGTTGCGGCCTAGGATGCCACATGATGGGCACAGAAATTTGCACTTCGGTTAATATGACTAGCTGACCAGCTAGTAGTGGTGGGGATGATGGAATGGATATGAGAGATAATGAAAGCAATACGCTAGTCTTGTGTAATGGTAGGATTCTGAAGAGCCAGAGTAACAGTGAGAGAGTCCCCTTCTAAGATAAAAGAAGAAATATTCAGGGAGGTAGCTAACTAAATTGCTAATAGAGCCGCACAAGCTTCACCAAAGAGAGTTGAGCATGGAGAACTGATAATAGAACTACAAGAGATAACTGATTCAAAGAAGCTTTTGATGACCGCTGCTTGGGCGGAAAAAGGACAGATAGCTGTATTATAGTTGACCTTGTAGAAAGGGGAGCATGGTTTCTACCAAACCTCAGGATTTTGAATCAGAGAAGAAGACCAAGCAGAGTAATGTTTCAAGACAAGATTGTTAATAGTTGCTGAAATTGCAAGGGCATTTGGTACAAGTTTATCATGATGAGCCTTGTTCCTAGAAAAACAAAGTTGATCACAAGCCACCGTAGCAAATACTTGAAACATATGAGTAGTTGTGTGGGGAATACCAATAGTAGCTGGGTTGAGAATAATAAGTAACCAATCTATAATATCATTAATAGGCAAAGCAAGACTATCCAAGGGCCAAAAAGGTTGGCGTCAAACCACACGAGCTATAGGGCAAGAGAAAAAGCGATGATGAATGGAATCAATAGGAAAAGAACAAAGAGAACAAGAGGTATCCTGGGGAGAGGAATCGATAGTTTGAGAAATACGAAATTTGGTAGGAATAATATTCCAAACCATTTTCCATAAAAATAACTTTAAGCGATGATTGAGATTTAATTTCCATAAAGCTTTCCAATGGGATTTGGAGAGAGGGGAGGGGGTGACGGGGATGGAAGAGGCGATTAGGTGGTGGGTAGATTTAGTAGAGAAAGCGTCATTGGTAGAGGGGGTCCAAAGAACCGAATCATGAAGTGGGAAAAGAACAATTTTCAAAATTTCAATGACAGTGGATGGGTGAAAAAGAAAAAAACAAAAGTGTGGAATTCCAAGAGGAGGTGGAGGGAATGAGAAGGTCAGAGATAGCCAAAGGATAAGAAGAAGTAAAATATGGTAAGTGGGGAGTAGGGATAAAATGTAAAAGGGTAGGAATCCAGGGAGAAGTCCAAATGGATAAACTTGAAAATTTGCATGGTAAAAAACAAACATCTTTAATACCATTCCAAATCCAAGATTTAGAAGAAAGAGGTGAAGATAAGAGGTCACCATATTTGATGTATTTGCTCCGGAAGAGAGAGACCTAGGAGCTGGTGTGATTAGTGAGAAGATTCCAACCAAGCTTTGAAATGAGAGAGAAGTTAACATCTTTCATGAGACAAAATCACAAACCACCTTGATCTTTTGGCAGACATAAAGAACTCCAAGATTTAAGTGAAAGGTTATGAGACTTATCTTTTGGGAAACCCCACCAAAAATTCTTGAAAGCTTTATCCAAGTTGTGACAGAAACCATCAGGGAGAAGAAAAGAACTCATAGCATAAGAAGGAATGGCAGAAGCAACGACCTTGACCAAAATTGTTCTACTAGCTTGAGACAAAGTTTTTGAGTGCCATCCTTCAATTTTTCCTTGAACCTTTTCCAGTATATCAGAGAAAGCTGCAGATTTGGACTTACCAATAAGAGGGAGACCCAAATATTTAGCAGAAGCTGGAGTACGGTCATATGGGAGAATAGATTGTATAGCGGAAATAGTGGCAGGAGCAGTGTTTTTGAGTCTTAAGTGGTGCTTATAGGACCCAACAAGGTCCACGGGGTCAATATGCTAGGATTTTGACGGCCTAGGATTTTCCGTATCTGGGTTCTTTAGCTTCACCTCAGCTTCTTCATCTTCGTCTGCATCTTCATCATCCTCTTCTTCTTGTTCTAATCCTTCATTGAGCAGATCTAATGTTACAGCTGAGACAAAGAGAAGTTATGATTCTGTCGCTGTTGTTAATGGTGCCTGGATACGCTTTTTGTTTTTAGCCCATGGTTGTTTGGGCTCTTGGTATCTTTTGTGCCGAGAACCTACGGTTGGGATTCTAGGCTTGCGCCAAAAACCAGTTTACAACTGCTCGTCACATGCTCTGTTCGCCCGTTACACGCAACCAAAATAGAGGTATGGACTTGCAACTTCTTTAATGTGGGTGTTTGTGGTGTATTATTGTATATAATATGAGCGTTTGTTGGTTGTTGGGACAGTCTTTGAATCTCGAATACTTGTAAGTTCTAACGTGGTTTGACTCTCACCCTAAGGAGTCAGTTATTAAAAAACTGCGTTATTTCCTTCAGTAGAGTGTTTCTGTATCCAATATCCATCACAGTTGAGAAAAGGCGATAAACCCAACTTCTGCTAATATAAAATAAAACAAGAAGGAAAATAAAAATCTCATAGCTCGCCAAAATCTCAGTCATCACTCTCGCCATTTTCTTAGTGAGATGTGGCGAAAGTGAAGGTGGTGATTTTATAGTCAACAGCGGCACCAGAAGCAGCAGAACTAAAATAAAACAGGGAGTGATGGTAGCGAAGCTGATGCCCAGCAAAACCCAAGAGAGCATATACATGATCACTTCAAGGAGTTGGAGATTGTGTTCAGGGGCTGGCTGGCCAAGCATTCTCTGCCGATGGAGGCCGCCACCAGCGACGCCCAGGGTGCTGCCATAGGCTTGGCGCCTTCGTGGGCACTCTCACAGACTTGTGTATCGAAGGTTGTGAACTTCCAAAACAGACGGCGTCAATGGAACAAAACAAAACACTTTTTTTTTTTTTTTTTAAAAAAAAAAAAAAAAAAAAAAATTGGGCTGAGCCCAAATATATATATATAACCAATTAAGCACGACTCTGAAATAACATTTGTTAGCTCTACACGGCATTTTATGGCTTAAAAATACTAAATAAAATCTCAACTGTCTATTTTTTCAACAGGAAATGTGTTGTAGATTTCTAAAGCACCTAAGCTGGATTTTTATTAGGAATAATGTCTCCAACCCTAGACGCCACGCTGTACGCCCATAGAACATTGTTATATAACATTTTTAGAGAAATGATTCATTTCCTTCTTTCTTCCATCATTTTACTTTTCAAAATCACCATTAAATTTGTAGGCAATGTATATCTCACACAAAACTACGTTGATTAAATTGTGATTTTGAAAAGTGAAAGGATGAGAGAAGGGACCAGGGGATCAAGGGCGAACCTATTCCTCTGGCTCCCCCCCAAGTCTTAATTTTTTTTCAAAAAAAATAATATTAATAAAAAATTAAAATTTTACCCTTTTTTTTTTTTTTTTTTTTCCTTCAATTTGGCCCTCCCAATTTGTCAATGCTGGGTCCGCCATTACAGGGGATGATGTATAGCACATCTCAACATCCTTAACCATTTGACTGCGGGTGGACCAGTGGCCCAGAGATGGCAAGTCTTATGGCCTGTAATTTTTGTCATTTTTCTAGCCGGTATTACTATATAGAAGTTTGTCAAACAAATCAGTTGTAATGAGAATAAAACCCCACTGATTTCGTAAAAGAATGAATGTAATGATTCTTACAGTGATGTGATGAATCAATGGTGAAATGGTGGAGAAAGGTGTTGAATGAAGGATAAAACGGTGTAGTGTAGTAGGGTGCGTGTGTATGGAAGAGAAGCAGACAGTAGAAGCTAGAAGATTCACGAGAAGAAAAATGCTACACTCATTTCCCACTTTCATACTTTCTAACGTGACTTTTAAAATCACCATTCGATTTAAGATGGATCACTATTGAATTTGAGAAATAATTCTCCAACATCTTTCATACCCCTCATCCTATGTAGTATCATTTTTTTTTTTTTTTTTTTTTTTTTTTTTTTTTTTAAACCCAAAATGCGTTGGGGGAGAAATGATTCTCCAAACTTTTGGGTGGCTTGAGGTTGATGGCTTATGATGTTGGCAACGATGAATAAGTTTATTGACAATGGCATCGTGCAAATAATTTTTTTTTTTTCTTCCAATTTTTGTCAATAAACTGATTCACCATTGCCAACATCATAAATCATCAACCTCAAGCCACCCACAATTTTCCTTTCATCAATCTAATCGGCCAACATCCAGAAAATTAAACAATATAAATAATCAACCAAAAAAAAAAAACCACCCCAATCGGCTAACATCCAGAAAATTAAACAACATAAATAATCAACCAAAAAAAAAAAAAAAAAACCCCAGTCGGCCAACATCCATAAAATTAAACAGCACAAATAATAAACCAAAAAATAAAAAATAAAATCGGCTATATATACATAAAAATCCAGCATAAATCAATCAAAAACTAAAAAAAATAAAAAATAAACTGCATAAATAATCAAGAAATGAAAATTACAACTGATGGTTAACTGTGGCAGTGGGTGGAGAACGTCGGTGGAGAGAGAGAGAGAGAGAGAGAGACGTTGGCGGGGGTGGGGGGGGTGACTTAATTTTCCTCCCAACGAGTTTTGGGTTTTTATTTTTTTAAAAAAATAAAAATAAAAAATAAAAAATTGAAAAAAGGATGCCACCTAGGATGAGGTGTGGGAGAAATGTATGAAAGATGTTGGAGAATCATTTCTTATTGAATTTTGATTCAATTGTGATTTTATAAGCCACATCAGAGAATGAGAATATGAAAGTAGGAGTATGTGTAACATTTATTTTCACGAGAAATGAAAGAAGATCGTAGGGTTGTGTGAGAGATATTTATGTATATGTAGTCCTCAAGTATATGATTTAGGTGTGTTAATGAGAATATCACATATAAGATCTAAACCATAATACCATGTGACTTGTAAACTTGAGTTCATAGCAAGTGATATTAGACATTCCATCTGATAAGACTTACACATCAATCATAATGCTGATTGATATGTTAGTGTAATTCAAGTACACTAAACTAGACTATGTAAGTATTCTTTAAACTATGATTGATCGAATAATTTAAACTCACGACTACTTATATCATTAACTCTTAATTCTAAGAAAAACATGAACTCAAATATGAAGTATAAGTCATTTTAATATATTTAAGAGTAAAATCTTATATGGTCCAAATTTCATGTATTGGATAATCACATGCACCTAGCATTGTAGTAACAAGGATGAAATTCATAATCAAATAAATATTTTTTCATTAGTTATTGCCATGACATTCTACACGATCATCTTACATGCCACATATACCACTAACGTGTCACTTAATTGAAAGTTTTTATATTTCAAGAATGAAGTTCGAATATATGTCAAATTCCCTTTCAAATAAACAGACATAATCTCTCAAATCCCTTTCAAAAATCTCCAACAAGGGCTAGTGAATAAGGATACACTCCACTTAGTTACGGTGGAATAACAAGATCGCGTTATAATTAACAAAAGGATTTTCCAACTATTCTTCAAACTCTGTAAAAAAAAATTCTCGAAGTTATGATAACCACCCCTCCTAAAAAATAGGCTCAGCTCTGTATTCTTCTGTGGTACAAAAATTTGCAGCATCTGCACTATCTTCTAGCGCTAATTCATATATTTCCAATTATGAAGGTAGATTCCCCAAAATAAGACATTAATTACATCCTTCATCAATCATAATTCATCGTGAACCTTGGGCTCTGGGTCAATATTTTCATTCGATGAGCCATCGGGGTCTATGGTTGATTGGCCACTTTGGTTTAAATTATCCTCAAAAGTCGAGTTGGGATTAGTCGCATTCTCCCCACCGCTCTCAGTTTCATTCTTTATAGGCTTCTCAATTTTAGGCTTTGGCTTGGGAATTCTATTAATGCTAGTAACCTGAAAAAATATCAACTAATTATGGAAGACGGTACGACCAAAATATAGAAACATGTTGTACGCTATAGAAAGGGAATTAGAGTACTACCTTGTCTTGCAGATTGAAAAACTTCGTATATACTTCTTCAGACGTGAATACCGGAGCACTGAAACCAGAGGTCCTTTGGGAGAAAAAGAAAAAGAAAAACCAGCTGAGTATATAGAGAAGCTTATAAGTGGCAGGCTGAACATCAGCAATCAGGGAAAAATCATATTCGAACTTGTCAAACAAGGGCTTGGCTCCTTCCATTATCAAAGAAAGTTAGTTCAATATACTGTAGATGTTAGTACCAAGAGCTTTGCAAAATGCTAGTTCAAGGAAATAGATTAATCGTTTAATTCTCATGTTTAGCCAGCAGTTGTTTTGACGTAAAACATTTTCTAACAAAATATTTTTTGCTAAAAACATTTTCAATGAAATTATGATTAACACTTTTGAAAATTATCTTGAAAACATTTTCTGACGTTTATTTCACACTGAATATCATTTATATTTGTATATAACCTCATAAAATTAACACTTTTATTCGCAATCAAATATAATAAAAACTAAAAGATCAATTTAATAACTGAATAAGTTGATTTATTTTCATAAAGAAAACAATAAAAATTGAAACATTTGGTAGCTTGCTTATATGTGTGTGTCAGACACATCTAAACATATATACATGCATGTATATAAATATACGAGATATAAAGGACTTCTAGAAAATATATCCTTTAAGAAAAAACGAGCTTTCTGAATTTATTTTTTTATGAGAATACGAGTATGTAGAAGTGTTAAATGCCTCATTTTCCATTGATTTCAAAGATTAATTCTGTTTACTAATTTTTCCGTCCGCAGTAAATACTAAAAAATACAAAAAACATTTTTGAAAAAAGTTTTTAGTCGAAACAAATGGAGCCCTATATTTCTACAAATTGTCCAATGACTGCAAATGATGCTGCAGTATCAAAAAAATATCATATAGAATCTCGTTTTGATCCATTTGCATGACTCCTTTTTGTACATGAATGCATGGAGCGATTGCCATAAGCAAAAAAGTTACACAAAGAAAGTTAAAAGAAATAAAAATAACACAAAGAACAAGAACATAAACAACTTACCTCTTCTGCTCAGACTCTTTTTCATCCAACCAAATCCTGAATGTGTCGGCATCACTCAAAACCTGAATTTACCAACATATCAACTCCCATACCAAAGCAAGACAGGACAACAACTTGAAGTCATCCCAAAAATTGAAACGGATTCATAAAGACAATGCAATTGAGTAAAATGATTGAACACCTCATCTATTTTATCTTTAGGAAGCCAAGATTTGTTTGTCTTCCAGCCATGTACTATCTGCAGATGCTCACGAAAGAAAATCATCAATGAGCAGGTCACATTACCTCACAGCTAATAAAAGCACAATAGGAAATAGAGAAGTTGGAGAAGAAAGATTCATGGCCATTCCATTTTAAAATGGCAATCATTTTTGGGTCTTTAATCTAAAAGACATACATTTTTGTTAAAGTATTGATTAAGTGATTAAATTTACCTCTTCCTGTCAGCTTAAACTTTTAAGACAAATGGTAGTTTAACATGGTATCAGAGCCAAAGGTCTTGAGTTCGAACATTGATTCTGTCATTTACCTCCCATTTCAATTAAATATTTCACATATTGGGCCTCACCTATTAAAAGGAAGTCCAAGCCCACACGTGAGGGAGAGTGTTAAAGTATTGATTAAGTGATTAAATTTACCTCTTCCTATTAGCTTAAGCTTTTAGGACAAATGGTAGTTTAACAATTTTGACGGAAGAAAGAGCAAAAAAAAATTATATGCAAGCCAATAAAGCAAATGTACTTTCATAAGAGCATTCTCACACGCCCCTACCCCCAAAAACTTTCTTCACTTCACTCAAAAATAAAACAAGAAAGACAATTATTACCTGTATAAGATGGTCACCTTTTTTATTTTTACTTATCAAAAAAGGAACATCGTCAACTTTTGTGAAAATATTTTTGCAATTAAAGAAAAGAAAAACATATCATGTCAAACGACCCTCTCACTCCACTCTCCCACTCATTCTGAGGTTTTTGTCTCAACTTGTACGTTAAATGGCCAAGTTCTCAAACAAATTTGGACTTTTCAAAATTTTCGAAAATTGGAACAATTCAAGATTATTAAGTTAAAATCCAAGGCAATTTTTTTTTGTGGACTAGAATTTTGTTTCTTTCTTCATTCGTCATTTTATGAGCATAAATGGTACTCCACTCACTTCTATAGGTGCCCGTGTAACCTAGTACAGTGGTAAAAACTCATCTGCTGTAAGCACTAACAAGCACCATTATCTACCTCTTTTTTTTTTTTAATGAATGAGTAACTTTCATTTTCAACAACGTATCTTACAAAAAAACCTTAGCAAAGCTAAAGCAAAAGACAACCCACCTAAAGAATTCAAGAAGAGTATAGAAAGAACATACGCAACAAAATCAAACTAAAATCACATCTAAACCCCAAATCCTGCAAAGGATAACATTTCCTTTAGTGGCCTTAAACTTACCTTTAGAGAGAATCCTAGTTCTAACCTTCCATACAATTTGTTTGAGCAATTGTTCTTCAGTTTCGGGATGATTAACATAACAGATAGCATTACGGGTTCTCAAAAGGTTGTAAACAACATAACCAAACACCAACTGATAAAGATAAGCTTTCAACTTAGCACCTTTCCAACTTTGCATCCCCAAATCAACAATATCATCCCAAATTGAGGGGGGGATTCAAGACATTACAAAGGCCCATAGCATGCTTCCAAACTCGACTACTAAACCCACAAAAAAAAAAATGACCCGTCCTCAATGCCATACCGACAAAATACACACTTCACCTCACCCTTATATCCCCAAGTTAAAAGCTTTCTACCGGTGGCCAAAACATCCCTCATCACCAACCAAGTCACAAAAGCTTGTTTTGGGATGAAGAGAGAAAGCCAAACTAAATCCCACCACTCCGCTTGGTTGTGTTTAATACAGATTGCATTCCAAGTATCCGAGCAACCTTGTAGACATCATAATCCACTACTTTAGAGTCTCTCTTCAGTTAAGGGTAAAGGTACATGATCACCATTTTTAACTGAAGAATATTTAGCTAAGAAAATCTTTCAAACAGGGAAATCAGATCTAGAACTAACGTCATCGAAGGAATATTTTACACATCAATTATTCCTTTCAGACCATACATGCATCCACCAAAACACATTTTTCCTGGAGTGTCAGTGACATATCAAGCTGCACCTATGGATTTTTTCATAAAAGCATTATCAGCATATACCAAGGTAAAAATGGAATAAAAAAAAAAGGGTATTATCCAATACGGTCCCCCTGTCCCAAGTTTATTCAATAAAGTACTGTTATGTCAAGATTTATATAGCCAATTGATTAACCTAGTGCAAAAGATTTTATAGGATGTCTTAAAACTTAATACTGTGACTTGGTAACAGCAACTATAGTGAACGTGATATAAAAAGAAGGTTAAGTGAAATGTTTTTTAAATAAATGGTATCAACACCAAAGGAATCTAATTTATAGTAAAAAATATTGACATTTAAATTATAATCTATAAGTAGAGTCATTCTTTCATGCCAATCAGCCAACCATCATATGCTTTTTTTACACAGGATGATCAACTGTTCCTGTTTCTCAAGAGGGTCACTTTGGTTCCAAATATACATTTTTTTTAATAAGCAATTGAAATACATTAAAAGCGTAAGGCGTCTTCAGGTACAAATGAAGTATATAAAAGAAAACATTTAGCTAGGAGCAAAAGAACAAGAAATGATAACTAATCGGCAAAGCAGAAACTAAAGCAGATGCCTAAAGATACAGAGTATTGAAGAATAAAGACTAAATCTCCTCCAAAGTCATTTCATGGTCTTTAAAACTTCCGTCATTCATTTTCCTTCAAAGACACCACAAAAGGCATGAAGACACCATTTAACACACATCCACATTCTGAGTGCTACTTGTAGTCCACCAACAAGCAAACAAGTCGACTACTCGTCTAGGCATAACCTAAGACATCCCAAATTGACCGAAGAAAACATTCCAAATGCCACAAGCAATCTCACAATTGAGGAGAAGATGGTCCATGGACTCCCCATTCCTTTTACACATGCAGCACCTATCGACATTTGACTACAATGACGTGCCACTTCCTGAGATTATCCATGGTAAGGATCTTCCCTAGGGCTGTTGACCAAGCAAAAAAGGTCGCCTTCAATGGAACTTTAATCCGTCAAACACTCTTCCATGGAAAACAAAAGCCATCATTACAACCCATGGCACTATATAAGGATTTAACAACAAACAACCCTGTTTAGGAGGGGACCCACCACAACTTATCTTCACCTTCCCGACTCACTCTTATGAAACACAACACCTTGAGCAGCGAGGCAAAAATATCCACCTTCTAATCATGAGCCTCTGTATTAAAGCTCACATTCCACTGAATGAAACTATTAGAAAGCTCCAAGAGAGTCGTAACAGAAGTATCATTTGAGTAAGCAATACCATGTAAATCTAGAAAGGCTTTTTTCAAGGCCTTATCCAACACCATAGGTCATACTAAAATCTAACCTTGGAGCTATCTCCTACCTCTCAAATCTAGTATGATTTGAAAACTTCCCCTTACCCCTCCTGATATTCTTCCATAACCCCAACCCATACGCCCCAAGATTCTCATTAGAACACCAGCCACCCCATGAACTTCCAAATGTAGAGTCTACCACCACTCTCCACCAAGCCTCTTTCTCAAGCCCATAGCGCCAAAGCCATTTTCTTAAAGAGAGCACGATTGAACATTAGCAAGTTCCGAATCTCTAACCCTCCTTTAGAGATTGGCGAACAAACCTTAGCCTAGCTTACCAGATAATATTTGAACTCTTTGCCTAGCCCACCCCATAAGAAATTACATTGAAGCTTCTCGATACGGTAAGCTACACACCCGTAGGGAGAGGAAAGAGCAACATGAAGAATGTTTGTAAACTGGAAAGTTTGCTCTTGATGAGGGTAACTTGGTAGGCCTAGATACTTCAAAGGCAGAGAAAAAACCCCACAACCCAAAATACTAACGAACTCCTCCACATTATCAACATTTCCCACATGAGCCAATTCCGATGTTACGTATCTAGGGTTATGGGTAAGGGCATTCATGGAATTATATATTATGCCTCATTGACTAAATAAAAGATATTTAGGGAATTCTTGCTTATGAGCAAGAATCCCTGATTTAAGGGAATTATATCCCATTATATTAGGTTTTCTATTAGGAAGGAAATAAGGAAATTATTTATCCCATTAGGTTTAGTAATGTTTATTTAGGGTTTTGTAATATTTATTTATTTATCGTTTCCGTATTTTCAGCTTTGTAACCCTATAAATAGGGTATTGAAGAATGAAATAATATCAAGAAGAAAATTATTAGACAACTCTTGTAGTTGCTTGGGAGTTTTTTAGGGTTCCTCGAATAATCCTAACATTAGGAGGCCCAATATACCTCGAATTATCCTACTCAAATCTATCCAATTTATCATTGTTCATCCCTTGTTATGGAGGTCCGTAACATCTTGATATCAAAGCAATATCTCCAATAGGAAAATAAGGGGTTTGTCTCCCTTTAGAATTAATATTTATTATTTAGGGTTTGTAATATTTATTTAATTATCGTCCCGTAATTCCAGCTTTGTAACCCTATTAATAGGGGTATTGAAGGATGAAATGGAATCAAGAAGAAAAATTGAATTCAACTCTAGTAGTTGCTATGGGAGTTTTTTAGGGTTTCTCGAATAATCCTAACATTAGGAGGCCCAGTGTACCTCGAATATCCTACTATCACACGCACCCCCATCTAAATCACCATTGTCCATTCCCCGTTACGAAGGTCCGTAACATCCGACTTAGCCAAGTTTATCTTCAAGCTCAAAATGCAAAACATAAGAATAAACACGACAAATGGCGTAGATGATTTGGGTCAGCCCCAAAGAAAATCAAAGTATGATAAGAAAACATAAGGTGACATATATCAATCCCACCAACATTCCTTGTCCCCATTGAGAAACCAGACAACAAGATCCCACTCATTGCAACATAAATCATCCTACCCAATGCCTCCATCACAATGACAAATAGCAAAGTAGCCAGAGGGTCCTCTTGTCTTGGGACACGAGCTACTAAAAAAACATGTGGGAGTGCCGTTATCCAAGAGCACCATTTCCCCCCAAAACCGCACCTCCTCAGCACGTACAACAGAAAATCCTAGTTAACATGATCATAAGCTTTTTCTAAATCCATTTTGCAAATAACACCCTGTTCACCGCCGGATCTTATTCTACTATCAAGGCATTCATTGGCAATATCTAGGATCTGCCTACCTCGGATGAATGCAACTTCATATCTTGTGTAGTTCCACTTGAATGGTTTCCTAGCACTTCATACAACTCCATTTGGTTTAATTGTTTAACACAAATATTTGCTTCCTGCCAAACACAAAGTAAATTATCTAACTATATATCTTCGCTGGCCGCCTCCTCATTCTGAACTGTTTATCAAACATCACCTATGCAGCTCATGCACCATGCTGGTCTCCTGCTAAACTATCTTACGTACCTAAAGTCAAGAGATTGATCTAGTGGTTCCTCGAACTCGTGATTTTTCATTGTGGAGTCGAGAGTTAAACTCTTCCTACTAGCATTCAGTAGGTTCTTTGGCAACCCAGGGTTTATCCAAGTAGTTGGCTTGTGTGAGCGGGACCAAGATAACAAACATGCCCGAGGATAAGTCAGTGATGAAAATGTTTTGGACGCCTCATTAGAAAAAAAAAAAAAAAAAAAAAAAAAAAAAAAAAAGGGGGGGGGAAAGAAGAAGAAGAAAAGAAAAGAAAAAGGTACCTGTTGAAGCTCAATAAGATATCTTCGAGCATGTTCAGTTGCTGCTGGCCGTGCAGTAAGCTCTTTCAGTCTACACCAAAAGTTCATCAGTTCAAGCATCACATCAAGCTTTCTCTAAATTTGTTATTAGTAGCAGACACTCTCAAACTGAGTTCAACTCGGGAATGCCTTAATTTCAACTACAATCTATTATAAGACATGTCACATACCTAAAGAACATGGGGCCACTGGCATCTTTTAACATATCTAGGCGCTCCTGAAACTCTGTAGCAGTAGCATCTTCACCGTCGGTATACAACCAATCTTGCACCTGAGGCAACACAAGTTGTTCAAGTCAAAAAAACCAACTGCGAGCTATATGACTACAAGCATTATAATAAAAGCTAACCTCATCAAGCTTTTCATTAAAAGATTGGCGTTCCTCATTAGTAGAAACTTGTTCCAACTCTTCAGATGATTGAAGCTGGTACAAATAAAAAACTCTCATCAATTGGGGACATGCAAAAGGTAAGCATAACATCATATAAAAATGGTTTAAGCCTCTCTTACATCTCCAGTAAAGGCATAGCTAAGAAATGTTTACTTTTTTTGTATACTTAATTATCTTTAATAAATGAATTAAACAAAAGAGAATGGAACCCAAATAGAGTAAATATGGAGTCAATACAAGTAATATTTGATCTTTAAAAGTCATCACGAGGTATGCAAAAAACTAATATATTACTCTTACATGAATAAAACAATTAAATTTATAAAAGAAAAAATTTCAACCTTTTCTTTAGTGGCATAAATATATCCTTCCAAGTTATTTTTTAACTCCGCAGTTCTTCTTCGCTCTGCATCCTTTTTATCCAACGCTTCTATTTTACGTTTAGCTTCAGAAAGATATTCTTTTGAAAGAGACATTCCAGGTCCCATTGTCTTTTCAACAATCTGTAAATAATAAATTAGAGAAATCAAAAAGGAAGATGAGTAAAATGGAAACTGAATATCAGAATATTTTTGTTTTTAAAAAAAAAAAAAAAAAAAAAAAATCAGTCCTTGATTGAACCGTTAATAGAGTTACTAAGAAGACATTTTAAGACAATCACTTGTTTGTACCTTAAGTGGAATCCTAAACGTCCTCTTTTTCAGCTTCCTTTCTGTACCAAGATCAATGGTATTATGTTCTTCTACGTTAGAGCTTGATGTGTTACTAACCCCGCCATCCACATGCAAGTTGTCATTACTTTCTTCAGAAGCAGTTTTTGCATCAGCTTCAACTGATATGTTGGGGGAAGAAGTAGTTGAATTATCCAGGGTCAGATCCTTTTTAGGAACTTCTACCCATTCTGATATTTCAATAACAGCATCTGCCCGATCCAAAGAAAGAATTCCACTTCTACTGAGAGAGAAATGCAAATTTGTCTTGATGGGAGAGGACAAATTCCGGAACAAATACCTGAACAATATAGATACAACACAGACAAATCCAAATCAGAATGGAGAATAGGTTGCCACTGCTTCAAGCATCAAAGCAAAGGCATATCAACATAAGATTCAAGAATTTGCTAATCTTACTTCTCACTTGCATCTGTCAAACCAGACACATTGTACTGAGCAAACATGGGAGAGGTAACACCCGGTGGTAAAAGATCATTCTCATAAGCAAGTGAAACTTCAAAATCTTTGTTGTGGGTAATGGATCTGAAAATCTGTTATTAATAGCCAAGCCCAAACAAAGTAGCAAAGTTAGAGAGGGAGAGTGTTGTTGAACTATTTTTCTAATTTTTCCCATCTCTTACAGCATAAATTCGCATTGCCTTGTTATTTACCTTACTGGGAAGTTTCTTCATTCGTTGTACAAGTAGCTGCCTAGTGCTCTCATCTTTCATAAGATCAGGGCCGTCTAACTCAAAAACAAACCCATAGGAAGAACCATCAATCATTCCAAGCTTACGATTCAATTTGATGCCATCACTTAGATTCGCAGCATGCAGGGCTGCACCAAGAACTATAGCTTCATCAGCATCCAGATGTTTGTCCAGCTCTTTTCTCCCAATAAATTCCTGGAGCTTGGCCTGTTATTAAACAAACATAGATTTTCTTTTGTCAATTCATCCTTTGTCAACGAACGAAAGCTCGGATATAATTATTTCAAGAGCTAATATACATAACAGAGTCAAATATTTTGAAACATTAAGACATCAATATATAACAAATCATACTAGGGTCAGGTGACATTAAACTGATACCTAATATGCAGATTGGCATGGTAAACATTACCATGCACCTTCATCCTGACAATTTAAAACCTCATAACATGCATCATGGAACCCACAAACAATTGCATGCAATTGCAAGCACATTAACAAGTAGTTTTTTTTTTTTATAAACAAGTAGTTAAGACGTTTCTCTTGTATACTCCCTGTGTACCTGAGTTGCGGATTGTGCTTCTAATGATATTACGCTTACTTGTAAAAAAAAAGAAACTAGTTAAGTTTTATGATCACATAAATATCTAGTTGAATGCTTCTCTTGCAAAATATGTGCGTATGACAGATAGTGTAAGTTTCATTCGTCACTTTAAACGAACAAAAAAACCCCTACAAAGATTTGGTATCCTCTGCAGCACTTTTTACATTTATGCCACAAAGAATTACATCATCCTGTAAACGTAATAGTGTCAACTGTATACAAATCCTTCATATTAATTTTTTCTTTATTTTGTTTACAAGTACAAATCCTTCATATTAATCCCCAAGGAATCAATGAGAATTTTGACAGAGCATCAAAGGGTTGGTCATTGGTTTAATATAGTAACCCTAATAGTTCAGAAATGAATATGTCAATAAGACAAAATCCAATCGACACGGAAAAGTAAAAAATGGAGAATGAATCCTTAACACTAGCACAGGACAAGAGATAAATGTTTTAACTGAACAAGTGAAATCAATATAATTCTCTCATGGAATTAAGTTCAGAACTCCAACTTAAATTGAGCCTCCTATGCAACTACCCAAAAGCAATTATTGTTTCACTGCTTGAATATGAGATCAGATTCTGTGCCACGAGTAAATTTATCACGAAGAAGACAATACAAACCTGCAACTTTGGGACCCTAGTACCACCTCCTATCAACTCCACCGCATATATTTCATCCACCTTCAAACCAGAATTCTTGAGCACTTCTTTCAGAGGAACAAGAGCTTTCTCCCACAGATCTTCACAGAGCTCTTCAAACTTCTCACGAGATATGGTGCTCCTGGGGGAGGGGGAAAAGAAATCATATAAACTACTAATAGTTTATCAGTTTCATTACTTGGGGGCCAACTATCAGTATGCATGATCGTGTGATACAGGGAAAAAGATAGGTATGTCAACCATTTAACTTGAACTATTTTCTGAATACATAGATGGGAATATCAAGAAGCATATTGAAACTTATATCTACTACCTGCATAAGCAATTAAAGAATGACCAACAAGTGAAGCTAAAAATTATTTATCCAATGCAAAAGAGGCTTCAGGATGACATCTACAAATACATGCTGGCCACAGGGCTCAACCAGACAAGAAATGGAAGGATTGCCACACCATCAAGAAGAAATAGCTTATCAGTTTGACAGCGTCACAGCTTCTATGTTCAATAATAGCCACATATACACATGTATAAGCATACATATGAAAGTTATTAAGGTAACTCTTAGTTATACTAAGGGTCTGATTGGGTTTGTGATTTCAAAAAGTGCGATTTTAAAATCGTGATTTTAAAATGTATGATTTTAAAAAAATGATTTTAAAAAAGCAGTTAAGCGTTTGGCAAAATCGCAGTTTAACATTTAAAATCGCAAATTAGCCTTTAAAATTATTTGTTTTCAAAAAAGCATCATCTCACCTGCGATTTGAAAAAGCAGATTTTCTGCATTTTTAAATCGCAATTTTTAAAAACGCAGTTCCCAAACGATTTATGTTCTACGATTTGGTTTAAAATCACACTTATTGTCTACGAAATCGCAATTCCAAACGCACCCTAAACGAATAATAATTCCTAATTAAGTTCGCTATGTCAAATGGATGGAACAAAGAAGTGAGGTACCAATTCAGATGGATGATGACGCAAAAGAGTTTTCGGTTCAACCCCCTTTGAAACCCCACCTTCATCCATTTCTTTGACAACATACCATGAAATCAACTACCCATTTTCGTACTTCACTTGTTTTAGTAGAACGTCATATAATGCTAAATGTCATACTGCTGCTGCATTATTTCAAATCAAGTATTTCATCTTTTTATAAGTAATCAAGATTTCATTAAAAGCGTAAGGCGCCACAGTACACAGGAAATATACAAAAGAAGTCACCTAGCTAGTAGGAGCAAAAAGAACAAGAAAAGGGAATATAGGTGCTTATTTTAATAGGAGAGGCAATGGTCACAAAGAAATAAGCTCAGGTATCGTGGAAAAGAAAAGCAAGAGAGGTGAAGATTTGGTAAGTATGTCGAATAACAACTAGTATAGTAATTAAAAGAAAAGATGAAACATGAATTTAATTCTCATATGCAACAAATCATATAATTTTAGTGAAAAAATCTCTCTTTACTAAAAGAGAAAGCATTTAACTTTTTGAACTAAAGCAACCACTGCCACTAACCCATCCCAACATTGCCATTGACTTTTATAACACACCGGTCGGTACAAGAAATAAGTTATAAACTATAACACGAGGTAAAAGTTAATCTGGTTACGATGATTTTTTGCAGTCACAGTTTATAGACACAAAATAAAAACTTGACAATCAAAATATTTAGTTTATAGACACGAAATAAAAATTTGACCACCAAAATATTTTCCCAGTAAGTTCATAACATTTAAGCTTTGAAAAGAAAAATGTCTACAAAATTCTATTATATAGGTTATTTATTGGACAACCTATCACATTCTTCAGGAACCAAAATGCTGCAAATTCATGGAAAAGGTTATCAAAGCTTCATCCATAGCAAAAAAGAGGAGACATAGTGCATTTCAGGTAATTGAGGATTGAAGCCATTAAAATTTGTTATAACATACAGTCAATCAAAAATTAGTGGAACACTTTTAATAACTATGTTAGAATATTAAATTCAAAATTTTCTATCAGCTTACGCTTTTGAGACAACTAGTGATTTAACAAGTATTGCAAATGATTACCACTTACCAATAGCAACTCATTGAAAATAAAATAAAAAGTTCAAAGTCTCAATCATGAATCCAGAATTTTTGTGTAAATCGCTTGGGCAATTTCATTTGTTCGACTGAACTTTGGTTGATGAAAAGGGACCCATAAGATGCTGTATCATATGCTTAAGACAGGATTCACCAGGTCATCACAAAGCAAGCTCTCTTGACCGTATTGCAAAGTCAAATCACTTCTCTCCAGTAAATAGAACAAAAACATCATAATAAACTTTTTAACCTGGAGTGGACAATTTGCTTAAATATCCACCTACCTGAAGTCTCGATCATCATAGAGGGATTCAACTGATATTGGAGCCACTGTGTTTGCACTTAGAATTTCTTTTGTACGTTTAACCTGTTTCTTCAATTTAGCCATTGCCTTGGAAGACTTGCGCACATCAACCCCATTTCCAACTTGTTCATTGAACTCATCTGCAAAGTACTCCACCAACCGTAATTCCATACTCTGACCCCCAAGCTCTGGGTCCCATCTAACATCCTTGACCTGCACACAATGTATGACATTACAACAGGCTAAAAACACCAAGATATGCAAGTGTGTAAGCAATGACACAATAAGGAGTATAGAAAACAAAGACAGATGTTTTAGAATCAGAGTGTTAGAATCAAAGTGACTAGAAGCTACTAATATGAAGTCTAAGGAAGTAAAGAGTGGTTTCATTGACATCTATTGCATTTCAAAGCAAAGTAGCCAACATAATCTAAACCATCAAAATTGTCAAACTCCTGACCATCATATGTTCGCCTAAATAGAAAACTTAGAGCAATGACATACATTTCAAGACATAATTCAAAATAAATTGATTCTCATGGAACTACAATCTTAGATTACTTGTTTACATACCCTCAGTCTTGGGCCAAAACCATTATGTTGAAGAATAGTTTATGAAATCCAATGGTATTATACACTAACAACCCATAAAGAAGGCATTTCAAACTCACCAAATATATATGAATAAGACAAACGTAGCTTTGACTGATACTAGCAAATTTTCAACCCAATTTTCCATTTTGGGGAGTTTTCTCATAGGCAACACTTTCTCATTTGTCAAAAATGGTCATGTTTAGATGTAAAATATTTTCTCGGTGTAGTGCGCACCATTTTGTGGAATGAACCTAGATAACCAGCCAAGTATTCACAAGAAAATGCTCCAGTTTCAGACTTAACAATTGCAACACATATTTCCATCCTATTCCTACCGAAGTTTACATTGTACCAAAGCTCACCTGGAATTGGTTGACTGACACAGTCTTCCCATACTCTTTAGCACTATATGCCGAGTAATGCACAAGCGCAGCATAAGTACTGCTTGAACCCATATCATAGAGTATAACCTGCCTCGAGCCATTTGAGAAATCCTTATCAATGCCATACTGCAACGCTGCCCCCGAATGCTCATTTACCAATGAAAGCACATTAACCCCAGCCAAATGCGCCGCCTGAAGCAACCCTCTCCGCTCCGCTTGCCCAAAATACGGTGGCACTGTAATCACTGCGTCTTTCACCTGCACCTTCGAATGAACCTCCGCCAAATTTACCGCGTAACCCAAAATCATCGCTAGTAACTCCTCAACTGAATAAATGGAAGCGTCATCATTGGTTTTAAAACTGACAGCGCCTCTAGGATCTTCTATAATTGTGAACGGTAAGTACACTGAATCCAGAAAGTTCTTTGTGTAATTATAGGGCTTTCCAAGTATGTCGCGGATTTGAGAATAGACTTTATCGGGGTACCGAGCGACAAGCCCAGCCGCTTCTTCGCCGAGGAGGCGAGTACCGGACTGGAATGACACAAAGGCCGGGGATTTACGTTTCGACATCTCGTTGATCGCGATCGAGATTGGGCTCTGTCCAGGTTTTAGGTTCACGACCGCGACTTTTAGCCATTGGGAGCCCAGATCTATGCTCGAAACCGCAGATTGGGACCGTGGAAATACAACGGAAAGCACTGATAAGACTAGCACCAGCTTGAATAAGTTGGACGCCATTCTGGATTATACGGGCCTCTGAGTAGCAGAAAACAAAGAGTTTTGACAGTCAGTTTGGTTGCTGCGAGAGTAAAGCAAAAACAGCACTAATTTTCGGGATCTCGTGCTGTTTTTGTCAGAAAACTGGAAACCCTTGACTAAGCAAAACACAGCTCAACAAGTGAAATCGAGCATTAATTTTGTTTAACTTTAAAATAACAGTTGAGAAAATGAAAATAATTATGTATAAAAGAAATAAGAGATTGAGGCAGGGAGAGAGAGAGAGACCAGTAGGTTGCGGATCGCATTCTCCAGAACACAGAATGTGGCGTCTGGAACGGTTCCGGTTTGGTTGACGAGAAACGTACAGAAAGAGCTGAGGAAGATCGTTCTGGCCCTTCTGGGTCATTATGAGCAATTGTGGGGCTCCCTATATAAGGTTAGCTACTTGACAAAGCCTACGTGGAGAGTTGGGGGATGGACCTGACCAGTAAGATCGCGCCAGTTGTTTGAAGGTACACGTGGTGGGTTGTGAGACGAGTAATTGTGTTGTTGACACGGTTGCCTTAGATCCTTAGTATAGGAGGGTATCTTTGGGTGTGACATAATATTGTATTATATTTTAAGAAAAAATTAAATTTAGCTTTTCAAATTATTACTCTTTTTTTGGATGGCCCCCTAAATTATCAAAATTTACATTTTAGGCCTCAAATTACTAAAACTATTGAAAAAGACCAATTTTGACAAAATATTCCCATAATACCCCTTGTCACGTGTCATTTTTCAATTAAAAAATTAAAAAAAAAAAAACTAAAATTTTATTTCTTGTTTTTATTTTTTTAAAAAAAAAATATGAGTGTTTAGGGTGACGTTATTTTCAAATCGCGACCCAATCTTCTCGACACCCCTCCGGTCATCGTTCGTTTGCAACGTTGAGATGACCAAATTTATAGCTCGGCTTAGCAAGTTCCAATTTGCAATCATCAGCTCGCTGATCTCGTCCAAGCTAAAGCTCGCCTCAATCAGGAAAATATCCTCCACTTGGGAGAAAAGCTTGTAATCATTAAACTCTAGGTAACTATTGGCCAACGTTTTGAAAGCTAATAAATCATAGAGAGGAAAATGGATATGAATATCAACAAACAAGCTCACGGCCATTGATTTCTCGGTTAGAAACCGATCGAGATCTTCCACAACGATGATAGACTTGCTCGTCAATTGTAACAAAAAGAAAAAGAAAAAGAAAAATTCATATTACTAATGTCCGATGCAGAACGCAGTGTGAATCCCAATAGGAAGAAACCTTGAACATACAACTTTTATCATCAAATTTTTTGGGTCAAACGGAACAGAATTGGTACAACTCCCATGTTTCTAATATTTTAAGAGCAAGAGATATAAGTGTGAAATCTTTCCGGTACACAAAAATTTGAATTACAAACATTCGATGCAAAACGAGAGTGTGAGTCTCACTAGGAAGAAACGTTGAACATACAACTTTTATCATCAATTTTTTTGGGTCAAATAGAACAGAATCGGTATACCACCGGTGTTTCTAATATTTTAAGAGCAAGAGATGAGTTTAAAATCTTTCTAGTACACAAAAATTCGAATTACTAACATCTGATGCAGAACGCTACTGTGAGTCCCAATAAAAAGAAACCTTGAACAAACAATTTTTATCATCAATTTTTTTTGGGTCAAACGGAGCAGAATCGGTATACCCCTGTGTTTCTAAAATTTTAAGAGCGTGAGATATGAGTTTGAAATTTTTCCAGTACATAAAAATTCGAATTACAAACGTCCGATGCAGAACTCCAGTGTGAGTCACAATAGGAAGAAAACTTAAACATACAACTTTTATCATTAATTTTTTTAAGTCAAACGGAACAGAATTGAGACACCCCAGGTGTTTCTAATATTTTAAGAGCGAGGGATATGAGTTTGAAATCTTTTCGGTACACAAAAATTAAAATTACTAACGTCCGATGCAGAATGCCAATTTGAGTGCCAATATGAAGAAATCTTGAACATACAACTTTTATCATCAATTTTTTTGGGTCAAACGGAATAAAATCGATACAACTCCAGTGTTTCCAAAATTTTAAGAGTGAGATATATGAGTTTAAAACCTTTCCGATACACAAAAGGTACACAAAAATTCAAATTACTAGCGTCAGATGAAAAAAACAAGTGTGTGTCCCAATAGGAAGAAACCGTGAACATACAACTTTTACCATCAATTTTTTTGGGTCAAACGGAACAGAATCGGCACAACTCTGGTATTTCTAATATTTTAAGAGTGAAAGATATGAGTTTGAAACCTTTCCGGTACACAAAAATTCGAATTACTAACGTCCAATGCAGAACAAGAGTGTGAGTCCCAATAGGGAAGAAACCTAAAACATACAACTATTATCATCAATTTTTTTTGGGTCAAACAGAACAGAATTGCTACAACACTGGGGTTTCTAATTTTTTAAGAGTGAGAGATATGAGTTTGAAACCTTTCCAGTACGCAAAAATTCGAATTACTAACGTCCGATGAAAAAAGCGAGTGTGTGTCCTAATACGAAGAAACCGTGAACATACAACTTTTATCATCAATTTTTTTTGGGTCAAATGGAACAGAATCGATACAACCCCGGTATTTCTAATATTTTAAGAGTGAGAGATATGACTTTGAAACCTTTCTGGAACACAAAAATTCGAATTACTAACGTCCGAAGCAGAACGAGAGTGTGAATCCCAATAGGAAGAAAATTTGAACATACAACTATTATCATCAACTTTTTTGGGTCAAACGGAACCGAATCGGTACAACCCCAGAGTTTCTAGTATTTTAAGAGTGAGAGATATGTGTTCGAAACCTTTCCAGAACCAAAAAATTCGAATTACTAATGTCCGATGCAGAACGAGAGTGCGAGCCCCAATAGGAAGAAACCTAGAACATACAACTTTTAACATCAATTTTCTTGGGTCAAATGGAACAGAATTGGTACGCCTTCGGTGTTTCTAACATTTTAAGAGCAAGAGATATGAGTTTGAAATTTTTCTGGTAAACAAAAATTCGAATTACTAAAGTCTGATGCAGAACAAGAGTGTGACTCCCAATAGAAAGAAACCTTGAACGTACAACTATTATCATCAATTTTTTTGGGTCAAACAGAACAGAATCGGTACAACCCCAGTGTTTCTAATATTTTAAGAGTGAGAGATATGAGTTTGAAACCTTTCCGATACACAAAAATTCGAATTACTATCGGCTGATGCAAAAAGCGAGTGTGAGTCCCAATAAGACGAAACCGTGCACATACAACTTTTATCATCAATTTTCTTGGGTCGAAAGGAATATGGATAACCCCAGTATTTATAATATTTTAAGAGCGAGAGAAAGGAGTTTGTAAACTTTTCGGGACAAAAGAAATTCGAATTACTATTGTCCCATGGAAAAAACAGGTGTGAGTCCCAATAGTAAGAAATCGTGAACATTTAACTTTTATCATCAATTTTCTTGGGTCAAACGGAAAAAAATTGTGACAACCTCGATGTTTCTAATATCTTAAGAGTGACACAAAATTCGAATTACTATCGTCCGATGCAAAAAGTGAGCGTGAGTCCCAACTGGAAGAAACCGTGACCATACGACTTTATGATCAGTTCTTCTGTGTCAAACGGAATTTAATTGGGACAACCCCGGTGTTTGTAATATTTTAAGAGTGAGAGAAGTGTGTTTGAAACCTTTTCGGGACATAACAAATTTGAACTACTATCATCCGATGCAAAAAGCGTGCATGTGTCCCAACTAGAAGAAACCTTGACCATTTGAATTTATGATCAATTTTCTTATGTCAAATGGAATTTAATCGGGATAACCCCAACGTTTGTAATACTTTAAGTGCGAGAGAAATGAGTTTGAAACCTTTCCGGGACACAAAAATTTGAATTACTGTCGCCCGATGCAGAAAGAGAGCGTGAGTTCCAACTGGAAGAAACCGTGACCTTACGACTTTATGATCAGTTCTCCTGTGTCAAACGAAATTTAATTGGGACAACCCCGGCGTTTGTAATATTTTAAGAGTGAGAGAATTGAAAAAATAATATGGACTTCTAATTTTAACAAGTGTGTGTGAACAGTGTGCAACAAAATATTAAATGCGGAATTAAAGGAGACAAAAATTTTGTTGACGAAATGGAAACTCAATTAAGAGAAAAACCATTCCGGGGCAGCCAAACCTAGGATATCCACTATTCAGAAGACAAAGCTAGATATAAGACAGTAACACTTATATACACCTGATGCAGTGGTCGTACCTTGATATCTAATGTGTAACCCAACATAAACGCTTCCCAACCAGGTCTTCTACCTGAAGGGGTCTTCAATGGAATCTTTTACCTTAGGGCCAACCCCTAAGATAGACTTCACAGCTGATCAAATCACACACTTGGCAAAGCTAGAGAGCTAGCAGATCTTCAATATCTCCCTAAACTCCCTCTCTAAGCTGTAGAGAATTCACCACCGAATTCTGTGTTGAAAGCATGCCTCAAGCCTCTTATTTATAGGCTTAGGAAACCCAAAAATGCGTCTAAAGCGGAGTTTGAAACACGCGCATCCGGACGGGAGCCTTGGGCTGTCCGGACGGGTCAAGTTTTTCTTGTCCGGAAAGTAATTCTGGAATTTTCTATAGGTCCGTCTGGACTGGAAAATCTTTCCGTCCGGATGCTTATAGTGGCCGTCCAGATAGTTAGTTGACAGTATTTTTTGTCAGCTTTCTAACGATGCTAATTTTGTCCAAATCTGATATTTGAGTAAAAAGTTATGATCAAAATACCTGAGGGCGTCCGGACGGCTTGACCGAGCGTCCGGACGGTCAACTGTAACCGCCTTTTCAAAATAGTACTGAAAGCTCCCATAATAAGGCCACGTCCGGACGGTGTTGCCCTAGCATCTGGACGGTTGCACTTTGACTGCACGTAATTACCATAATAAGGCTTTGGAGCATCCGGACCTTGAAGGGTGACGTCAGACAGTTGAATTGGTGCACGCAATTTCCATATATGAAGCTTGATCATCCGGACCATGAATGTTGACTTCTGGACGGTTGAACTTTGTATGCACGTCTTGCCATATGGAGAACATCGTCCGGACGGGATCACACATCGCTCGGACGGTAGCAGCCGTCTTCCCATAACTATGTCTTGAGGCAGAAACCCTAATGCTTGTCAAACCCTGAATGGCGTCCGGACGATATAACCATGTCGTCCGGACGGATGCACTGGAACACTGGGATCTTCTCGAACTCTGAAGAGCGTCCGGACAATTTACCATTACGTCCGGACGGATGCAATCTTGAATTGTTCGAAGCTTCTAGACACTGATGGGCGTCCGGACAGAAAGTTCTCGTCGTCCGGACGGATGTTGCTGACTGATGAGCGTCTGGACAGAATTCCACGTCGTCCGGACGGCTGCCAGGGAACTGAAATAAATCCTTGAAAACTTCACAGAATCTTCTCGAAGAACATAGCTGAAGAGTAGACTCTGGATAAAGTAGCATCCCTGTGAAAGCAGCAACATTACATAGAAACGATTTTCTCCAACAGAATGTAGCCAACACAAAAACTAACAAGAAGTGAGTTTGAAACCTTTCCGGGACATAAAAAATTCGAACTACTATCGTCCAATGCAAAAAGCGAGCGTGTGTCCCAACTGGATGAAACCTTGACCATACAAATTTATGATCAATTTTCTTGTGTCAAATGGAATTTAATCGGGACAACCCCGACGTTTCTAATACTTTAAGTGCGAGAGAAATGAGTTTGAAACATTTCCGGGACACAAAAATTTGAATTACTATCTCCCGATGCAGAAAGCGAGCGTGAGTCCCAATTGGAAGAAACCGTGACCATATGACTTTATGATCAATTTTCTTAGGCCAAACGGAATTTAATCGGGACAACCCCGGCATTTCGAATATTTTAAGAGCGAGAGAAATGAATTTGAAACCTTTCCGGGAGACAAAAATTCGTATTACTATCGTCTGATGCAAAAAGAGAGCGTGACTCCCAACTAGAAGAAACTGTGACCATATGACTTTATGATCAATTTTCTTGTGTCAAGCGAAATTTAATAGGGAAAACCCCAGCGTTTCTAATATTTTAAGAGCGAGAGAGATGAGTTTGAAACCTTTCCGGGACACAAAAAATTAAATTACTATCGTCCGATGCAAAAAGCGAGCGTGAGTCCCAACTGGAAGAAACTGTGACCATACGACTTTATAATCAATTTTCTTGCATCAAACGAAATTTAATCAGGACAACCTCGGCGTTTCTAATATTTTAAGTGCGAGAGAAATTTGTTTGAAACCTTTCTGGGACATAAAAATTCGAATTACTATCGTCCGATGCAAAAATTGAGCGTGAATCTCAACTGGAAGAAACCGTGACCACACGACTTTATGATCAATTCTCTTGTGTCAAACGGAATTTAATCGGAACAACCCCGACGTTTCTAATATTTTAAGAGTGCGAGATATGAGATTGAAACCTTTCTGGGACACAAAAAATTGATTTACTATCGTGTGGTTGAAAAAGCGAGCGTGAGTCCCAACTGGAAGAAACCGTGACCATACGACTTTATGATCAATTCTCTTGTGTCAAGCGGAATTTAATCGGAACAACCTCGATGTTTCTAATATTTTAAATGCGAGAGAAATGACTTTGAAACCTTTCCGTGACACAAAATTCAAATTACTATGGTCCGATGCAAAAAGCGAGCGTCAGCCCCAACTGGAAGAAACCGTGACCATACGACTTTATGATCTATTCTCCTGTGTCAAACGGAATTTAATTTGGACAACCCCGGCGTTTCTAATATTTTAAGAGCGAGAGAAGTGAGTTTGAAACCTTTTCGGGACAAAAAAAATTCGAACTACTATCGTCTGATGCAAAAAGCGAGCGTGTGTCCCAAATGGAAGAAACCTTGACCATATGAATTTATGATCAATTTTCTTGTGTCAAATGGAATTTAATTGGGACAACCCCGACGTTTCTAATACTTTAAGTGAGAGAGAAATGAGTTTGAAACCCTTCCTGGACACAAAAAATTGAATTACTGTCGCCCGATGCAGAAACCGAGCGTGAGTCCCAATTGGAAGAAACCGTGACCTTACGACTTTATGATCAGTTCACCTATGTCAAACGGAATATAATTGGGGCAACCCCGGCGTTTATAATATTTTAAGAGCGAGAGAAGTGAGTTAGAAACCTTTCCGGGACATAAAAAATTCGAACTACTGTCATCCGATGCAAAAAGCGAGCGTGTGTCCCAACTGGATGAAACCTTGACCATATGAATTTATGATCAATTTTCTTGTGTCAAATGGAATTTAATCGGGACAACCCCGACGTTTCTAATACTTTAAGTGCGATAGAAATGAGTTTGAAACCTTTCCGGGACACAAAAATTTGAATTACTATCGCCCGATGCAGAAAGCGAACATGAGTCCCAATTGGAAGAAACCGTAACCATACGACTTTATGATCAATTTTCTTAGGCCAAACGGAATTTAATCGGGACAACCCCGGCATTTTGAATATTTTAAGAGTGAGAGAAATGAGTTTTAAACCTTTTCGGGACACGAAAATTCGTGTTACTATCTTCCGATGCAAAAAGAGAGCGTGACTCCCAACTAGAAGAAACCGTGACCATATGACTTTCTGATCAATTTTCTTGTGTCAAGCGGAATTTAATCTGGACAACCCCGGCATTTCTAATATTTTAAGAGCGAGAGAGATGAGTTTGAAACCTTTCCAGGACACAAAAAATTGAATTACTATCGTTCGATGCAAAAAGCGAGCGTGAGTCCCAACTGGAAGAAACCATGACCATACGACTTTATAATCAATTTTCTTGCGTCAAACGGAATTTAATCAGGACAACCCCGGCATTTCAAATATTTTAAGTGCGAGAGAAATTTGTTTGAAACCTTTCTGGGAAATAAAAATTCGAATTACTATCGTCCGATGCAAAAATTGAGAGTGAATCCCAACTGGAAGAAACCGTGACCATTCGACTTTATGATCAATTCTCTTGTGTCAAACGGAATTTAATTGGGACAACCCCGACGTTTCTAATATTTTAAGAGTGCGAGATATGAATTTGAAATCTTTCCGGGACACAAAAATTTGATTTACTATTGTCTGGTTGAAAAAAGGTGTGTGAGTCCCAACTGGAAGAAACCGTGACCATACGACTTTATGATCCATTGTCTTGTGTCAAACGGAATTTAATCGGAACAACCTCGATGTTTCTAATATTTTAAATGTGAGAGAGATGAGTTTGAAACCATTCCGTGACACAAAATTCGAATTACTATCGTCCGATGCAAAAAGCGAGCGTGAGTCCCAACTGGAAGAAACCGTGACCATACGACTCTATGATCAGTTCTCCTGTGTCAAACGGAATTTAATTGGGACAACCCCGGCATTTCTAATATTTTAAGAGCGAGAGAAGTAAGTTTGAAACATTTCCGGGACATAAAAAATTCGAACTACTATCGTAAGATTCAAAAAAGCGAGCGTGTGCCCCAACTGGAAGAAACCTTGACCATATGAATTTATGATCAATTTTATTGTGTCCAATGGAATTTAATCGGGACAACCCTGACGTTTCTAATACTTTAAGTGCGAGAGAAATGAGTTTGAAACCTTTCTGGGACACAAAAATTTGAATTACTGTCGCCCGATGCTGAAAGCGAGCGTGAGTCCCAATTGGAAGAAACCGTGCCTTACGACTTTATGATCAATTCCCCTGTGTTAAACGGAATTTAATTGGGACAACCCCAGCGTTTGTAATATTTTAAGAGCGAGAGATGTGAGTTGGAACCTTTCTTGGACATAAAAAATTCGAATTACTATCGTCCGATGCAAAAAGCGAGCGTGTGTCCCAACTGGAAGAAACCTTGACCATATGAATTTATGATCAATTTTCTTGTGTCAAATGGAATTTAATCGGGACAACCCCGACATTTCAAATATTTTAAGAGTGTGAGATATGAGTTTGAAACCTTTCCGGGACACAAAAATTTGATTTACTATCGTCTGGTTGAAAAAAGGTGCGTGAGTCCCACTGGAAGAAACCGTGACCATACGACTTTATAATCAATTTTCTTGTGTCATACGGAATTTAATCGGAACAACCTCGATGTCTCTAATATTTTAAATGCGAGAGAGATGAGTTTGAAACCTTTTCGTGACACAAAATTCGAATTACAATCGTCCGATGCAAAAAACGAGCGTGAGTCCCAACTAGAAGAAACCGTGACCATACGACTTTATGATCAGTTCTCCTGTGTCAAACGGAATTTAATTGGGACAACCCCGGCGTTTCTAATATTTTAAGAGCGAGAGAAGTAAGTTTGAAACATTTCCGGGACATAAAAAATTCGAACTACTATCGTAAGATTCAAAAAAGCGAGCGTGTGCCCCAACTGGAAGAAACCTTGACCATATGAATTTATGATCAATTTTATTGTGTCCAATGGAATTTAATCGAGACAACCCCGACGTTTCTAATACTTTAAGTGCGAGAGAAATGAGTTTGAAACCTTTCCGGGACACAAAAATTTGAATTACTGTCGCCCGATGCTGAAAGCGAGCGTGAGTCCCAATTGGAAGAAACCATGCCTTACGACTTTATGATCAATTCCCCTGTGTTAAACGGAATTTAATTGGGACAACCCCAGCGTTTGTAATATTTTAAGAGCGAGAGATGTGAGTTGGAACCTTTCTTGGACATAAAAAATTCGAATTACTATCGTCCGATGCAAAAAGCGAGCGTGTGTCCCAACTGGAAGAAACCTTGACCATATGAATTTATGATCAATTTTCTTGTGTCAAATGGAATTTAATCGGGACAACCCCGACATTTCAAATATTTTAAGAGTGTGAGATATGAGTTTGAAACCTTTCCGGAACACAAAAATTTGATTTACTATCGTCTGGTTGAAAAAAGGTGCGTGAGTCCCAACTGGAAGAAACCGTGACCATACGACTTTATGATCAATTTTCTTGTGTCATACGGAATTTAATCGGAACAACCTCGATGTCTCTAATATTTTAAATGCGAGAGAGATGAGTTTGAAACCTTTTCGTGACACAAAATTCGAATTACAATCGTTCGATGCAAAAAGCGAGCGTGAGTCCCAACTAGAAGAAACCGTGACCATACGACTTTATGATCAGCTCTCCTGTGTCAAACGGAATTTAATTGGGACAACCTCGGCGTTTCTAATATTTTAAGAGCGAGAGAAGTAAGTTTGGAACCTTTCCGGGACATAAAAAATTCGAACTATTATCGTACGATTCAAAAAAGCGAGCGTGTGTCCCAACTGGAAGAAACTTGACCATATGAATTTATGATCAATTTTCTTGTGTCCAATTGAATTTAATCGAGACAAACCCGACGTTTCTAATACTTTAAGTGCGAGAGAAATGAGTTTGAAACCTTTTCGGGACACAAAAATTTGAATTACTGTCGCCCGATGCTGAAAGCGAGCGTGAATCCCAACTGGAAGAAACCGTGCCTTACGACTTTATGATTAGTTCCCCTATGTTAAACGGAATTTAATTGGGACAACCCCGGCGTTTGTAATATTTTAAGAGCGAGAGATGTGAGTTGGAACCTTTCTGGGACATAAAAAATTCGAACTACTATCGTCCGATGCAAAAAAGCGAGCGTGTGTCCCAACTGGAAGAAACCTTTACCATATGAATTTATGATCAATTTTCTTGTGTCAAATGGAATTTAATCGGGACAACCCCGACTTTTCTAATACTTTAAGTGCGAGAGAAATGAGTTTGGAACCTTTCTGGGACACAAAAATTTGAATTACTATCGCACGATGCAGAAAGCGAGCGAGAGTCCCAATTGGAAGAAACCGTGACCATATACGACTTTATGATCAATTTTCTTGGGACAAATGAAATTTAATCGGGACAACCCCGTTGTTTTGAACATTTTAAGAGCATTAAAAATGAGTTTGAAACTTTTTCGGGACACAAAAATTCGTATTACTATTGTCCGATGCAAAAAAGCGAGCGTGACTCCCAACTGGAAGAAACCGTGACTATACGACTTTATGATCAATTTTCTTTTGTCAAGCGGAATTTAATCGGGACAAACCCGGCATTTATAATATTTTACGAGCAAGAGAGAAGAGTTTTAAACCTTTCCGGGATGAAAAATTCGTATTACTATCGTCCGATGCAAAAAGCGAGCGTGATTCCCAACTGGAAGAAACCATGACCATACGACTTTTTGATCAATTTTCTTGTGTCAAGCAGAATTTAATCGGGACCACCCCGGCGTTTCTAATATTTTAAGAGCGAGAGAGATGAGTTTGAAACCTTTGCAGGATACAAAAATTTGAATTACTATCGTCCGATGCAAAAAGCGAGCGTGAGTCCCAACTGGAAGAAACCGTGACCATTCGACTTTATGATCAGTTCTCCTGTGTCAAACCGAATTTAATTGGGACAACCCCGGTGTTTGTAATATTTTAAGAGCGAGAGAAATGAGTTTGAAACCTTTCCGGGACAAAAAAAAAAATTCGAACTATTATTGTCCGATGCAAAAAGCGAGAGTGTATCCCAACTGGAAGAAACCTTGACCATACGAATTTATGATCAATTTTCTTGTGTGAAATGGAATTTAATCGGGACAACCCCGGCGTTTCTAATATTTTTAGTGCGAGAGAAATGAGTTTGAAACCTTGACGGGACACAAAAATTTGAATTACTATCGCCCGATGTGGAAAGCGAGCGTGAGTCCCAATTGGAAGAAACAATGACCATACGACTTTATGATCAATTTTCTTAGGCCAAACGGAATTTAATCGGGACAACCCCGACAGTTCTAATATTTTAAAAGTGTGAGATATGAGTTTGAAACCTTTTCGGGACACAAAAATTTGAAATACTGTCGCCCAATGCAGAAAGCGAGTGTGAGTCCCAATTGGAAGAAACCGTGACCATACGAATTTATGATCAATTTTCTTGGGACAAACGGAATTTAATCGGGACAACCCCTACGTTTTAAATATTTTAAGAGCATGAAAAATGAGTTTGAAACCTTTGCGGAGCACAAAAATTTGAATTACTATCGTCCGATGCAAAAAGTGAGCGTGAGTCCCAACTGGAAGAAACTGTGACCATACGACTTTATGATCAGTTCTCTTGTGTCAAGCGGAATTTAATCGGGACAACCCTGACATTTCTAATATTTTAAGAGCGAGAGAGATGAGTTTGAAACCTTTCCGGGACACAAAAAATTGAATTACTATCGTCCGATGCAAAAAGCGAGCGTGAGTCCCAACTGGAAGAAACCGTGACCATAAGACTTTATGATCAGTTCTCCTGTGTCAAATGGAATTTAATTGGGACAACCCCAACATTTGTAATATTTTAAGAGCGAGAGAAATGAGTTTGAAACCTTTCCGGGACAAAAAAAAATTCGAACAACTATCGTCCGATGCAAAAAGCGAGCGTGTGTCCCAACTGGAAGAAACCTTAACCATACGAATTTATGATCAATTTTCTTGTGTCAAATAGAATTTAATCGAGACAACCTCGGCGTTTCGAATATTTTATGTGCGAGAGAAATGAGTTTGAAACCTTTCCGGGACACAAAATTTGAATTACTATCGCCCGATGTAGAAAGCGAGCGTGAGTCCAAATTGGAAGAAACCGTGACCATACAACTTTATGATCAGTTTTCTTAGGCCAAACGGAATTGAATCGGGATAACCCTGGCATTTTGAATATTTTGAGAGTGAGAGAAATGAGTTTGAAACCTTTACGGGACACAAAAATTCGTATTACTATCGTCCGATGCAAAAAGATAGCGTGACTCCCGACTAGAAGAAACCGTGACCACATGACTTTATGATCAATTTTCTTGTGTCAAGAGGAATTTAATCGGGACAACCCCGGCGTTTCTAATATTTTAAGAGCGAGAGAGATGAGTTTGAAACTTTTCTGGGCGTGTTGAAGATTAACCATCCGGACGGCCATCCCCCTTGGTCCGGACACGCGAAGCCTTATTTGGAAATTATTTGCAGCGGACGTGCAATCGTTCGGACGATAGTGCCTCACCGTCCGGATGCGACTCTCAAACAGGAAAGATTTTCAGCGAAAATCTCTAAATTTTATGTCGCACAGTTGTCTGTCTGGACGACATCTGTACTTATCACAGCAGTCACTCATTTGAACCCTCAGCTTATAAATAGAGGCCCCTGGGCATTGAGAACTGCAAGAATTCGGTATAGAATTCCATCAGAGCTTAGAGAGTTATTTTGTGATGTTATTGGAGCTGATTTGTTCTCTCTCAAGCCATTGCAAGTGTGTTGTTGCAGCGGTATAACTGAAGTCTATCTTAGGGGTTGGCCCTAAGATACAGGATTCCATTGAAGACCTCTTCAGGTAGGAGGCCTGGTTGGGAGACGTTCGTGTAAGGTTACACGTTAGAGAGCAAGGGCCTGGTTGGGAGGCGTTCATGTTGGGCTACACGTTAGAGAGCAAGGTACGAACACTGCATTAGAGGTATGTGAGTGTTACTATCTTGTATCTAGTCTTGTCTTTTGAATAGTGGATATCCTGGGTTTGGCTGCCTCAGAGATGTTTTTCTTATCTTGAGTTTCCACTTCGTTAACAAAAATTCTTGTGTTGTTTATTTTCCGCATTGTTTATGTTAGTTTTTGTGTTGGCTGGATTTTGTTGGACAAAATCACTTCTATGTAATGTTGCTGCTTTTCACAGGGATGCTGCTTTATCCAGAGTCTACACTTCAGCTATGTTCTTCAAGAAGATTCTGTGAAGTTTTCAAGGAAGTTTATTTCGGTTCCTTGTCAGCCGTCTGGATGATGTGGTATTTCGTTCGGACGATGAGATTGCATCCGTCCGGACGTAATGGCAAATCGTCCGGACGCTCTTGAGAGTTCGAGAAGATCCCAGTGTTCCAGCACATCCGTCCGGACGACGTTGTTATACTGTCCGGATGTCATTCAGTGTTTGACAAGCATTAGGGTTTCTGACTCAAGACACAGTTATGGGAAGATGGCTGCTACCGTCCGGACGATGTCCTCTATAAGGCAAGTCGTGCATACAAAGTTCAATCGTCCGGACATCAACCTTCATGGTCCGGACGATCAAGCTTCAAATATGAAAATTGCGTGCACCAGTTCAACCGTCCGGACATCAGCCTTTAAAGTTCGGACTCTCCAAGCCTTATTATGGTAATTACGTACAGCCAAAGTGCAACCGTCCGGACGCTAGGGCAACACCATCCGGACGCGGCCTTGTTATGGAAGCTTTCGGTGCTATTTTGGAAAGGCGGTTGCAGTTGACCGTCCGGACGCTCTGTCAAGCCGTCCGGACACCATCCGGTATTTTGGTCATAACGTTTTACTCAAATATCGGATTGGGACGAAATTGGTGTCGTTGGAAAGCTAACGAAAAATGATGTAACTTGACCATTCGGACGGCAATTATTAACGTTCGGACAGCCCCCGTTCGGACAGAAACATCTTGCGTCCGGACGGCTCTGCGAAAATTCTGGAATTGCTTTTCAAAAGTTGCCCTTTCGGATGGCCAAGGCTCTCGTCCGGACGCGCGTGCCACAAACTCCATTTTTTACTCAAATTAGGCCTTCTAAAGCCTATAAATAAGGGGTTCTAGGCATGCATTCAATACATAATTCAGTGGTGAATTCTCTACATCTTAGAGAGGGTGTTTATGGAGATATTGAAGATCTGCTAGCTCTCTAACTCTTGCTAAGTGTGTGATTTGATCAGCTGTGAAATCTATCTTAGGGGTCGGCCCTAAGGTAAAGGATTCCATTGAAGACCCCTTAAGGTAGGAGACCTGGTTGGGAGGCGTTCGTGTTGGGTTACATGTTAGAGAGCAAGGTACGACCACTGCATCAGGGGTATGTGAGTGTTACTATCTTGTATCTAGTCTTGTCTTCTGAATAGTGGATATCCTGAGTTTAGCTGCCCCAGAGTGGTTTTTCTCTTAATTGAGTTTCCACTTTGTCAACAAAATATTTGTCCCCTTTAATTTCCGCATTTAATATTTTGTTGCACACTGTGCACACACACTTGTTAAAATTAGAAGTCCAATATTTTTTCAGTTTATTTTTGTTAACACTTGTGCACACACTTGCTGTTTATTTTAGAAGTCAATTCAATTTTTCAATTGGTATCAGAGCTTGGTACACTCTGAGAAGATTAATTTCTTGAGTGTTATTTATTTTTTACTTCTTTTATTTATAATGTCTCAAACTCTTAACTCTGTTCATGCCTTTGACGATAAGAACTATGGCTATTGGAAGGCACATATGCGTTTCTTTCTGAAATCTATTGACTGTTGGAGTATTGTTGAAACTGGTTGGACTAAACCAGAGGATGCAACACTCGAACTAGTCACTCAGAAAAACGCACGTCTTTCAAATGATAAAGCCCTCCATGCTCTGTGCCAAGCACTTTCACGATTTGAATTTGCAAAAATTTCAAATTGCGAATCAGCCAAAGAAGCATGACAAATTTTGAAAACAACATATGAAGGCACCAAACTTGTAAAATCTGCCAAACTTCAAATGTTGATTTCAAAATTTGAAGAGATTAAGATATTGGAAGATGAGACATTTGGAGAGTTTTACTCCAAGATAAGTGACCTGAGAAACTCCATTGTGAGTCTTGGGAAGCCTATCTTGGATTTAAAACTCATCCGAAAAATTCTAAGATCTTTGCCTGAGCGTTTCAGGATCAAGGTAACCACCATTGAAGAAAGCAAAGATCTAGAAGAGATGAAAATTGAAGAGTTGGTGGGATCTCTTCAAACATATGAGCTGTCTCTCCCCCCGGTCAAGAAATTGAAGACCATTGCCCTGAAGGCTTCCAAGAAGAAGGTAGAAGCATCATCTGAAGATGACTTTGAGGAAGAAGAAAAAGTTGTGGCTATGCTAGCCAATAATTTTAAAAGACTTATGAGAGATGACCGATTTAAAAAGAAGTTTTTTGAAAAGGTGAAGAAAGCTCCCAGAGAAGCTGAACCTGAGGAAGAAGAAAAGAAGGATCCCAAAGGGCCCAGATGTTTTGAATGCTCAGGGTTTGGGCATATCCGAGCCGATTGCGGGAATTTGAAGAAGGGCAAGGGGAAGGTGTACAATGTGACTCTCAGTGATGAGTCAGAAGAAGAAGCTCCAGAGTTTGAGAAATTTCAGGCCTTTGTAGCCCCACATGTTGAGGAGGAAGACTCTTATTATTCGGAGCATAGTGATAATGAGAAAGAGCTCAATGAGGCTTACAAGACACTCTACATAGAGTATGAGAAGCTGAGGGAAGGTCATAAGCAGCACCTTGATGATCTGAACAGCTTGCAAAGTGAGAAGAGTACATTGCTGCATAGAATTTAAGAGCTCGAGGAAAAGCTACTAGAGACGTAGCTCCAGTTAGAAAGAGTCACTGATGAGAAGCTAACCGTATGCTATCCATCTAGAAGAGCCCAACTGACAAGACCGGTCTCAGGTATGTAGCTCCCTCTTCTGATGCTCCCTCTACTTCAAAGACTGTATTTGTGAAACCTATAGTCCCAGAGCCTCCTCACACTGCTGAAGATAAAGGGAAGGACAAGATCAATGATGATGTTTCAGGCACTCAGAAGCCTCATTCCATCAGAAGATCTCCCATATGTCATCACTGCGGTCTAAGTGGGCATGTTCGTCCTCAGTGCTCCCTCCTGAAGGCTCAAAAAGCCAAGGCCAAGAAAGAAGTGCCCCGACAGGCTAATCATGGCACTAGACCTGTGGCCCAGTTTCAGACTTCATGGTATCAGGCTCCCTATTATCAAGCACCAAGATATCAAGCTCCTTGGTCTCATGCACCACGATACCAGGCAGCTTAGCATCAGCGGCCTCAGCAGCGATTTGTACCAACCAATCACAGTGGCACCTCCAAGAACAAATCCAAGTAGTTTAGAAGGCCTCAAAAGGTGGAAGAAGATCAGTACCACAGTGAGCAACCTATCTGGATGCAGAGCATGATGGAGTGGATGATGAAGTTCTGCCAGCAACCACCCACAGGAAGGCAGGCTTGGGTCAAGAAGGACAGTCACCCCATGAGGGGGAACAGATGCACCTAGCAAGATCAGGTGTTCATGCCTAGGATTTGGTTCCTAATCCTACAGCATCAGGTTTGATTACTCATTTCACTTGTTATATTTTGTATGCAATCTAGGAATCAGTTGTGTTTTTGCCCCCTATTTCTCTTGAGAGAATTTTGCAGGTATTTGTTAGGGAAGACAGAAAAAGCAGGTCGAGCGACTGTTTTTCTGTATTGGCATCATCAGGTTTGATCTTGCCTTGCATATGATGTTTTTCCATATTGCATTTTTTTTTCATATATATATATAAAAATTGGGGAGAATTTGCAGGATTTTTCTTTTCTCTTGGCATATCAGATAATTGCATGTATTTTCTCCTGATATCTCAATTCTTTGGGTATTAATTTACTTTGCTTAGATATTATTGAGAGTTTTTGATTATAATTTGCCAAGTGTTTTCCTATATATGCAAAAGTAGGATGGCTTCTTTTCTTATGCGATGAAAATTGTGCACTATCCACGACTCCCCTAAAGGTACATCTTTCCTTCTCTGACTTTTTACTTCTAGAAATTCTGGATAAGAGAAGAGGATTTTGATCAGATGATCAAATTGACCACATGCTAGTTGAACCTAGAACCTAAAAACTCTGGCATTTCCTCTAGGTTGCAGCACCGTAAGAATCAAGCAGTAAATCATATGAATTTTGTGCTTTAATTATATATTCACTGCTTATGTGATGAATTTGCTTTATGCCTTGCCCTCTACGTGCAAGTAAAACATTTACTTTGTCCTTCATGATACAAGTAAAACAATTAGGTGCTGCATCTCAAGGGGGAGTGTATCAGATGAAGGTGGCTAGGCCCTAGTAAGTTATAAGGTTTGACTTTTGACTAATCTTGCATTGATTTTCTCTCTTGTCTAGAAAATCTTGTTGCTCTTTGTCATTATCTGTGATAGTCATACCTTGTGGGTTAAGTCTTCACACACACACGCATTGCATGAGTTGAGTTGTCTATTTGAATTTTCTATATCTAGGAAAATATTTGTGCTGATTGAAATCTCAACTCTCTTTTATATCTCTACTTAGTTTTGAGATGCTCTTTGATTGTGTTATCAGTGGATTATACATGCGTGTTTTGAAACTGACTTGAGAAAAATTGATTTCTGAAAATTTTCCTCAGTTTTTTGATGTTTTAGTGTGGAGCATCCGAACGATTACTCTTGGCATCCGGACGAGTGGAGCTTAGTCGTCCGGACGGGATCAGGTTACGTCTGGACGCACGCAACCTGTCCGCTTGTTTCCAATGCAGCGTGCGTCCGGACGGGGACCCCACAGGCCCTATATATAGACAGTTGCCACTTGTCCTCCTTACCCCACCAAAATCCCTCTTTTTGGCATCTTGTGAATCAATTCTTGTGAGCTTTTGGACTTATCTTGATCTTTCTTGTCTTTTTGCGCTTTATTCTCACATTCCAGGTATTTTCCTTGTCTTTTTCTCTTTAATTTATTTTTTAACTATTAGAGCATTAATATTTTTTGGAATGTTGTTGAGATAGTGAGATGCATTTATCTGCTGTGGTGATATTTTTAGGGACTACAATGTGATAATTTTTGTCTATAATTTTTTGAAAAAGTCATTTTTACTGCCGTTATAATGCCAAATTTTTGGTGTGATCTAACAAGAATATTTTTGGATTATTTTTGGCTATCTTGTTGGTGTCTTTTTGCAGAATCATGTTTCCAGGCAGTCCACAGCGCAGGGTGTAACGCCCCGCTTTTACAAAAAGCGTAAGTGAAAATTTTTCGATTTTCACGTGACATTTATAATTATATATTTGGTAAGTTATTTATAAGGTTTTGTTTTAATGTTTTATAAGTGTTTTTGTAGAAATCTAACGTTATAAGTTGTGTTTTAGACGTGGCTTTTCAAGTGGCGCAAATGATTTATAAATCACGCTGTTATAATGTCCGAGTAAAAAATCACTATTTTACGAAAGCGTTGTTACGCCGTCCAAATATTTTAAAGTATTTTAGGTGTTATTAATACTAGTGTTGTTATTCTGCCTCGATTTTATAAGAATAAAATAAGGTTTTTATGTTTATTTGATATAAAAATAAATATGTATGATTTTTAATGTTAAAGCTTTTATAATGCCATTTTAACTAAAATTGATGTTTTGGTCATTATCTATAAATGATGTTATAATGGCCACATGAAATATGTGGCATTATAATTAATCAATTTTATATGTCGTGGTAATGTTCAAGCAAAAATAGGAGATAATATTTAAATAGGATTAAAATGTATGTTTAGTGAATTATGCTAATTCACTATTGTCTGTATTAAATTATATTGCAGTGATTATATTTGTTAACATTTCTTGAAGCTTGAAGAATTGTTGTGAGTATTTCTTACTCACTGAGGATGATACATGTGGTGGTTTTTGATTATGTGTTGAAGTCTGCTTTATTTAATTGTATGCATATGGTTTGACATTTTATATGTTTAACATGCTCTTGTTGGAATTATGTATATGATGTTTGCATAATCTGAGTTATGAATGGGTAAATAAAAAGACTGGAGGTTTAAGTACCAAGGCGTCAGTGATTGAGGAGACCAACGGATGAACTGAGGTTTACAAACCAAGGCGTCAAGTAATTGACTAGACCAGCAGGTAAACCGAAGTTTAGGTACCAAGGCATCAATTCACTGATAAGACCGACGGATAAACCAAAGGTTGAAGGATTAATAACAAAGCGGGTGAGCATAGGCCACCAGTAGGAGCATAGGCCCTTGAGAGATTTAATGAAGCATAGGTTTCCATTAATAAGCATTGAGCATAGGCTCGTAATGAAAGAAGCATAGGCTTCAATCTAACGGAGCATAGGCTCATAATAAGTAAAGCATAGGCTTCAAATGGATGGAACATAGGTTCTTATTAAGGTTAATGCGTGAAGTATATAAGGTTGTGCATGTATTTATATAACTGTCATCATTTGATTGCTCAGTGTACTTTTAAATAATGCAGTATCTCACTGTGGTCAAGGACTGTTGACTCACTTGACCACAGCATGAGATTGTGGTGATAACTACAATCTCATGCGAGTTTTTGCAGGGTGAATAGAAGGTCAAGACTATTGGAATAATTATTTTAATATGTAATATTTGTTGGAGAAGACAATAATTATGTATTTATTAAGTGCCGCATGTGGCACATATGTTATTATTTTGGATGTAATTATTATATCAGAACAAATGTTATTATTTTTATATAGTGAGATTATCTAGTCAGCTCTGATGTGTCATTGTTAAAGAAAAATTATATTCCGTTGCTAATTTATAATTCTGATGAGTTAGTAATGTCACGTGGAAATCGAAAAATTTTCACTTATGCTTTTTATAAAAGCGGGGCGTTACAGAGTGCTCTAATAATTATTCCAATAGTCTTGGCCTTTGATCCACCCTGCAAAAACTCGCATGAGATTGCAGTTATCACCACAATCTCATGATGTGGTCAAGTGAGTCAACAGTCCTTGACCACAGTGAAATACTGCATTATTTAAAAGTACACTAAGCAATCAAATGATGACAGTTATATAAATACATGCACAACCTTGTATACTTCTTACTTTAACCTTAATTGAACCTATGTTCCATCAATTTGAAGCCTATGCTTTGCTTATTATGAGCCTATGCTCCGTTAGATTGAAGCCTATGCTTCTTTCATTATGAGCCTATGCTCAATGCTTACTAATGGAAGCCTATGCTTCATTATATCTTTCAGGGGCCTATGCTCCTACTGGTGGCCTATGCTCACCCGCTTTGTTATTAATCCTTCAACCTTTGGTTTATCCGTTGGTCTTATCAGTGAATTGATGCCTTGGTACCTAAACTTCGGTTTACCCGCTGGTCTAGTCAATTACTTGACACCTTGGTTTGTAAACCTCAGTTCATCCGTTGGTCTCCTCAATCACTGATGCCTTGGTACCTAAACCTCCAGTTTTTTTATTAACCCATTCATAACTCAGATTATGCAAACATCATATACATAATTCCAACCAGAGCATGTTAAACATATAAAATGTCAAACCATATGCATACAATTAAATAAAGCAGACTTCAACACATAATCAAAAACCACCACACGTATCATCCTCAGTGAGTAAGAAATACTCACAACAATTCTTCAGGCTTCAAGAAATGTTCACAAATATAATCACTGCAATATATTTTAATACAGACAATAGTAAATTAGCATAATTCACTAAACATACATTTTAATCCTATTTAAATATTATCTCCTATTTTCGCTTGAACATTACCACGACATATAAAATTGATTAATTATAATGCCACATATTTCATGTGGGCATTATAACATCATTTATAGATAATGACCAAAACACCAATTTTAGTTAAAATGACATTATAAAAGCTTTAACATTAAAAATCATACATATTTATTTTTATATCAAATAAACATAAAAACCTTATTTTATTCTTATAAAATCCGAGCGGAATAACGGCACTAGTATTAATGCACAAAAATATTTTAAAACAACTGGGCGGCGTAACGATGCTTTTATAAAAATATTTATTAAGTGCCGCATGTGGCACATATGTTATTATTTTGGATGTAATTATTATATCAGAACAAAAGGTTATTACTTTTATATATTGAGATTATCTAGTCAGCTCTTATGTGTCATTGTTAAAGAAAAATTATATTCTGCTGCTAATTTAAAACTCTGATGAGTTAGTAATATCACGTGGAAATCGAAAAATTTTCACTTACGCTTTTTGTAAAAGCGGGGCGTTATACAGGGTCCGCTAGAGGATTGTGGAAGATTGGGCTGCACTTCAAGCCAAAACTATGGACTGCACAGTCATAGCCGAGCGGAATGTGGTCCGCTCTGACATCATGGTACCACCTCTGGATAGCATCCACGACATTATCCAGACATACCATTGGGGATATCTTCACACCTGCGCCTGTGTGGTGTACACCAGGCTAGTCAAACTCTTTTATGCCAACCTAGAGGTGGTGCAAGACGATTATCGTGGATTGGTGCTTCAGTCCACCGTTGCAGGCAATATCATCATTGTTGATCCCCAGGTCATCAGTCACTTCATCCGAGTCCCTGTGCTCGAGATTGCTGGCAGCCCTTATAATGAGGTAGTACTCCCTCCCTCTCTAGATGATCTTAGGGAGTTTTTCCATGCTGTTCCACAAGGTGAGGAGTGCGCCACCACCATCAGGATCGGTGCTTTATCCCCCTCACACCGCATGCTGGCCAAAATCATTAAGCAAAACATATGGCATGTTGCTCGGCGCAGTGATTTGATTCTAAAACGGGCCCAGTTTGTCAATGCGGTTCACCTCCGCTTGCCTTTCTGCCTGTGCAAGCTTATTCTGGGTGTTATGCTAGAGGCCCGTGATGAGGGAAACACCGGTCTACCCTTTGGGTGCCTACTCACTCAGATCATTCTTCAGTCGGGAGTCAATGTTACTGGAGAACCAAAGATGAAGATTCAGCAGCCCATCAGCAAGCAGACTTTGATGAAGTCCAATGCACAGCTGCTGAGGGATGGCTCCGATGATGAGGTGCCCATACCTGCTGCCATGCCTGTTGGTTTTTCGGACATGGCTTCATCCTCTCATACCGTCCCACCATCTGAGCCGGAGGTCAATTATTTTCAAATCATGGAGGCCTTGGCTGCCATTCAGGGGGGATGAGCACTATGCAGGTTTCTATGTCCTCCATGCAGCAGTCCATCACCACTATGCAACTGGAGGTGCACTCCATTAACAAGCGTGTGGAGCAGAACCAACTGGACCTCAAAGAGTGCCTCAAGTATCATCATCCTTCCAGCAATGATGATGAGGATGATGCGCCTAGGGATGCACCCATGGCAGAGGATGCTTGAGTCTCTTTTCTTTTCGAAGCTATGTTTATTTGTTTTTGAGACATTTGGTTTATATTTTGCTATGTTTTGTTAAAAATGTGGACTAATATTACTCTATTTACCCTGGTCCTTTTGAGACCTGAAAAATTGAAATGACTTCTAAAAGTAAAGTGTGTGCAACAAGTGTCAACAAAAATTAAAGCACAGCGGAAAGTAAATGACACAGAGATTTTTGTTGACGAAGTGGAAACTCAGTTAAGAAAAAAACCACTCCGGGGCAGCCAAACCCAGGAATTCCACTATTCAGAAGACCAACCTAGATACAAGATAGTAACACTCACATGTACCGATGCAGTGGTCGTACCTTGATCTTTGACTTGTAACCCAACACAAATGCTTCCCAACCAGGTTCACCTACCTGAAGGGGTCTTCAATGGAACTCCTTACCTTAGAGCCGACCTCTAAGATAGACTTCGGTTTACAGCACAGCACACTTGAAAAATGGCTTCAGAGGAGATATCACGTCTCTGAGCTCTAATGGAATTCACACCGAATTCTTGTAGCTCTAAGTGCCTAGAGGCCCCTATTTATAGGCTGGGGGTCAGAATGGGCGTCAGGCAAAATAAGCCTGTGAGCCGTCCGGATGGTGGACCATGGCCGTCCGGACGGACAACTATGCGACGGGATTTTCTGAAATATTTGTGGAGAAATCTTTCCTGTATAAGAACATCGTCCGGAAGGGATGGCTAGATCGTCCGGACGGACGCACGTCCGCTGCAAGTAATTTCCATAACAGGCTTCACGTGTCCGGACCAAGGGGCAGGAGCGTCCGGACAGCTAAACTTCAACACACAATTTCCATATACGATGCACCAACGTCTGAACTACAGCTGTCAGACATCCGGACGGTCAAATTTGAACTGCGATTCTTGCCTTATGGAGATACGCGTCCGGATGGTATACCACATCGTCTGGACGGTTGATTGATCTTCCGTTTCTTGGAACTTGGAAAGAATCAGAGAACCGTTCGAGAACTGAGTAGCGTCCAGACGTGCTGCTGAAACGTCCGGACGGAAGCAAGTTGGCACAGAAGCTTCTCGATACGATGTAGGTGTCCGGACGGAAGAAACACGTCGTCCGAATAGATGATGCTTGTTTGTCTGACGTCCGGACGGAATGACACGTCGTCCGGACGGATGGAACAGTAGACAGATGGGCGTCCGGACGGGATGACACATCGTCCGGACGGCTGACAGGGAACTTTGAAATTCTTCTGACTTCACTCTGATCAGTGGAATCCATGTTTGCAGCATCCTTACATATAAGTGATTTTGTCCAAACACAGAATAAGGCCAAAATACTAACAAACTCCCCTTTTGGCCATTCTGGGACAAAAATCACTTGACCGGTTTGGAAATACATTCTCGGTCTAAAATAAAAATTACTCCCCTTTTTTGTCACAAAGAGACAAAGGGTAAATTAGAGTAAAAATTAACTGTCATAAAAATTACTCCCCCTAACGGTCTCAGAAGGACCCTGGAAACAGAGTAATATATATCCAAAAAGTTTTAACCAAAACAGAAATTGTCTCAGAATAACAAAAGATAAAACACTACAAAACATAAGAGGGAATCAAACATCCTTAGGCATAGGTAAAATCCCGTCTGCATCATCCTCATCATCACTGCCACTAGGATGATGATACTTCAGGCACTCCTGAAGGTCCAGCTGGTTCTGTTCCACGCGCATGTCGATTGAGTGCACTGCTAACTGCATGGAACACATAGATTGCTGCATGGAGGTCATAGACACCTGCAAGCTGCTCATCCCTCCCTGAAGTGCAGCGAGAGCCTCCATAATTTGAGCATAATTGACCTCTGGCTCAGATGGCGGCACAGTATGTGAGGATGAAGCCATATCTGGAAAGCTGATTGGCATAGTAGCAGGTGGGGGCACCTCATCATCGGAGTCATCTCTCCGCAACTGCGCATTAGACTTCACCAAAGTCTGCTTGCTGATGGGCTGCTGGATTTTCATCTTCGGTTCGCCATTAACATTGATGCTCGACTGAAGAATAATCTGAGTAAGGAGGCAGCCAAAAGGGAGACCAACAGTGCTCTCATCACGGGCCTCTAATATAACCCCCAAAATGTGCTTGCATAGGCAAAAAGGCAAGCGGAGGTGGATAGCATAGACAAACTGGGCCCGTTTCAGGATCAGATCACTGCGCCGGGCAACCGGCCAAATATTCTGCTGAACGATCTTGGCCAGCATGCGGTGGGAGGATGACAGGGCACCAATCCTGATGGCAGTGGAGCTCTCCTCACCTTGGGGAACGGCACGGAAGAATTCCCTAAGATCATCCTAGGATGGAGGAAGCACCACCTCATTGTAAGGGCTGGCCGAAATCTCGAGCACTGGGACTCGGATGATGTGACTGATGACCTGAGGGTCAACAGTGATGAGATGGCCTACAACGGAGGATTGAAGCACCACTCCATGATCATCATCCTGCACCACCTCCAGGTTGGCATAGAACAGCTTGACCAATCTGGTGTACACCACACAAGCACAGCTGTGGAGATATCCCCAATTGTACGTCTGGATGATGTCATGTTGTCCAGCGGTGGTACCATGATATCAGCCCGAAGAACGTTTCGCTCAGCAATGACGGAGCGGTCCATAATTTTGGCCTGAATTGCAGCCCTATCTTCCACAAGCCTCTGACGGACCCTGCGGGGTGGACTGCCGGCAGACATGATTCTGCAAAAGATCCAACAAGAATTGTCCAAAGAAAAATATTCCAAAAATATTCTTGTTAGGATAACAAAAATTTGGCAGAATAATAGCAGTTAAAAGGACTTGTGAAATAAATACAAAATAATATCACAACTAAGTCAATTTCAACATGGCAGATATATGCATCTCATATTCCAAAAATAGATAACATTCTAACAGTTTTTTTTTTTTTTAAAAAAAAAGAAAACTGAAGAAGAAAAAAAATACCTGAAATATGAGAGATATATGCAAAAAGCCAAAAACTTAAAGCCAACCTTACTCACAAACGAGTTCGTCTATACGGAGGACGAGGGTCAGACCCTCGTCCTCCGTGGCAGGTATTTTGGTTTTTTTTATTCGTTTTTTATTTTTATTAAAAAAAAAAAGAAGAAGATGAAAATGCGGGTCGACGAGGCTTCTAAACATATTTCAGTTTTTGAGTTTTCCAAATTTCCCCCCATTTCCCAAATCCCCCATTTCCCCACCGACCACTGTCCCCCTCCCCCACCGACCGAGCGCCGCCCAACGTGAAAGCCTTTCCCTTTTCCCCTATTTCTTCCTCCAATTCCCCTAAAATTTTCAAAATCTCCCACACTGCTGCTCTGTCTCGCCCTTCCACCTTCCTCCTCCACCCACCACCAACCACTTCCCCACCGAATGCACCGGCGACGCCCACACGGCACCAGCTCGAAATCCAGCGACGCCCATCGAACGCCACCCGCAAACCACCACCCGCATCGACACAGGCCACGCCCACAGTCCAAAAATTGACCGGCCGAACGCCACCCACGGCACCAGCTCAGAGTCTCACTGACATTACGTCGTGTACCGGTAAGAAGAAGGTATGTATACATGTTTACATATCGGTTTGATTTGTGTTACCGTTTTTGTTTTGATTTTGGATTTGATTTTCTTTAAGGGATAGTTGAATTCAGGCGTTCTGATTTTTGATGGCTGGTTGAAGTTTACCAAGCAGGTCTGGTTTTGAGTTGTTTTTGGTTCTAGGTGTGCAGTTGGAATTGAGGAGTTTTCTGGGGATACTTGTTTGCTGTTTTTGGTGGTTTTGGTTTCAGCTGGGAGCTTGGTTGAGTTTTGGTTTCTGCCTATGCTTGTTTTTTGGAGTTGGCTTTCTTGCTTTGTGTTGGGTTTTCGGGTCCAGGTGTGCTGCTGGTATGTGGTTCTTTTTGGAGCTGTTTTCTTTGTGAGTTGTATAGCCAGAAGTAGTTTTTAGCTTTTCTGTGTGCTTTGTTTTGAGAGATTTTTGTTATGGCTTTTCCCTTTGTAGCTTGATGGCTTGAGTTCCAGCTTGATTGATGGAGTGTGTAATTCTTTGGTTGGTTGTTATAAAATTTTCATTCATCCAAAAAAAATATATATATCTAATTGCTACTCAACTCATATTCTTTTTTTTTTTTTTTTTTTGGTGAATGAAATTTTTTTATAACAACACAAAGAATACAATATCTCTGTAGCAGAAACCTGCTCGAATTCCAGATGCAAAACATGTATCTTGTTACAACCAACACACCTCCAAACAATCTATACAACCTATATAGATGCAAATCTCAATCTTCTGACTTCTGAGATTAAAATTTTATATATCAACAAACTACAAACCCAAGTAACAAAAGAAAACAAACCATCTAAAATAGCATAGGAATAAAAACCTGCAGCCTTCTCATAGCACCCCCAACAGCAAAGACAGCTGCTCCACCAAATTTGCAAAGTTCTCGGCCTCCAAAACTTTCCTGCCAATCCTTCCAACGACCAACAACAAGTGGTCACACTCTGGAAAGATTCAACCTTGTTCTTTGTTTCATTGTCTTGTCTTCCAAAGTATTTGGTATTGTTCTTGAAAGTTTGATTTTTTTTTTTTCCTTTTCTTTAGGCCCGTATTGATGTTGATTTTGATTTTATGTTTGCAAATTGCAATCTCTGATTGCCAAGGAATTGCATTTTGCATATTGTACGCCAAAAAAGACTCGTGTTTTTTGTAACGCGATTGATTTGGAGAATTCGAGCAAGTTCGAAGATGTCAAACCTCCCAATGCTCCAAAACAGAGGCAAAAGAAGAGGAACAAGAGGAAAAGGTAAAATTTTAACTAATTTGAGTGGAATTTTTTGTTTGATTAACTTAGTTTCTAAGTCGTGTTGGTTTATGTTTGTGTCAGAAAAAATAATCCAGCCGAGGGTCTTAATCTGTTGGTGGAAGCGATGGAGCAAGCGGTAAATGAAGAACAAGCTGTTGGATATTAGATTGTAAAGTTAAGGAGTTAGGATCTAGGAGAGTTGTGGAGCTTTGACCTGATCATTGTAAATAGCAAGCACAGGGAGGAATATGTAAAAACTTTTATTGAGAGTGACTTCTATTTCAGAACTTAGGTATCACATTTTGCACAAGATTTTGGTGATATTCTTTGCAACTCCAGGGTATGGTGCGCATGCTAGTAGTGCTTTTTTGCATTTGGTGGTGCCCGGAGGGTTTGGATGTCTTGTAACAACAATATCATTTGGAGTTAGGCAATATCATATATGCTTGTACTTCCAAAACTTTTCTGCATTTATTTTCTAATCCATAACAAGAATATTATTGATATTCTCTATTGTCATATTGATATTTTGTACAGGGAGCATGTATAAAACACTTATTTAATTGTACGTGATGAGGAAAAGCTTGTGTCTACTGTCTAGCTAGCCCTCCTTATTCTTTAGCAAGAGAGTATGGCTTGACTTGATGAGTAAAAGCTTGTTTCTTAAGGTATAAATTGCATTGTGTACATTTTAGGATGATGTGCTCGTGGAAATGGAAAACAAATTTATGATAAAACAAATTTAATAGTACTCCTTGTGCAATTAGGTCAAACAAATTTACCGATTTAGTTGCGTCCCAATACAAGTCCCGTGCATGGTCATAGGAGTGGTTTTCTTCTCCCATTGTTCCGTCCATTTTCGTGTTGCTAGAGGCTCCAGATCTTGCCTTTGTTGTTGACCGGCTATGCTTCAATGTTTGATCATGACATACCTTCGTTGTTGGTTACAATATGTACTTGTCAACAAATCGGACATCCTTTTCATCAATGGATTGATGGTCTCAGGCATGTGAATGTGTGATTTGATGATTATATCAAAAAAAAATTAAATCAAATGTAAAGGTTAATTTAAATAAGGATAAAGAGTCCTTAATGTATTTAAATCTTAATTTATTGCAAAGAATAAGATTTTTTGAACATGGTACCACACCAAAACCTACAAGAACAATTACATCAACAAAAATTACATCAATGCAAATGCTAGGGAGCGCCAAAAAGAAATTACATGAACAAAAAAGCTAAAAAAACAACACCGAAATCCATCCAACATATAACACAACGCCTACTACTTCATCAACGACAACAACAAACTCAAAAACTGCAAAAAAGAAAAAAGAAAAGAAGAAACGTTTGAGTTCCAAAATGTCATATGATAACCTCCATCTTTGGATACCAAAATATTTTTTTGATGAGCTTCTCTGGCTTTGGGCTTCACTGAATCACTAGCTATTTCTTCTTTTCTGAACTTCTCTGGCTCTATTCACAAACTTCAATCTGGCTCTGTTCATAATCTTGCATGCATAAATATTTCATAAATATAAGATAATTGTAAGTTTAGCTTCTTGGCAGTAACTACTACATTTTAACAGAAATTTTATCCCAACTCATCAACCCAAAGCTCAACAACGATTTCTCCTTATGGTTGTTATTTGACAATCTCAGAAGTTATACACTATGTTAATGGTTTTGGACACACAATCAATCAAGGAATCTACTAAACAGCTCTGTTCAATTAAAAAAAAAAAAAAACAGGTCTAACGCAAGCCAAAAACAAAAAAAAACTAAATCTGCCAGTGAGCCACCATGGAAAAGAACTAGTCCTCCAAACCATCCATGAAAATGAAGTACTACACACATGAAATCGTTAAGGGATCACCAATACCAAAATATAACAAATCAACCAAATATGAAAAGCAGGGAATTGGGACCGATTAATCTCCTTCTCTTCACGTGTCCACAACCTGGACCGATTGAGAACTAGGAAAAACCAAAGAAATTATTTTAGGGCAAAAGCATTCTAAATGTCTACAGAAAATAGCAAAAGCATTCTAAATGATTGTTAATGCTCGTACTTGCAACCAGATAATAGCAAAAGCATTCTAAATGTCTACAGAAATCCTATTCAACCAGGGAAAAAAGGTGAAAAATATATACAAGAACCACTTGGAAAAAAGACCCAAATAGCCAAAAATTTGAAACGCCACACAACATTGTAGGGAGGAAATCTAGGGCTAGTACCAGATCTGAGGTCGCTGGAGGTTGAGTCGGCGTAATCACCGGTGATCGGAGGTTAGGTCGGCGTTGGGCGGCGTTGGGAAGGGGGAGAGGGAAGATGGAGATGGAGGGATGAATTTTTGGGTGAAAACCAGATCTGAGGTCGTCGGAGGTTGGGCGGCGTGGTCATCGGTGCTTGGAGGTTGGGTTTTGATGGTCCCCGGTGGGTGGCTTTCGACCGGAGGTGGGAGGGACCGAGTGAGAGGGAAAATGGAGGAGCGTCGGAGAGGAGATGAGGAAGGGGAAAAAATTTTGGGGAATGAAAAATGTTCAAAAAGAAAAAAATAAATGATGCATCAGTTTTTCGTTTTTTGTTTAAAAAAAAAAAACAAATAAAAATAAATAAAAAAACCTGCCACGTAGGACGAGGGTCTGACCCTCGTCCTCCGTATAGACGAGCTCCTCACAAACAGCCAAAAATTCTGATTTTGTGGGGTATGAAGTGAAATCGGCGATCTGGGCATTTTATAGCCGCTGTGGGGTCCCCGTCCGGACGGTGGATTGATGACGTTGGGACACTCGCTGCCTCGGAAAGGAGCAGAATGGTCGAGCGAGTCCGGACGATATAAAGAAACTGTTCGAACGATGATGACAGCGCACATCCGGACTCTGTCAGGTCCTGTCCGGACATGTGAGCTCCATCTCCGTCCGGACTCCAAGGGAGAGCCGTCCGGACCACCAATCCGTCCGGACGTCAATATAGACCGTCCGTACGCTCCACACTGAAACACCAGAAAAGCTTAGAAGAATTTATAGAGATCAAATTTTCTCAAATCAGTGTCAGAATAAGCATGCATAATCAACTGATAACACAATCAGAGAGCATCTCAGAAATAAACAGAGATATAAAAGGAAGTTGAGATTTCAATTAGCACAAATAATTTTTCCTGATCATATAAAAATCAAATAGGCAACTCAACTCAAACAATGCGTGTGTGTGTGGAGACTTTTTTCCCACAAGGTAAGGCTTTCCAAGACATGACGAAAATGCAACTAGATTTTCTAGATATGAGAGAAAATCAAAGACAGATTAGCCAAAAGTCAAACCTTATAACTTGCTAGGGCCTAGACACCCTCATCTGATACACTCCCCTTAAGATACAGCACATATTTTGTTTTACTTGATCATAGAGGGCAAGGTAAGTTTAAGCATATAAGCAGTGATTAAACGAATTTAAAGCACATAACTTTTTATGAATTACTGCTCTAATCTTATAGTTCTGTGAACTGTAGGGAGTGCCAGAGTTTATAGATGCTAGGTTCAACTAGCCTGTGGTCAATTTGACCATCTTATCAAGGACTTCTTCTCTTATCCAAAATTTTCAAAAACAAAGAGTCAGAGAAGGAAAGATGTACCTTTAGGGGAGCCCGAGATAGTGCACTTTTTCATGGCATGAGAAAAGAAGCTATCCTACTTTTTGCATAAACAGGAAAAACACTTGGCCAATATAGTCAAAACTCTCAATTATATCTAAGCATATTTAATCAATGCAAACCGAATTGAGATGTCAGGCAAGAATGCATGCAATATCTAATAAGCTAAGAAAAAAAAATCCTGCAAATTCTCCCAAATTATTATTTTTTTATTATTATTATAAAAAAAACAACAAGCAGCAATATGAAAAAACATCATATGCTAAGGCACGATCAAACCTGCGTACGCTCAATGATGCCATTACAGAAAAACAGTCGCTTGACTTGCTTTTTCTGTCTTCTCCAAAAATACCTGCAAAGTTTTCTCAAGAAAACACAAGGGGACAAACATAACTTGTTCCTAGATTGCATATAATATAACAAATACAATGAGCAATCAAACCTGACGCCATAGGATTAGGAACAGAATCCTAGGCATGAACACCCGAACCTGCTAGGTGCGTCGGTTCCCCCTCTTGGGGTAACTGTCCTTCTCAGCCCAAGTCTGCCTACCAGTAGGTGGTTGCTGACAAGACTGCATCATCCACTCCATCATGTTTTGCATCCAAACAGAAGGCTCACCGGAGTATTGCTCTTGAGGCCTTCTCAATTGCCTAGGTTTGCTCTTGTAAGTGCCACTCTGATTGGCTGGTACAAACCGCTGTTGAGGCTGCTTACGCTAAGGAGCATGAATCCAAAGGGCTTGGAATTGATGTCTTGGTGCTTGTCCCCATGGTGCTTGATAGGATGCCTGATGCCAAGGAGTCTGATGCTGAGCTGCAGGTACAGTGCCATACTGAGCTTGTCTAGGCACTTCTTTCTTGGCTTTGGCCTTTTGTGCTTTCAAGAGGGAGCACTGAGGCCGAACATGCCCACTGAGACCGCAGTGATGGCAAATATGAGGTCTTCTGATGGAATGAGGCTGCTGGGTGCCTGGAACATCATCATTGACCTTTTCCTTCTGTTTATCTTCAACAACTGGAGGAAGCTCTGGGACTATAGGAGGCACAAACACAGTCTTTGAGGAAGAAGGAATATCAGAAGAGGAAGCTACATACCCGAGACCAGTCTTGTCATGTGGGCTCTTCTAGATGGACAGCATACGGGTCAGCTTCTCATCAGTGACTCTATCTAGCTGGAGCTGTGTCTCAAGTAGCTTTTCCTCGAGCTCCTGTATCTTGAGCAGCAATGAACTCTTTTCAGTATGCAGACTGTTCAGATCATTAACTTGCTGCTTTCGGCCTTCCCTCAGCTTCTCAAACTCTTTGTAAAGAGTTTTGTATGCTTCCTTGAGCTCTACCTCGTTTTCACTATGCTCCGAATAGTATGAGTCTTCTTCTTCAATATAAGGGGCCACAAAAGCCAGAAATTTGTCAGACTCTGGAGCATCTTCTTTGAACTCATCACTGAGAGTCACATTGTAAGCCTTCCCTTTGCCCTTCTTGAGATTCCCGCAATCGGCCTGGATATGTCCATAGCCTGAGCATTCAAAACATCGGGGTCCTCAAGGATCTTTCTCATCCTCTGGTTCAGCTTCTCTGAGGAGTTTCTTGGCTTTTTCAAAAAACTTCTTCTTGAACCGATCATCTTTCATTAGTCTTCTGAAATTTTTGGCAAGCATTGCCACAGCCTTTTCTTCATCCTCAGATTCTTCTTCAGAGGAGGCTTCTACCTTCTTCTTGGAAGCCTTAAGAGCAATGGTCCTTAATTTTTTGACCGGGGGCAGAGACAGCTCGTATGTTTGAAGAGATCCAACCAGCTCTTCAATCTTCATTTCTTCAAGATCCTTACTTTCCTCAATAGTCGTTACTTTAATCCTGAAAAGCTCGGGCAAAGATCTGAGAATTTTTCGGATGAGTTTTACATCCGAGATAGGTTTCCCAAGACTCACCATGGAGTTCCTTAGGTCATTTATTTTGGAGTAAAACTCTCCAAATGTTTCTTCCTCTAACATCTTAATTTCTTCAGATTTTGAAATCAACATCTGAAGTTTAGCAGATTTTACAAGTTTTGTGCCTTCATATGTTATTTCCAAAATTTGCCATGCTGCTTTGGCTGATTCGCAATTTGAAATTTTAGCTAATTCAGATGGAGACAATGCTTGGCATAGAGCATGGAGGGCTTCGTCATTTGAAAGACGAGCGTTCTTTTGAGGGACTAGTTCAGGTGTTGTATCCTCTAGTTTAGTCCAACCAGTCTCAACAATACCCCAACAGTCAATAGATTTCAAAAAGAAACGCATACGTGCCTTCCAATAGCCATAGTTCGAGCCATCAAAGGTATGGACAAAATTAAGAGTTTGAGACATAATAGAAGTCAAATATAGAAACACTCAAGAAATTAATCTTCTCAGAGTGTACCAAGCTCTGATACCAATTGAAAAATTGAAATGACTTCTAAAAGTAAAGTGTGTGCAACAAGTGTCAACAAAAATTAAAGCACAGCGGAAAGTAAATGACACAGAGATTTTTGTTGACGAAGTGGAAACTCAGTTAAGAGAAAAATCACTCCGGGGCAGCCAAACTCAGGAATTCCACTATTCAGAAGACAAAACTAGATACAAGATAGTAACACTCACATGTACCGATGCAGTGGTCGTACCTTGATCTCTGACGTGTAACCCAACACGAACGCTTCCCAACCAGGTTCACCTACCTGAAGGGGTCTTCAATGGAACTCCTTACCTTAGAGCCGACCTCTAAGATAGACTTCGGTTTACAGCACAGCACACTTGAAAAATGGCTTCAGAGGAGATATCACGTCTCTGAGCTTTAATGGAATTCACACCGAATTCTTGCAGCTCTAAGTGCCCAGAGGCCCCTATTTATAGGCTGGGGTTAGAATAGGCGTCAGGCAAAATAAGCCTGTGAGCCGTCCGGACGGTGGACCATGGCCGTCCGAACGGACAATTGTGCGACAGGATTTTCTAAAATATTTGCGGAGAAATCTTTCCTGTATAAGAACATCGTCTGGACGGGATGGCTCGATCGTCCGGACGGACGCACGTCCGCTGCAAGTAATTTCCATAACAGGCTTCGCGCGTCCGGACCAAGGGGCAGGAGCGTCCGGACGGCTAAACTTCAACACGCAATTTCCATATCTGATGCGTGTGTGTCCGGACCATGATGGGGAGACGTCCGGACGGTTGAAGTCGAATCGGCAGTTTCCATATACGATGCACAAACGTCCGGACCACAGCTGTCAGACGTTCGGACGGTCAAATTTGAACTGCGATTCTTGCCTTATGGAGATACGCGTCCGGACGGTTGATCGATCTTCCCTTTCTTAGAACTTGGAAAGAATCAGAGAACCGTTCGAGAACTGAGTAGCGTCCGGACGTGCTGCTGAAACGTCCGGACGGAAGCAAGTTGGCACAGACGCTTCTCGATACGATGTAGGTGTCCGAATGGAAGAAACACGTCGTCCGGACAGATGATGATTGTCTGTCTGACGTCCGGACGGAATGACACGTCGTCCGGATGGATGGAACAGTAGACAGATGGGAGTCCGGACGGGATGACACATCGTCCAGACGGCTGACAGGGAACTTTGAAATTCTTCTGACTTCACTCTGATCAGTGGAATCCCTGTTTGCAGCATCCTTACATATAAGTGATTTTGTCCAAACACAGAATGAGGCCAAAATACTAACAAGACCGTTAGGGGGAGTAATTTTTATTGCAGTTTGTTGTTTTTATTACTCTGTTTTACCCTTTGTCCCTTTGTGACAAAAAGGGGGAGTAATTTTTATTTTTGGACTGGGAATGTATTTCCAAACCTGTCAAGTGATTTTTGTCCCAGAATGGCCAAAGGGGGAGTTTGTTAGTGTGTAATTGGCCTCATTCTGATTAGACAAAATCATTTGTATGTAAAGATGTTTTTCACAGGGATTCCGCTATTCAGAAGTGTTCTAGAGTTTCTGCACTGTTTGCAAGTCAAGAAAAATCGGTTCCCTGACAACCGTCCAGATGACGTGCCATTCCGTCTGGACGCCCAACAGACCAAGCATCATTTGTCTAGACGACGTGGATTTCCGTCCGGACCCCCCACTGTATCGTGAAGCTTCTGTTCCAGCTTGCAATCCGTCCGGATGTCTTAGCAGCCTGCCCGGACGACGTCCAGTGATCGATCAGCTTCAAATTTTCTTTCCAAGTTCAAATAAGGGAAGCTTGATGCAACCGTCCGGACAACGTGGATTCCCGTCCGGACGCGCTAATTCATAAGGCAAGAATAGCAAATTCAAATACAACCGTCCAGACGTCAGTCAATATGGTCCGAACGAGCGTTCAACAAATATGGAAATTGCGTGTTGAAGATCAACCGTCCGGACGGCCATCCCCCATGGTCCGGACGCGCGAAGCCTTATATGGAAATTACTTGCAGCTGACGTGCGACCGTCTGGACGACAGTGCTTCACCGTCCGGACGCGGCTTTCAAACAAGAAAGATTTTTAGCGAAAATCTCGAAATTTTCTGTCGCACAGTTGTCCGTCCGGACAGCCCATGTCCATCGTCCGGACGGCATCCGTACTTATCACAGCAGTCACCCATTTGAACCCTCAGCCTATAAATAGAGGCCCCTGGGCATTGAGAACTGCAAGAATTCGGTATTGAATTCCATCAGAGCTTAGAGAGTTATTTTGTGATCTTATTGGAGCTGATTTGTTCTCTCTCAAGCCATTGCAAGTGTGATGTTGCTGCGCTATAACTGAAGTCTATCTTAGGGGTCGGCCCTAAGATAAAGGATTCCATCGAAGACCCCTTTAGGTAGGAGACTTGGTTGGGAGGCGTTCGTGTTGGGTTACACGTTAGAGAGCAAGGTACGACCACTGCATCAGGGGTATGTAAGTGTTACTATCTTGTATCTAGTCTTGTCTTCTGAATAGTGGATATCCTGGGTTTGGCTGCCCCGGAGTGGTTTTTCTCATCTTGAGTTTCCACTTTGTTGACAAAAATTCTTGTGTTGTTTATTTTCCGCATTGTTTATTTTTGTTAACACTTGTGCACACACTTGCTGTTTATTTTAGAAGTCAATTCCATTTTTCAATCGGGACAACCCCGGTGTTTATAATATTTTAAGTGCGAGAGAAATGAGTTTAAAACCTTTCCGGACACAAAAATTTGAATTACTATCGTCCGATGCAAAAAGCGAGCGTGAGTCCCAACTGGAAGAAACCGTGACCATACGACTTTATGAGCAATTTTCTTGGGCCAAACGACATTTAATCTGGACAACCCCGACATTTCTAATATTTTAAGAGCGAGAGAGATGAGTTTGAAACCTTTCCGGGATACAAATTCGAATTACTATCGTCCGATGCAAAAAGCGTGCATGAGTCCCAACTGGAAGACACCGTGACCATACAACTTTATGATCAATTTTCTTGGGCCAAACGGAATTTAATCGGGACAACCCGGCGTTTATTTTATTTTATTTGCGAGAAAGATGAGTTTGAAACCTTTCCGGGACACAAAAATTCGAATTACTATGGTCTGATGCAAAAAGCATGCGTGAGTCCCAACTGGAAGACACTGTCACCATACGACTTTATGATCAATTTTCTTGGGCCATAAAAATCGATGTCGAGTGAGGCCCTCACTTAACCTAAGTTAGTCTCTTGTTATGTTGTAGCGACTTGTACATTATGATAGTAAATTGAGATATATTGATATTGTGTAATGATATTGAAGCTATGGTTAGTTTATTAGATATGTTTATGTGGTTAATTGAAAGACAAAAATTGTTATTGGTATTTCCACTACATTAATCATTTTTAAGGATGTAGAAGTAGCATCTCCTACATAATTTGAGTTAAATTTTCAACTTCGCCTCTGAATTTAGGGTGGAAAGTTCGAGATTGATCCAACTTCGATCCTCATTTCACCCAATCCACTCAAGTTTTGGTATAATGCTCTATCAATGAAAGATGTGATCAACCTGGCGCATTGACTATTGTAGAATTTTCATATAATATAATCCATTAGAACGAGCATAAGAGTTGTTTGAACAATTCTTAGTCGATTCTCTTAAGTCTTCAAGGGGTATCCTTCGCTTCCAATTCACCCAATGCATTGCTACAAGACAAGAAATTAGATAAAAGAGTTTGTCGGAGTGGATCGGTGAGCGATAGCTCTGATGCCTAAGTCAGATGATAATTTGATGAGAAAGAAAGCTTAAGGAAAGAAGTGTTCTCGTGTTTGATGATAGTTCGTAACGTTTTACCTCGCTCTCTCTCTTCTCTTTTATACCTTACTCGTTCTTATGAATGATGATGTCACGCATGTCTCCTTTCTCTCTTCTTTTAGGCGGCTAGTCTCTTCTTGTTCCCTCCTTGCCAACATTCCACGACCTAAACATCTAGTCAAGCACTAATTAACTGTCAAATCAATCGCTTCCACACATGCTTAGTTCCTTCAAGGAATGAGTTCCAATTGTACTAATGACTCACGATCCCAGTCTAGTAATCTTTTTCAATTGAGGTTCGTTGGTACAGGCAATTGCCTGTAGGCTTGTTGCAACCGCTCGAGACTTATGCATCATAGTTTCATTTTCCTCCTAGAATCAACGATCCCTGGCTCCGGCCTGGCCCGAAATCAATCTACTATCCATTAGTAAGTGAGGGCCCACTATTTAGTAATGGGCTTCAAGATATGGGTCGTTTACTGCCGAGCCCATGTCCTAACAAGAACCATTGGAATGAATCCTTGATCAAATCTCGACTTTGACGATTCGAACATTTACCCCAGAAATTCCCACGTCACATGACTAGTCAACAACCACGTTGGGCAATATTCAAACTTAAAGTTAATCATGAGAGAATCCCAAATGAGTAATGATTCACTACCACCTAAATATACAATTTTTCACCACCTTGCCTATGTGGTAAAGTGGTCCCCCACTACTTTTTGAGTTTTTTTTTTTTTTTTTAAAAATAAATTAAGGTGAGGGACCACCTTGCCACATAGACAAGATGGTGAAAAGTTGTATATTTATGTGGTAGTGAATCATTACTCATCCCAAATATATATCCCAAGGATTAGAAATCCAACCGGACAGTAGCACAAACATGAAACAACCCGGCCACCTAGTATATATGATTCATGCAACAGGTTTAATTATCTTGTCTTGCACCCCAGTTGAATTGTTAACATAGATGGATGGTCACCAGAATCAAATTGAAATGACGTTGTTACCGAAAGGCATTCTCATTCCTAGTCTCTCTGATCATCGTATCTGAGAAACTCTCGAGTCAATAACGTGAAACAATTCACAAACAAAACAAGAAACAGATGGGGATCAACCCTAGGTTAGCAAAAATTAAAAAGAAAGAAGAGAATATAGAAAGACTAAAAATTAGTTACCACATAGAGCTACAGATAGATCTAAGTTAATGGCATGCTTTTCGGAAGAACTGGAGCAGTCTTTGTAGTTAGACCTTGAGTATGATGAGATTGCCTCGCTGATCTCGTTCATGGAAGAAGCATTACTTCTGTGGGAGGAGGGATTGGGCAATGACAAGGACAATGACAACTCACAACCAACACCTTCTTGTGCATTCCTTCTTTGTGGAGCGTGCTTTTCATCCTCCTCCTCCTCTATGCCTCCGGATACCTGATACAGGAGAAAATCAAGCATAAGGTGTGAAGATTATTTCTTGAATAAAATCAGCTCAAGGATTAAAAGAATCATACAAAATATTTGAAGATTATTTTTAAAATAATATATTTAACTTTCTATATAATAATTTTACTTTGTCTCCAATATTACGGTTATGTTTTGTATTTTTATTTATTTTTCTTCAAGTATTCTACTTGAAAAATACTCAAGTTTTCCCTATATAAAAGCATGTCTGTATTATTTTGGAATTAAGTTTTGAAGTATCAATTAAATTTTAAGTCTTTCAGAGTTATTTTTCTGTCTGCTTATTTAAAACAATTATGACATTTTTCTTCTCTATTTATTATTTTCTCTCTTCCTAAATTTTTTTTTCCATTCTTCGATTCTTAATTTTTGCTTCTATTATAACAATCTTATTTGTCCTGCGTCAATATCTGTTCGAGGCCCATATATATGTATGTTTGTCATATTACTTGGTATCAGCCCACAATTCTATTGCATCTCATAACATAAACATACTTCCATCTCTGATAAATGCCTAGTCCCTATAGATCTCTTGTCACCAATGGCCAACAAACCCCACAAAAAAAAAAAAAAAAAAAAAAAAAAAAAAAGAAAAGAAGGGACAAAACGGGGAAAACAGAATAAAGAATTAAAAACAGTGTTTCCAACCGACTGTACTCTAATCCCATCAGAATACAAGTTTGCACATTTAAAAGAAAGCAGTGGTACTGTAAAAGAAATAGCATGTTGAAAGCCTAGACTTCCCAAAAGCTGTGTGACAATACAAGTGACGCTCTTGACCTAAGAGCATTCCTAGCAGCTTCCCTTTCTTTCCTCTTCATTTTTCTTAAATGTAGGGAATAAAACTACTTTTTGCTTCCCTATCAAAAAACACCCAACAGCAGCTTCCCTTAATTTTTTCCTATATTATTAAAATATTATTTTGTTACTTTTACTTTAATTAAAAGTAAGAAAAGAAAGAGATAAAGTAAGAGAGAGATTATATTTTAGAATAAACAATTGAATGGGAAGTGAACAGTGCTTTCCAATTCACTTCTTAGGGAACAGATAATTGTAGGAAAACTGCTGTGGGATGGTTTTTTTGATTTTCTTAAAATTTTTCCGGCTAGTAATGCTCTAAAAAGCATGGATATTCCATGCTTCGACTGGGCATATATAGGAGCATTGTCAGAATCATAGAGATAGAGAAAAAGGATGAGATGTATCTTGGTTGAAATTTGAAACCAAAAACCAACATTACACTCAATCCATTAAAAAAGCTGCTAAAAGGAAAATAGGAAATAGCTCAGAGAGAGAGGAGAGAAAGTGAGAGAGAGAGAGAGAGAGAGAGAGAGAGAGAGAGAGCCTTCTGTTTTGCTGGTGTACCTTGAGGAAATCAGACTTCTGCACTGCATATTTGAAAGGGTTGAGGTCGTAAAGATGTTGTGGCAGAAAGAAGGTGGGTGTGGATTGAGGCTGGGTCTGCCATCTTGAACCACCACAACCCTCCTTTATTCTCTTACGCTCAGTCGTGGCCCGCAGATAATCATCAAAAGAGTACGGATTCGGGACTGTCTCGCTTATTCTTCGGCTGCATTGCAGGCTTTCAGAGATTGAACTCATCGTTTCAATTCTAGCTCTGAGGGAGAAACAACAACAAAACAAACAAACAAGAAACTCAAAAAAGCAAAAATCATGCAATCTCCCCCTCTTCTTTTTGTCTCTTTCTTACACCCGTATAAGAGCTAATAGTAAAGCAAAGCTGACCTTTTTGGGGGAACAGGACTGTAGCTGATCAAGTGAGAATCCGATTCTTTCTCAATGGGTTTTGAAGATGGGTAAAAACCCACATCATTCTCTTCATCAACGCACCCATCATCATGCTCCTCAAAAGGTTGTTTTCTTTGCTGGGTTGAATTCTTATCTGTCACTGGACACACCAACACATACATATGAAGCACACAAAAAGTTTATTAAGGCAAATGGGTCCTAGCATTTGACAAGCCTTTGATTTGGAAAAATTAAATGACCCATGTAAATGAGGTTGCGGATTTCATCAGAAATGGCAATACTAGAAGACCTCATAGGATAATGGTACTCTCATGTTATCGTCTGTTTTGGCACCAATTAAATATACAAGAAAGGGAATAATAAATGAGGTCATGCAGGCTGCAGCCACTCATTAACAAAAGATATTCTATCAGGGAGTCCATCAAAGTTGATTCCAGAGACTTACCGAGTACCAATAGAGGAAAATCTTATGAATTAAATGTAAATATAATTGGATCTAAAGTTAATAATGTAACGAAAATGTAATTTTAGAAGGAGATAAGGAGCTATAATGCTTGGTTGTTCTACATATGTCTGCAAAAAGAAGGGAGATCGAGGGAAGGGAGCGGTTAGAAAGCTTAGGATATATACCTTGTCTGCCCAGGTCAGTACCCCTCATGCTTCTATACATCTGTTGGAACAAAGAGAAGCATGTAAACAAACCAAAAGAAGATTAGATGTTTGTTTTACGTAAAAATATTAAGGCCTGAAAAATTGAACCAACACAAGAGAAAATGAAGATAACCTGGAGATGGCTCTTGACATGTGAGATGGTTAGCCCTTTGACATCCATTAGTTGAAGAACAAGCTTGGGAGTAGCCTCTACAAAAGAAGAATAACAAGGACATATATCAGTGAAAGAAGCCAAAACGAGAGAGAGAGAGAGAGAGAGAGAGAGAGAGAGAGAGAGAGAGAGAGAGAGAGAGAGAGAGAGTTACTGTGCTGGCCACCAAGCCTCTCAATGGCATGAACAAAACAACGATGGAGCTCAGGAGTCCATCTCAAACGAGGCACCTTTGATCTTATATACTGCCTCACCGCTCCATTTCTCCCACAACTCATTCTATCTTCTTGATCTTAAAATTGCTCTTTCTCCTTTTAATCCAAATGGGTACTCCGACTTCCTCTTCTAAACAAGCTTAGACCACCTGGATCCTCCTAGATCCCCCTGAAAAACTCGAACTTTTTTCACCTCCTCTTCCTCTCCCCAAAAATAATATAAAAAAAAAAAAACCCGCCGCCTTTGGTCTGGTTTGGCTTCTCAAACGAGTGCTATATTCTTTCAAACCCGTTGGGACTGTCTCGGTTCTAAAGCAGCAATATATATTGCACCCACAGGCCTTAGAAAGCAAGAAGAAAAAGAAAGCAAATGGCGCAGAGAGAGAGAGAGAGAGAGAGGGAGATCATAAGAGAAAAGGACAAGACGAAGGTGAGGCTGAGAAAGGGTCTGCAAATTCCTTAAAGGGTTTCTGAAAATACCTGCTGGCTTCTGATTCTACCCCCCTGCTTGCCTGCAAAAGAAATATATAAAAATATATAAAAATTCTCTCTCAAAATATATAAAAATCACGAGCTTCTGAATTCTCATCCTGCCATTCCAACAAAAATCATTACCTCTGTACAGTGCTACAACTGCCTTGCTTTGACCTTTGTCTTTTCTCCCTCTCTCTCTCTATCTCTCTCTCTCTCCTATAAAGTCTATCATCTATCGTACGCCAACGTCGTCATGATCACCAAAAGCCCATGAAATTATTCTGAAGACATTTAATGTGTTTGGGGACACCCATTCATCATTGTACTAAAGCGGGGGTGCCCATATGTTTTCCAAAAGACGACTTTGCCCTTACAGTTCTTAAAGTTGAACATGATTAAGACAGACAATTTTGACATAACACGACAACCCGACACGAACTTAACGAATTTGGATCTACATTAAACGGATTTTGATCATAAACAGGTCGACCCGTTTATCTTAGTTTGGCGGGCCGGGTCATGGGGCACCCGGACACAATTATTTTTTTATCTTTTCTTTTTTTAATTCTTTTTTTCTTTTCTTTTTTTTTATTAAAAAAAAAAAGAAAAAAAGAAATGGGATTAGATTTATTGTTTACTGATTTAGATTATTAGGTTATTTAGGTAATTTATGTTAGGGCCGAAAAGCCTTAACTTCTTCCCCCTTCCGTCTTCTTCTCTTTCTTGGTTTCTCCTTCAAGCTTTAGCACCGTGCTGCCGCCGTCGCCACCCCCTCTTCTTCTTCCTCCCACTAGACCGGCTTGACGCAACGACGCTCTCTCTCTCTGCTCTTCTTCAACGCCGCTCCTTCTTCTTCAGTTTCCAATGAATGGCAGCGGGGGCGTGGGGGAGTTTGGACTGGGATTGGGGCTGGGGAGAGCGCAGTTCGGGGACATTAGCGGTGCGAATCGGGACGTTTCGGGGAGTGAATTGAGTAATCCAATGAGTTTGGACCTGAGAACGAATCACGGCGGTGGTGGTAGAGGCAGTGCTAATGGCGGTGGTGCGAGGAAGCGGCGTGATTTGGATGATCACTAGTCCGCCAAGGGCGTGTGGTATGTGTTCGAAGTTCATCAACTTTTCTTTATTAGCTTTCTTGGCTTTGCTAAATCAATGGACAAATCTAGAATTGATTGAATGAATTGAGAAATGGGTATCCGAGTGAAATAACTTATAAATCATGTTTTAGTTCCCAATTTGATGGTATGTAATCTGATTGTATAATACCATATGGAGTTCAGAGAATGAAAAACCCCTAAAACTAAGTGTTAGTGGATGTTTACATTATTTAGCTTAGATTATTAGGTTAGGGTCAAACGGGTCGTATATGCGACCCATTATATTAAACGGGTTTCACGGGTCATGTCGGGTGACCCGTGAAATTATCGTGTCGTGTTTAGAGTTCCGACCCGTTAACATAAACGGATCGTGTTTGGGTCTAACTTAAACGGATCGCGGGTCTTAACGGGTTGTAAACGGTTGTGTCGAGTATTCGTTTTGCTAGCCCTAGATATGATTGGATCTCCTACCTACCTATATCTTGATTTCTTCTTTCTTTATTTATATATTTATTTTTTTGTTCTTTTTCTATTTTTTAAGATGGGACATTTTGTTTTCAATTTGCATAAATTATATATATTTTTTATTATATTAAAAAGTTAATAAACTAGAATCCTCTCAAATTATTTATTTAAATTTAAAAAAATTTGAACATGTGATCGTAAAAAATACTTATAAAACTCACATTTCTACATTTTTAGAAAAAAAAAAAGTCAGATAAATACTTTATGAAATTTTTACCAAACAAAACCATTTTTACTTTGTATAATTTTCTAAGTACTAAAAAAAATACTTTTTAAATTTGTTAACACAATTTTATACATGCCCTTAATCTTACTCATCCAAGTAAAACGCACAACACGTGGATATTTGGTTCCCTTTAGAGTTATGGCCATTTTAGAGGGAGGGGGTGGCGCAGTTTAACTTAACCTTCGCCTCCCTCTCTCTCTCTCTCTTTTGAAATGGTCAAAAGCCGAAAACCATTGCTCTTCCTGTCTGTCTTGGATTCTTGGGGCTAACCCCGGGCTTTCATGTCAAACTAAAGCTAACAACAAAGTCAACCATTACATGCAAAGGTAAAGGTGTATTCCATGAAAGCCAAACAAGACAAGCAACAAAAAATGACAACGATTTCCAGCGCAAAATCTTCGCCGTCCACTTTGCGGGGTTTCCAAGGCATATCAACGGTTGGGACCGTAGGAAAGACGAGCACGTCAAGTGTGGGACAAGAGGATAATAGCTAGTTTCCGTACGTGGAATTTTGGAATCCATTTTACATCTCTCAATCAATTTAATTCATCACGTTTGGTTTATTTTTATTTGTAAATTAATCAAGGAATTTCCCCGTTTGAAAACCAGTTCCCCCTCCCCTTCCCTTGGAGTTTTTTTTTATTTTTTATTTTTTTTATTTTTTTATATTTTTTTTAATGATTAGAAAATAAAATTGATATAATATAAAATTGAAATAATTTATATGAAAAAGTGAAAAAAAAAATTGTATTGTAGTGAATTTTTTATTTAAAAAGTAATAAAAAAAATGTTGATGTGATATAAAAAAAAAAAAATTAAGAAAGTTTTGAAGTTGATGTTTTTTTTGAGAGAAGTGAAAAATAAGAAAATGAGAAGAAGAAGTGGTTTTCAAACGGGGCCTAGCTCCATCTGTAGACTTGTAGAGACGGTGGTCACGGTGCCGACTCTTGAAAATGCACAACGGAGAGTACAAGCTAGCTATTACTACTTTTCATCTATCAATGTCATTCTAATTTTGTTTATTTATTTTTTTTCCAAAATTATACAGATTATTATAGAGGCAGTTAACCTAATTTTTTAAACTTTCTTAATATCTCTCCACAATTTTAGTCAATCAATAATCAATGAGATTTGTTACTTGCACAATAGATTGTGCATTTGTTGTGCACAACTTGTTGTGCACCAAGCTTTTCCCATAATCAATCTCACGATGCTCTCAATCTTTCACCTCACGCACGTGTTATAATTAAGTGTCAATTTCTCCTAATTATTATTGTTTGGTAAAAACTAGAAAGTGTGCCCAACTCTTAAATGTGTTGGGCTCTTTAAGTGTGTAATTTTTTTTTTTTTTTTTAATATTTAAAATTATAAATATTGAAAAAATTTATTTTATAAAATTATGTATGAATCATTGAAGGGTAAATGTCTAATAAATCCCTGAGTCGGAGCGCCATTTGAATTTGATCCTTCACTTTTTGAAAGTAAATATTTGGTGCTTAACTTTTTTGCAAATTTGAAATAGGTTCTTCCGTCATTTTTCCATCCATTTTTCTAACTATCGTTAGTGCCACGTCATTATTTTTGCCACATCATCCTAAAATATTATTTTTATTATTATATTATAAAATTAATTAATTTTATTTTTCTTTTTAAAAAAAAAATGAAAAGGGTTGGTTTGGGGGTGGCCGCCACCACCGGCAGCAGCCACCCCCCTTTGGAAGTGGGGTGGCCTGCGAGCCACCCCTAGAAGTTGCTGGCTCCACCTCTGGGGTGGCTCGCCACCTCCCCACGCACACTGCATCATTTGAATCATATAGAAGATTAACACTAAATATTCCCCAATCCGTTCAAAGGTGAAAACGAGAGCCATTTCTTATGAAACTGACGACCTGAAACCTTGAAAGCAGAGACGAAAAAACCCTAGGAACAGAAACCCGGTGAATCCCAACGCAATCGAGATGTCCGAATGGATTTCGAAGGCGTTTGTGGCCGTACACTAGTTAATAATTCCATGTAAAATTAACAAAATATATATATGAGAGAGAGAGAGGGTTAGGGCAGAATCACACAACTCAATTCAAGCAAAATGCTTGTGTTGCCTCGATAGAGTGTAGATTTTCGTTTTAAGAGCGATGCAGAATTAGATATACTCTTCGTGGTGGTTGTGACTGATTCTCTTAAACCAATCATTTCAATTTATTCATGTTTAAAAGATCTTAAATTTAATTGTTACGCCTTTCTTGAAACCCAATTAGAAGAAGAATCTGTTTAGTAAATTGACTTTGATTTCTTGGTGATTCTTTTAGGTGATTCTTCCGATAAGTAATCCGGCCTGGAGTAGCCCTTCGACAATTAGAGAATTTGGGCTCGTTAGATAAGTAATCTTCTGACCTTTTTCTCTTCTTTGTAGTTGTACCCAGTGACTTGTCACCTTCCAAGAAACCATCAAACTTGTCCAAAAGCCCTGGAAAGCCTCTAAGAACACCGACAACCAGAGGGTTCAGGTCATCCCTCTCAATCTCTCCAGAACCGTAACGGCGATAGTGGGTCAAGAACTCGAGGAATGCAAATCAACCCAAGTTGGAGTTGGATGTGTTTGTTGGAAGTGCGTTTGGTTCATACTTGTTTGAAATTTGGGTTGATGGAATAGGTAGAGGAGGTGTACGAGGGATTGCCGATGAGGGATGTTGTGCTTTTGAATGCAAATTCCGTCCATTTTTCTGCTCTATTGCTTGCTGTGCATAAGGTGAGAAAAGAATAATCACTGGCCAAAGAATCCAGTTCAACCATTCAGAAATTTAACAAACAAATAACCAAAATATGTTAAAAGGGAACACCACCAAGCGCAGATCCATGATTCTGACCAGGAGGGAGAGACTGCTTCAACTTGTTATCCTTCTCTTGGTCGAACACGCAAAGCGTGTAGAGGTACTTAGAGCAACGGACCTTGAAATCTTTCCTTCTTGTAGTGACAATGAAATCTTTGATCTCGTGAATTTGCTTAGGTTGTGGGTTAAGCTACAAAGAACAAAAAACACTCACCGGCGACCATTGGAGAACTCACCGGCCCTAGGGGTGGCGCTGGCCACCTCTGGGGGTGGTTCGCCCCTCCCCAATGGGGGTGGTTGCCACCCCAGACCCCCTATTTTTCTTTTTTCTTTTTTTAAAAAATAAATTTTAAGTTTTTAAATTAATAATTAAATAAAATAATAATATTTTAAGATGATGTGGCGAAAATGCTGACATAGCACTAACGGTGGTTAGAAAAATGGATGGAAAAATGATGTAAGGACCTGTTTCAAATTTGTGAAAAAGTTAAGCACCGAATACTTACTTTCAAAAAGTGAGGGATCGAATTCAAATGGCGCTCCGACTCAGGGATTTATTAGACATTTACCCTTTAAAGAATTTGAGACAAAATTATAAAAAATTGAATAAAACTTAAGTAGAATATGAATTTAAAAAACCTACTCAAATATATTTTTAAAAAATAATTAAAAATAAAATGCTATCCAAACTTGCCATTGATTTGGGTTTAGCTGAGTTCCTTATTTTCAAAACTTGAAAGTTGCAACCAACATGGTGAATAAATAAAGGAATCTAAGCCAAGTATATTTTGCTGAAAACAAATTTAAAAAAATTCTTTTGTTTTTTAATTTGGTTTGAATATCAAGAATCTTCACATAATTTTATATATAGTTTATTATTTTTTCAATTCTAGTGAAACTATATATATATATGTATGTATGTATGCGCGCCCACTTCTAGGCCATAGTTGATGTTAGAAATAAGGCAAAAAAGCCCAGATGTTTTAAATACTCTTTTGGTGAAAAATAAGATTTGAAAATTCCCTTCCCAAAAAATTGATGACTATTGGTTTTCCAGTTTTAGTGAAGCAAAGTATCCGAGTCCAGCTTTATGCTACAATTGACATTACAACATAGAACTCGGAATTTGTGGGTGGGGCCAAACACCTTTTGTTTTTTTCCTATGATGGGGAATTTCGTCCTAATTCTCCAATTATTAGTATGCTATCTTTTTCCTTTATTTGTATAATCATTTATAGTATTCAATTTACTGGTTCATTGGTCAAACATGAATTTAATAGTGTTTCTCTTTTCTTCTTCTTCTTCTTCTTTTTTCTCTTCGTATACTCAATTTACTGGTTCAAGTTTTCTAGAGCTTGGTTTAGACCCCAAGCTGTTCAAACACAATATTCTCAATTTAATATTCAGTCAATTATCAATTCAGTTAACACAAATATTAAAACTAAAATCTAAGAAAGCAATAAATCAATCAACCCAAAGATCTTTTGATAACGAAGTTGTAACCTTTTAAAGAACTACTTAAAAGTAAAACCACTCTAGCTAGGAGCCAACCAACTTCAAAATATAATCCATTATAGAAGACTTATGTTACAAATTGTTATTATTTATAAAACTTTTGTAACTTTGAAGGCCCAATCTGGTAACCCTAGCAAACAACATATTCACCTCCCATTGCAGTTCCTTTGGAACCTCTTGCTTATTTCTATATGTGAAATTCACAAGGTTTGACCCCATAGCACAATTGTACAGTAATTTTAATCACAACATCTGCAGCAGTAAATTATGTAGCAAGGCAAAAATATCCAAACCACAAAGAATACTCATCACATGCAAATCAATCGTAAAACACAAGGATTTGTTAACAAAGTGGAAACTTTTTGAATAATACATTAAAGGTAAAACCACTCTCAAACAGTCAAACCCAATAAAGCAATCCACCAAGAAAGATTCAAAGTATAGTCAAATTACATTTACAACCATTTGTAACGACTTAGATCTTTGTATGTAGTCAAGCACCACCACTTGCCTCCTTCCACAGCAGCTCCAACTACTCACTGGGCAACTTCCATTTTGGTCTCCTTACCGACTGATGTGGTATTTTTAAAACAAAAATATATCAATAATAAATTATCACTCGCAATAGTATGAATCCTTATAGATAAAGCTATATAGAGGGTATCGAACCTCAAGGATTGCAGGAATGCTGTTATCAAGTTTATGAATATTAAAAATAACTTAAGAATGAAAATTGAAATATAAGAGAGAGAGAGAGAGAGAGAGAGAGAGAGAGAGAGAGAGAGAGAGAGAGAGAGAGAGAGAGAGAGAGAGAGAGAGAGAGAGAGAGAGAGAGAGTAAGGTATTGACTTCATCGCTATTCGCACATCAATGGTTAATCATATTTAATCAAATAAATTCAATCTATGCATTTTATAAATAAATAAGAAAATACCTTATTAAAGAATAAGTATAATCCATCTTCAGTTAGCACGGACCGTCTACCTAAATTACACTAAAATAGGGTGTAGTACGATCCGTCTTCCCTAGGTATGGCCTATCTAACCATTTTGATCATATGTCAATTAAAACCGTTGTATAATTGATGAGTGCCAAATATTGTATATTTGGACCCCTTAATTCACATTTGCTAAACCTTTAGCTTTGTCATTTTTTAATGTTTTTTTGTTAGTTTTTGTATCTTGGTATTTTGCAGGTTATGGAGAGAAAACAGTAGTTTTAAAGTGAAAAATGCAAATTTTGGAAATCAAAATCGGATTGGATTAAATTTTAGGTTCTGCACAAGTCATAGTATTTTGACCATAACTTTCAGCTCAAGTATTGGATTAAAGTAAAATTAGTGGCGTTAGAAAGCTAATTCAAAATATTACAAATCATTGTAAAATATAATTTCATAATTCGAATGTCTGCTATGTCATAAGTGCCCCGCAATATAAGAATGCGAATTTCCTTGTTCCTGGCGGCTGCAGACACTTCAAACCCTAGCATTCTTTTCTCTTATTAGGGTTTTTGATGGGTAGATGTGCCATTTTAAAAATATGGCCATAAACTCTAGCGTTCTTTTCTCCTATTAGGGTTTAGAGGGGTAGATGTGACATTCTGTAAAAGTTAGGTTTAACCTAATCTTCTGCTATAAATACCCACTACTAGGCACCACTTAGAAAACATCCCAACACTGTACCTAGCAGCAGTTGGGTTCTTTAGCTTCTATTCTTTGTAAGTTTTTATTTTTATGTTCTTAATAAAATTTAGTATTTTCTTTTTAGTGATGAGTAGCTAATTTTTCAACTAAGGTTGATGATAAAACGTCACATTTGATAATACTTTCATTCTTGTTATTTTATCTTATGTAACTTCGATATTTATCAAATTATTGTTCAAGTCCAATATTCAATTAATTGATTTATGTCTTTTGATTGAATGATTATTTTTGAAAAGTTTGATAGTCAATGTGTTTCAACTGATGGATACATCGAATGATTTAGTTGAAAGGTGATATCCATTGTGATTTTTTTGTCAAAACGGATACATTAGATGATTTAATTTCAATTGGGTATTCGTTGTGATTTATTATTAAGTTGGATTCATTGAATGATTTAATATAATTTTTACAGAACCTTGAACAATGAATATGTCTTAATTGTTTATCGGGTGTATGAATAAAATACAAGAATGTGTTATTTGATATGGTGGGGTGGATTCTAAAACCTTAGTGTTTTTTTTTTTTTTTTTATTGATTGTTTTTAATTCATTTTTATTTAGTTTATTATTTTACATATAAAATCCCAAAATTTGGAACTAAGTTAAGATAAAATTAGTTTATATATAAATTATTTTTTGCAACGCAATTCCCTGTAGATTCGACCTCGTACTTGCACATACACTATAATACAAATAATTCTTGCGCTTGTGAGTATTAAAATTTGCACATCAAGTTTTTGACGCCGTTGCCGGGGAATTGTTTTGTCTGTGGAAATTAATTTTTTCTTAAATTGATTTTATTTTTCTACTAGTTTAGGTAGATTTTCGTTTTATTTTTTTTTCTTCTTGCAATTTTTGTTTTTGTTTTTGTTTTTGCTTTATTGTCTAACAAAAAAAGAAAAAGAGAGAGAGAGAGAGAGAGAGAGAGAGAGAGAGAGAGAGAGAGAGAGAGAGAGAGAGAGAGAGAGAGAGAGAGAGAGAAAACAAAAAAAAGAAGAGTATCAGTCATTATTTTGCAGCTTTGGTGAGATAATCCACGGAATTGTGCTCAAGCACACCAACGCAAAAGGCACCACCTGTTGCAGATCAATAGCTAAAACTTTTGTTGGTTTGTAATTGGCTACATTCCGTTGGAGAAAATCACTTCATTGTAATGATGTTGTTTAATAGGGATTCCGCTATTCAGAAGTGCTTCTAGAAGATTCTGCACAATTTGCAAGTTAAAAAATTCGGTTCCTGTTAGCTGTCCAGACGACGTGTCATCCCGTCCGGACGGCCAACTGTCCAAAGCATCATCCGTCCAGACGACGTGGATTCCCATTCGGACGCCCTTCTGTCAAAGCATCATCTGTCCGGACGTTGAGAACTTTCCGTCCAGACGCCCATCAGTGTCTAGAAGCCTCAAACAGTTCAAGCTTGCATCCGTCCGGATGTAATGGCAAATCGTCGTCCGGACGCTCTTCAGAGTTCAACAAGATCCCAGTGTTCCAGCGCATCCATCCGGAAGACGTGGTTATACCGTCCGGACGCCATTCAGTGTTTGACAAGTATTAGGGTTTCTGCCTCAAGACACATTTATGGGAAGACGGCTGCTACCGTCAAGACGATGTGTGATCCCGTCCGGATGATGTCTTCTATAAGGCAAGACGTGCATACCAAGTTCAACCGTCCGGATGTTAGCCTTCATGGTCCGGACGATCAAGCTTCATTTATAGAAATTGCGTGCACCAGTTCAACCGTCCGGACGTCAGCCTTCAGGGTTTGGATGCTCCAAGCCTTATTATGGTAATTACGTGCAGCCGAAGTGCAACCGTCCGGAGGCTAAGGCAACTCTGTCCGGACACAGCCTTCTTATGGAAGCTTTCAGTGCTATTTTGAAAGGCGATTGCAGTTGACCGTCCGGACGCTCGGTCAAGCCGTCCGGACACCCTCGGGTATTTTGGTCATAACTTTTTACTCAAATATCGGATTGGGAAGAAATCAGCATCGTTGGAAAGCTAAGAAAAAGTTTTGTAAATTGAGCATCCGTCCACGGAAAGATTTGCCCGTCCGGACGTCCCTGCAGAAAATTCCAGAATTACTTTTCGGACAAGAAAAACTTGGCCCGTCCGGACGGCCCAAGGCTCCCGTCCGGATGTGCGTGCCTCAGAATCCGTTTTTGACTCAATTTTGGGTTTCCTAAGCCTATAAATAAGAGGCTCTAGGTATGCTTTCAATACATAATTCAGTGGTGAATTCTCTACAGCTTAGAGAGGGTGTTTAGGGAGATATTGAAGATCTGCTAGCTCTCTAGCTCTTGCCAAGTGTGTGATTTGATCAGCTGTGAAGTCTATCTTAGGGGTTGGCCCTAAGGTAAAGGATTCCATTGAAAACCCCTTCAGTAGGAGACCTGATTGGGAGGCGTTCATGTTGGGTTACTCGTTAGAGAGCAAGGTATGACTACTGCATCAGGGGTATGTGAGTGTTACTACTTTGTATCTGGCTTTGTCTTCTGAATAGTGGATATCATGGGTTTGGCTTCCCCGGAATGGTTTTTATCTTAATTGAGTTTCCACTTCGTCAACAAAATATTTGTCTCCTTTAATTCCGCATTTAATATTTTGTTGCACACTGTTCACACATACTTGCTAAATTTAGAAGTCCATTTAATTTTTCAATTGGTATCAGAGCGGGCAAACTTCGTTGACAGGATTTATTTCCTGAGTGTGATCCTCATCTCTTTGTGACTCCTATTTTTTTTATTACACCTTTTATCATGGATTTCTCTCAGTCATCTGAAGAAAATTATGATATTGAGCTCTCTAAAATTTTTGCAAAATTCGATAAACTTATTTCTCCAAAAGAGCTCAAAAAGGTGAAGCAAGAAAAAGAGTCTTTGATTGTTCAATTATCTGAATCACATGCTTTGATTGACTCTTTGAAATCTGAGAATACCATGCTATTTGACATTATTGATAAACTTGAGAATAAATTAAAAGAATTTGAAGATCTCTTGAAAAAATTCTCTAATGATAATTTAAAGAGCATGTTTTGTATTCATTCAGATATTCCTAACAAGCCTAGTTCAATTGTTGATGATTATAGTGCTTCTACTTCACATGCTTTTGATTCTGAATTAAATTCCATTATTATTAAGCCCGTGATAGTAGACATTGCTTGTTTGGATAATTCTTGCTTGAATAATTGTGTGATGCCCAAGTCCAAGGAACCAGGAACACGAGGTAAGTTTGTTCCTACTTGTCATAATTGTGGGAAAATTGGTCATATCAGGCCAAATTGTTATTTATTGAAATCCCACACGCCTTGGATTAAGCAGGATGCTATGAGGAAAATTGAAGTTGATGATTCTTCCTCATTAAAATATGTCCCTCCGCATAGGAGATATATAAAAGGTAAGAATAATGTTATTTGTAAGAATGCTAACTATAATTCTGCAGAGAATGTCAAGAAGCATTCAAACAAAAGAAGCTTGCCCACCTGCCATCACTGCGGCAACACTGGTCACATCCGACCCAAATGTCCACAGCTCCAGGCTCAGAAGTCGAAGGTTCAAAGGGAGCTTCCAGCAAGAGCTACATCAGGCATTCTACCTTCGACAACACATCAGGCTCCACGGCATCAGCAACAGTTTGTTCCTGCCAATCAGAGTGGCAAACTAAAGAAGAACAAATCAAGGCGCTACAAGAGAAAGCTGCAGAAGCTCAATGGCATCCATGGCTATGAAGGATGGCTAAGCCTAATGCAAGGAATGCTAAAGAGAATGGACAACATGGAGAAGACTTGTAAGCCACCGCTACTGGTCAAGCAGGTATGGGTCAAGAAGGATGGGACCATTCACCCCCTGAGGGGGAGTGGACTCATCTAGTAAAGGTGAAGTCTCCCATGCTTAGGGTTTTGGTTCCTAAATCCTACTGCATGTCAGGTATGTTTGCATTGCATAGTTTATCTTGTCATATCTTATTCATGCGTTGCATTCTGTTTGAGGAACCGTTTATTTTATCCCCTATATTTTCTCTTGTTGTCTTGAGAAAACTTCTGCAGATATTTTTTTTTGGGGATGACAGTTAAAAGCACGTCGGGCGGTTGCTTTTTTGTCTTGGTATTTCTAAACCTCTCTCCATGAGGACAGGTTTGGTTTTACCTTACATGCTAGGGAATAGATGTCATTTCCTTTTCCATAAGCATGTCTTTGTTGTTTTTGTTCTCTGTCTCATTTTTCAACCAAAAAAAAAAAAAAAAAAATTGGGGAGAAGATGCGGAACTTTATTTCTTTCTTTTGATAGCTTTTCAGATATTGCATGTGTTTTCGCCTGATATCTCAGTTCATTGTGCATTGATTAAATATGCTTATATATGATTGAAAGTTTATGCATGATATCTGCTAAGTTTTCCTATTGCATCTTAATGATAGATAGTTACTTTCCTCATGCGATAAAAATGTGCACTATCTAAGACTCTCATAAGGTACATCTTTTCCTTCTCTAACTTTTTGCTTCTAGAAATTCTAGATAAGAGAAGAGGTTTTTGATAAGATGGCCAAATTGACCAAATGCAAGTTGAACCTAGAACCTAAAAATTCTGGCATTCTCTTTAGGTTGTAGCATCAAAAGAATCAAGCAGTTACTTTTATGAATTATGTGCGAAATATGTATATTTTCTGCTTATGTGCTAAAATATGCCTTGTCCTTCATGGTACAAGTAAAATATTTACCTTGTCCTTCATGGTACAAGTAAAACAATTGGATCTGCATCTTAGGGGGAGTGTATCAGATGAGGGTGGCTAGGCCCTAGTACTGAATAAGGTTTGACTTTTGGCTGATCTTTCATTGATTTTCTCTCTTGTTTGAAAAATCTGGTTGCTTTTTGTCATATCAGTGAATTTCATACCTTATTGGAAAAGTCTTCACACACACACGCATTGCATGAGTTGAGTAATCTATTTAAAATTTCTATCTGCAGGGAAATTTATGCTTATTGAATACTTAACTCTCTTTTATATCTTTGCATATTTTTACAATGCTATTTGACTGTTTTATCAGTTGATTATACATGCGTGTTCTAAAGCTAACTTTAGGGAAAAATATTTTTCTGCAAATTTTTCTCCAACTTCAGATTTTCAGTGTGAAGCGTCCGGACGGACCCATTCTTATGTCCGGACGAGCGCAGTCTTGCCGTATGCTATCCTAGTAGTAGCCGTTCAGATGGTTAAGTGACATGTTCGGACGGGATTTCTACAGGTTTAAGACTTGCGTCTCTTTTGTTTTTGCCATACACACATCTCTACATTTTTATTGATTTATCATGGCATGTTGTGTGTTTTTCTCGTGGATCTCTCCTGCGATTTTGGCATTCTTTGCACATCTTTTCTCATCCCATGATCTTCATTGTGTCTTCCATTATTCTTTTAAGTTTTGTGCTTTTAGAGTATTGGAATATTAGTTGGGATATTTTCTTGAGATAGTGTGCATGGAAATTCTATTATGTCTGAGTGTTGGGTGGATATTGTCATATCTGTGCTATTTGGATTGCTATATTTGCTTGTGTAATTCGTGCGCATCCAAATTGAAAGTTGTCATAATACCACATTCTTTTTGGAACTAATAGGAACTAATATTTCCATGTGGTGTTATGTTTGGATAGATTTCTGTTAAATCCTTTCAGGAATATGTTGTCCAGCAACTCTCAGCTCAATATATGACAGATGGATCCTTTGGAAATCTGACAGTTGTTGAAGTCGGATGTTCAAAATTTTCAAAGGTCTTGGGATTTAAGATGAGCCTTTTCCCCTAGCTCATACAGAGCCTTTGGTAGCATTCCCTCAGATCTGCATCAGTTAGAGGTTTAGTGGTGAATCTCCTCATTTATCTTGCAGACCAGTTGCTTAGAGAATGTCAATTTGCTGATAACCAGTTTCAGGCTTTGTAAAATCAAGAGATTGAAGGTTTTCCGTCCGTGGTTCCCGGCTTCTTGAACTAGAAACCGAAGTAGTTCAAATCCAGCTTTTTATACCGATTTCTCTCCGTTAATTGATTTCAGTGGATCAGTAGGATTTGATATTTGGAGGATTTCTGTTCCTCTCTTTTGGGCCACTTGCAGACTCTTCTCTATTTTCCTATTGTTTTGGATTTTAGAACGTTTTTGATTGTGGATATTATTACTCTGTTTACCCTTGTCCTTCTGAGACATTTATGGGGAGTATTTTTTCATTACTCTATTTTACCCTTTGTCCATTTGTGACAAAAAGGGGGAGTAATTTTTGATTTGGACCTGCATTGTATTTTTAACCGGTCAAGTGATTTTTTGTCCCAGAATGGCCAAAGGGGGAGTTTGTTGGTTTGTAATTGGCCACATTCTGTTGGACAAAATCACTTCATTGTAATGATGCTATTTAACAAGGATTCCACTATTCAGAAGTGCTTCTAGAAGATTCTGCACAGTTTGCAAGTCAGAAAATTTGGTTCCCTGTCAGCCATCTGGAAGACGTGTCATTTCGTCTGGACGCCCAACTATCCAAAACATCATCCGTCCGAACGACGTGGATTCCTGTCCGGACGCCATCTGTCAAAGCATCATCCGTCCGGACGCCCATTAGTGTCTAGAAGCCTCGAACAGTTCAAGCTTGCATCCGTCCGGACGAAATGAAAAATCGTCAGGACACTCTTCAGAGTTCGAGAAGATCCCAGTGTTCTAGCGCATCCGTCCGGACGACGTGGTTATACCGTCCGGACGCCATTCAGTGTTTGACAAGTATTAGGGTTTCTGCCTCAAGACACATTTATGGGAAGACGGCTGCTACCGTCCGGACGATGTAGGATCCCGTCCGGATGATGTCCTCTATAAGGCAAGACGTGAATACCAAGTTCAACCGTCCAGACATCAGCCTTCATGGTCCGAACGATCAAGCTTCATTTATAGAAATTGCGTGCACCAGTTCAACCGTCCAGACATTAGCCTTCAGGGTCCGGATGCTCCAAGCCTTATTATGGTAATTACGTGTAGTCGAAGTGCAACCTTCCGGACGCTAGGGCAACACTTTCCAGATGCGGCCTTGTTATGGAAGCTTTCAGCGCTATTTTGAAAGGCGGTTGCAGTTAACCGTCCGGACGCTCGATCAAGCTGTCTGGACACCCTCAGGTATTTTGGTCATAACGTTTTACTCAAATATCGGATTGGGACGAAATTGGCGTCGTTGGAAAGCTAAGAAAAATTTCTGTAAATTGAATGATCAGACGGCCATTACTAGCGTCCGGACGGAAAGATTTGCCCGTCCGAACGGCCCTGCAGGAAATTCCAGAATTACTTTTCGGACAAGAAAAACTAGGCCCGTCCGGACGGCCCAAGGCTCCCGTTCGGACGTGCGTGCCTCAGAATCCGTTTTTGACTAGATTTTGGGTTTCCTATGCCTATAAATAAGAGGCTCTAGGTACGCTTTCGATATAGAATTCGGTTGAATTCTCTACAGCTTAGAGAGGGTGTTTAGGGAGATATTGAAGATCTGCTAGTTCTTTAGCTCTTGCCAAGTGTGTGATTTGATTAGCTGTGAAGTCTATCTTAGGGGTTGGCCCTAAGGTAAAGGATTCCATTGAAGACTCCTTTTAGGTAGGAGACCTGGTTGGGAGGCGTTCGTGTTGGGTTACACGTTAGAGAGCAAGGTACGACCACTGCATCAGGGGTATGTGAGTGTTACTACTTTGTATCTAGCTTTGTCTTCTGAATAGTGGATATCCTGGGTTTGGCTGCCCCGGAGTGGTTTTTCTCTTAATTGAGTTTCCACTTCGTCAACAAAATATTTGTCTCCTTTAATTCCGCATTTAATATTTTGTTGCACACTGTTCACACACACTTGCTAAATTTAGAAGTCCATTTAATTTTTCAACTTTGCCAAAAAAAAATTATTTTTGGTCCATTTTGTGAGTTTTTAAGTTTAAGTTTTTTTGAAAAAAAATTTTGGTGTATTTGTTTGTGCGTCTGTGTCAATTTTATTTTTATTTTATTTAATTTTTGGTTATTTTAACTTGTAAAAAAAATAAAAAATTGCTAGTGTGGTCTTACGGCGCTATCCAAGTCTCTATGCAAGTTCTGGCTAAGAAAGTCTTGGGACTTAAGAGGTCCATGTGACCCCCCTCACTTTCCTGGGAACGAACCTAGGCCCTTGGAGAATTCTGTCTACCCCACTTGTAGTTTCTTTAGTTGGAAAAAAAAAAAAAAAAAAAACTTGGTTCATTTCTTTTGTGGGATATTTACATACTAACAAGTGATTGTAAAACATGAATTATCACCCATATGGACCATGTTCATATTGCTTTGATCCTTATCATAGTGCTAGTAATTGTCCATCACGGGGACAATTCTACAATCCTTCTTATGAGCAAATGAACACAAATTTCTCCAGCCTAGGGTTCGACTCAAATTACAATTTTTACAATCCAGACTGGAGAAACCATTCTAATTTCTCGTGGCAAACTCAAGCCATGGGAAATTGTGCTACCCAATACCATGATCTGCACCACCCCGAGAATCCGTAGTTCAATCACCAATCTTCTCCTCCTTCATCCTACAATTATTAGGGACAAGAATTATCATTGGAAGACACACTCAAAGCATATACACAAAAGATGAAACAGAATATACAAGAGCTTAAAGAAGCCAATTTCTCCAACTCAGGGTTTGATTCAAATTCTAATTTTTACAATCCGGACTGGAGCAACCATTCTGATTTCTCATGACAAGATCAAGCCACGAGAAATTATGCTCCCCCACACAATGAATTGCACTATCCTGAATATCCGTAGTTCGAAAACCAAGTCCTTGATCCTTCATCATATAATCCTCTTCCTCAACAATTATCATTGGAGGACATGATGAAGGAATTTATGGAGAGAATTGGCCAACCCACCATTCAAGTGGCATAACCAGAGTCATCATGGGAAGACACATTCAAAGCTTTCATGCACTCAAGAGGTTAAGAATGTCACCATGGTCGATAGTCCAGCCATTCGAGAGATCGAAGATGCCACTATGGCTAACACTTTAGTGATTCAAAGGTTGGAAGGGCAACTTAATCAACTGGTTGCTGAGTTAAACAGATTGGAGGAAGAAGAGCTTCAAAGTTAGCTGATGGCAGGGCATTACATGATTGATTAGGATGATTCTAGCAATCTTCATCATGAGCTTGTCCAAGCCACCGCCACATTTGGGAGTGAGGTAGTTTTTAAGGAAACTATTAATGAGCCATGTCTTAAATTTCCTTTAGGAGAGAGCTGTGATCAATTTGAATTCGACCTTGACTTGGTACCTAAGCAAGATGAGGCTTTATTGGATTCCACTTTTGAGATATGACCTGAGAATGGGGAAACCACTGAGATATCATTCCCCAACACATCTTCATCAGCGGCTGAGGAGGAAGAGAAAGGAGAGCACTTGGAATCTGTTGAGCACCTTGAGGACATTGAGCCCTTGTCATATCCAAAATTTTTCACTGACAAGGAAATGAGTACTGAAGCTCATTCCTTCATCACAATCCCTCTTGAGACATTTCATGAGCCCCAAGCTTCAGTTATTCAATGTCTCCAAAAGCCATTTTCTGCTAAAAGCCTCAATGATCGATGCACATAAGATCAAAAATCTAGGAACCATCGTCCTACAAAGATCCTTCGAAGCAAGCAAGTTGGCTACCTAAGAAGGCGACACATTAATCCAAAGGGGTATCAAATTTCAAAGAAGAAAGGGTGGAAGGGATTGGTTGGACATCCGCGTGATCGGGGAAGGTGTTTTAAATTTTCTTTTCCCTTTTACTTTCTGTACATTTGATTTCTTGTTATTTGATTTTTGTTTCTGACAACAATTAACCTTTTTATGTTTGTTTCTATGAGAAAATGTTGCTGTTAGCTTTGTTGACAGGTGTTTGGTGTTTAAGTTTGGGTGACTCCCTGGCCTTTTTCACACCTCGAATATTCATTCCTTTCTGGTAATGTATTTCTACACTACACATTGAGGACAATGTGTAATTCAAGTTTGTGGGTATGAAAAAAACCCTCTGTTTGTTTGTTTGTTTGCTTATTTTTAGTTGTCTTTTTGTTCTTAAAATTTTGCAAAAAAGAAAAAAAAAATTGTTGTTGTCAAGTTTGAGTTAAACCGTGTTAGTTTTTGGCAACATTCTGTTGACAAAATCACTATTATGTAACGTTGTTGCTTTCACAGGGATGCCGTATATTTCTGAGTCTTCAGATATTCAGAGTTTATTTCTCTGATGTGGAAAGGGCTGTATTATGACAAGTTGCAAGTGTCACAAGCTTAATGAAGGCTATTTCAATGTTCAAAGAAGATTCTGTGTAGATTCCAACTCAGAGAAGTCGGATCCCAAACAACCGTCCGGACAATGTGGTGTTCCCTTCCGGACGCTCTTCAGTTAGCAACATCCGTCCGGACGACGAGAACTTTCCGTACGGATGCCCATCAGTGTCTAGAAACTTCGAACTGTTCAAGATTGCATCCGTCCGGACGTAATGGCAAATCGTCCGGACACTATTAAGAGTTCAAGAAGAATCCAGTGTTCAAGTGCATCCGTCTGAACGATGTGGCAATACCGTCCGGACACCATTCAGTGTTCGACAAGTATTTGGATTTCATGTTCAAACACGGATCGAGAAACAGCAATCGTCCGGACGGAAGGGCAACACCGTCCGGACGCATTTCAGGCTTCTAGGAAGATTTCTGCGAACATCTTAGTGTTTTTATCATAACTCTCTGCTTGAGTATCGGATTGAGACGAAATTGGTGTCGTTGGAAAGCTAAGAAAAAAATAATACAACTTGAACATCTGGATGGCCTCTGGAAGGCACACCATCCAGACTGAAAGAGAGTAGCATCCGGACGGCCTCCAAGATTGCGCTGTTCCTAAAAAGATATCGCAGAAATCCGTTCGAACGGGGCTAAATGCCGTCTGGACGGTCCACAGTCAGAGTCCGTTTTTGAACAGATTTAGGGCGCTGTTTCTGAAAGGATATCGCAGAAAACCGTCCGGACAAGGCTATTTTCTGTCCGGATGCTTGACAGATAGTCCGAATCTCAGTAGTTTTTGAGGTTTCTTGAAGCCTATAAATAGGAGGCTCTAGATCTGTGTTTTATACAGAATTCGGTGGTGAATTCCATAGGGCTTTGAGAGGTGTTTAGGGAGAATCGAAGATCTACTAGCTCTCATGCCGTTGCCAGTGTGTCTTCAAGTGTTCGCATGAAGTCTATCTTAGGGGTCGGCCCTAAGGTAAAAGAATCCATCAAAAACCCCTTCAGGTGGAAGATCTGGTTGGGAAGCGTTCGTGTTGGGTTACACGTTAGAGTTAAAGGTATGACTACTGCATAGGGTTATGTGAGTATGAGTGTCTTGTAACTAGCTTTGTTTTTGGATAGTGAATTTCCTGGGTTTGGCTGCCCCGGAGTGGTTTTTTCTCTTCATAGAGTTTCCACTTCGTAACAAATATCTTGTCTTATTTAAATTTCTCATTTAATACATTTGTTTGCACACAAACATACACACTTGGTTTGTTTTAGAAGTCAATAAATATTTTCAATTGGTATCAGAGCAGGTTACACTTGTGTTTTAGATTTATTTCTTAAGTGTGATCCATGACTTCTTCTAACATAAATCTTCATGAGTTCTCTGAAGATGATATTTATGATTTCTTTAAAGATACCCTTTTGATAGGTAAACTCTTTAAGAAATCCAATAAAGAACTCAAGAAGATTAAGCAAGAAAAAGAGTCTTTGATTTTACAATTATCTGAATCAGATGTTTTGATTGACTATTTGAAATCTGAGAATACCATGCTTTTTGATATTGTTGATGTACTAGAGAATAAATTAAAAGAATCAGAAGATCTCTTGAAAAAAATTCTCTACTAATAGTTTGAAAAGCATGCTTTGTATTCATACAGATATTTCTAACAAGTCTGATTTAATTGTTAATGATTTAAGTACTTTTACTTCACATGGTTCTGATTCTGAATTAGATTATGTTGATATTAAGCCTATGATAGTAGATGCAGCTTGTTCTAAAAATTCTTGCTTAAATAACTGTGTGAAGCCTAATTCCAAGGATTCAGGAACATAAGGTAAGTTTGTTCCTATTTGTCATCGTTGTGGGAAGGTTGGTCACATTAGACCAAAGTGTTATCTGTTAAAATCCCACAGACCTTGAAAGAAGCAGGAGGATTCCAAAAAGGTCTTTATTGGGAAAACCTCTTCGGATAAATATGTCCCGCCCCATAGGAGGCATATATCTCAAAGAAGTAAGGACTTTGTTATTTGTGAAAATGCTAATCTTAAATTGGCAGAATCTTTCAAGAAGCATTTCAGCAAAAGAAGTCAGCCTACCTGCTATCATTGTGGTGTCTCTGGACACTTCAGGCCACACTGTCCTCAGATCCGACATCAGCAGCCTCGGATGAGGAAAACAGAGCAAAAGACAGGTAAGTCTAGCTCTAAACCTTCCAAGCATCATCATGCTTTTCAGCAACAACGACATTATCCTCAAAAGGGTTCTCCCTCATGCCGTCTATGTGGTAAGTATGGCCACACCAAGGCCGAATGCTTCAGAATGAAGCCTCACAAGTCCAAGAAGAAACAGACCAATGAAGGGCTTGTCAACATGATGAAGAGTGTCCTAGTCAAACTGATCAATTTGGACATGGCTCACACCCCAGCCTCACAGGTAGAGAAGATATGGGTAAGGAAGGATGAGACCATTCACCCCTTGAGGGGGAGTGGACTCACCTAGTAGGTGAGGTCTCCCATGCCTAGGATTTTGGTTCCTAAATCCTAGTGTATACTAGGTATGTTTGCATTGTATTGATTGTCATATATTATATCCTATTTTTGCCTTGCATTTTGTTTGAGGAACCACCTTTTCTATCCCTAGATTTTCTCTTGGTTGCTTTGAGAATTTTCTGCATGTACATTCTAGGGATGACAGAGAAAGCATGTTGATGAGTGCCAAATATTGCATATGTGGACCCCTTAATTTGCATTTGTTAAACCTTAGTTTTGTTATTTTCTGATATTTTTTGTTAGTTTTAGTATTTTAGTATCTTGCAGGACTTTGAGAGAAAATAACGATTTCTACGTGAAATTTGCAAATTTGAAGAGAATTATATTTTGTGTTTTGTCTAGTTGAAGACACACATGCATCACAGGTGGACAAAGTGGGACACACGTCTCCAAGGAAATTTCCAGCTCTACATGTAATTAATTCCCAGCACCCAATTCATGCAACTCATGCACAAACCAGCACCGAACAGGAAAAGAACGTGGACTTTGAAGGGCAGCAGCTGGAGCACCGAGAGATACATGATTTGTCTTTTATTTCTAAGCCGTGCATGAGGAGAATTCTTTCCATATATACCTGGGCACCGAATCGTGATTCTCAAGGTTGGGAGGCACCGAATTAGCACATGTTATTCTTTCCAGACCTGGGCAAATTCCGTCCGTGCTAAAGAACTGGACACACACGGATATTTCCCATGCATGCATCGAAATTCTGAAGACCAATCCCATGCAGCACCAAAGCACACGTTGGCATCTCCTTTCCAAAGCTGTACATGCATAAATTCTTTCCAAAACAGGTAGCAAGGCAGCATCGAATGTAGGTTATTTCCATGCAAAGGCAACAACGTGGAATGCGTATTTTCAGCCAAGACCTATTTCTTTCCATAGCTGTGCATGTGTTCTTTCCAGAAATAGAAGCAGCTGAACAGCAACACACGTCTTAATCAGAAGGGACTTTCCTGATTTCTTTCCACCTGAACATCACCGACTCATTTGATTCTTTCCCAATCACGAGAGTAACACGTCTCGTGTGGTAGAATTTTCCATAACAGATCAAGACCTACTCCAAGCAGGACACATACATTATTTTACAAGGCAAGAAAACGTGATTCTTTCCAATTAAACCAAGCAGCCGAGACCCTACTTAGCACTATATATATGAGTCTTTTCTCTTGAGAAAAAGGTGTGTAAGGCTAGAGAATAATTTTGGTGTCTTCTTGCAACAATTTTTCTTGTAAGTTCTTTTAATTTTTAATGTTTTCAATTCAAGTTAGCATGTTATTTTTAGACATGAAAGGCTAAACCCTCAACTAAGGTTGATGATGAAGCCTCACTTATGTTAGCAACAATATTCTCATGTGATGCAATATTTTCCAATTTTAATGAGTTTAATTTTCAATTGTTTTACTTCAATTCAATTTTGTGGAATGATTCTTGGATATCTTTTGTGATTCAATGATACATTTGATGATTTAAGATAGTTCCATAGAATTGATTGTGCTTGGTTTTTTTTGTTTAAAAAAATTGGATATCCCTTGTGATTTATTCTACGGATACAATTGATGTTTTGATTTAAATTGGATATCTTGCTGTGATTTACGGATACACTTGATGATTTAATTTAAATTGGATTTCTTTTGTGATTTGTGTAAAGAATGGATACATGAGATGATTTTGATTAATTATTTGAAGCAAAAGTAAAACATATTTAAGATTTTATTTTGAGAACTTTGGAAAATATTATTGATCATGAGAATATGTTGTTATGAGTTTGTGAGTGCGGATTCCGATACCTTAGTGCCTTTTTTATTTGATTACATTCACTCTAGTTAATTTTATTTATGCTTTTAATTTTTATTCACAAAAACAATCTCTTAATTTTTGGAACTAGGTTAGGATTAAATTAATTTGGATTTAAATTTTGTCTGCAAAAACGCAATTCCCTGTGGATACGATCTCGCACTTGCACATACACTATATTGCAAACGATTCGTGCGCTTGCGAGTATTAAAATTCGCACATCACATGTCACTACTTTTTTGTCTTGGTATAGTCAAACCTCTCTCCCTGAGGACAGGTTTGCTCTTACCTACATGCTTTGTCTAGACATATGTTCTTTTCCTTTTAAGCATGTCCTTGTTGTTTTTTCCGCTTTTATTTTTTTTAAAAAAAATAAAAATAAAAATTAGGAGAGAAGATGCAGAATTTTATATAAGCTTTTCAGATATTGCATGTGTTTTTGCTTGATATCTCAGCTCATTGTGCATTAATTGAATATGCTTATATATGATTAAGAGTTTTTGTCTGATATCTGCTAAGTTTTCCTATGCATCTTAATGATAGATAATTGCTTTTCTTATGTGATGAAAAATTGTGCACTATCCAAAGCTCCCCTAAGATATATATATATATATTTTTTTTCTCTCCTCTATCTTTTAGCTTCTGGAAATTTTAAATGAGAGATTTTTTTGCTAAGATGGTCAAATTGACCAACTCGCTAGTTGAACCTAGAACCCATAAATTCTGGTATTCTTTCTAGTTTGCAGCACCAAGTGATAAAAAGCATTCAAAACTGAAAAAAAAAGGATAAATAAAAAGATCCACTGTTTTTGTGCTAAATCTGTTCTTGATCTTGTCTCTAAAGAAACAGTCAGTGACCATATCATTGCGGAAATAGACGGTCACTAAAGGACATAGTAAAAGAAAAGTGCTGCAGCTTAGGGGAAGTGTATCAGATGAAGGTAACTAGGCTCTAGCATAACAAGGTTTGACTTTTGACTTATCTAACATTGATTTTCTCTCTTATTTAGAAAATCCAGTTGCTTTAAGTCATATCAGTGAAGTTCATACCTTGTTGAGAAAACTTTCACACACACACACACACACACGCATTGCATGAGTTAAGTTTACTATTGAAAAATTTCTATCTTCAGGGAAATTTTTGTGCTTATTGACTCTTAACTCTCAATTATATCTTTGTATATTTTTGAAATGCTATTTGACTGTTTTATTAGTTATTTATACATGCGTGTTCTAAAGCTAACGTTAGGAAATTTTTGTTTTACATATTTCCCTATACTTTTTAGCTTCTAGTGTGAAGCGTCCGGACGGACATATTCTTGCTTCTGGACGTGCTTGGCTCTATTGATCTCTTATCTGGCAGCATGCCGTCTGGACGAGTATGTGCCACGTCTGGAAGCGAGCTTTTTGCTTTCTCTACCAAACACACACACACACACACACACACACACACACACACACTACTTTTTGCCTTTGAATTTCCTTATTCTCTTAAGCTTTGGTTCTTTTTAGAATATTGGAATCTTTAATTGATTATGATTTGAGAGATTGTGCATGAATATCTTTTTCTGTCTTTATGCTGGATGGATATTACTAATCTGTGTCTTTTGGATTGCTATATCTACTTTTGTATTTCTTTATGCATCCAATTGATAGCCATCATAATACCACATTCTTTTTGAAACTAACAGGATCTAATATTTCCTTGTGGTGTTATTTTTGGATAGATTTATGTTTAAATATTTTTAGGAATATGTTGTTCGGTGGCTTCCAGCATAGTGTCAGACAGAGGGCTCTTTGGAAATTAGACCAGTGTTGAAATGATATGTTCCAGAGATCTCAAATTTTAGATGAGCTTATTCCCCCTGCTCATACAGAGTCTTCCATAACCTTTTCCTCTAGATCTGCACCAGCTAGAGATTCAGGAGTGAATCTTCTTTATCTTCTTGCAGACCACTTGTCTAGAGGATTTCTTTCTGCAGATGATCAGTTTCGGGCAAGAAGACTCAAGTGACTGAAACTTTTCAGTCTATGGTTTCCCGACTTCAGGAGCTAAAAACCGAAGTAGTTCAAATCCAGCTCGATATGCGGTTTTCTCTCCGTTACTTGATTTTAGTGGATCAGCAGGATTTGGTACTTGGAGGATTTTTGTTCCTCTCTTTTGGGCCACTTGCAGACTCTTCTCTTGTTTCCTATTGTTTTGGGTTTTAGAACGTTTTTGGTTTGTGGATTTTATATGCTCTGTTTACCCTTGTTCTGTAGAGACATCAGGGGGGAGTATTTTAATACTGTGGTCTTTCTATACTCTATTTACCCTTTGTCCCTTTGAGACAAAAAGGGGGAGTATATGTTAGTTTTTGGACCGAGAATGTATTTTTAACCGGTCTAGTGGTTTTTGTCCCAAAATGGCCAAATGGGGAGTTTGTTAGTTTTTGGCAGCATTCAGTTGACAAAATCACTATTATGTAACGTTGTTGCTTTCACAGGAATGCCGTATATTTCAGAGTCTTCAAATATTTAGAGTTTATTTATCTGATGTGGAAAGAGCCGTATTATGACAAGTTGCAAGTGTCACAAGCTTAATGAAGGCTATTTAAGTGTTCAAATAAGATTCTGTAGAGATTCCAACTCAGAGAAGTCGGATTCCAAGCAACTGTTCGGACGATGTGGTGTTCCCATTCGGACACTCTTCAGTTAGCAACATCCATCCGGACGACGAGAACTTTCGGTCCGGGCGCCCATAAGTGTCTAGAAACTTCGAACTATTCAAGATTACATCCGTTCGGACACTATTAAGAGTTCAAGAAGAATCCAGTGTTCAAGTGCATCTGTCTAAACGACGTGGCAATACCGTCCGGACGCCATTCAGTGTTCGACAAGTATTTGGATTTCATGTTCAGACACGGATCGAGAAACAGCAACCGTCCGGACGGAAGGGCAACACCGTCCGGACGCATTTCAGGCTTTTAGGAAGATTTCTGCGAACATCTTAGTGTTTTTATCATAACTCTCTGCTCGAGTATCGGATTGAGACGAAATTGGTGTCGTTGGAAAGCTAAGAAAAAAATAATACAACTTGAACATCTGGACGGCCTCTGGAAGGCCCACCATACAGACGGAAAGAGAGTAGCATCCGGATGGCCTCTAGGATTGCGCTGTTCCTGAAAAGATATCGTAGAAATCCGTCCGGACGGGGCTAAATGCCGTCCGGACAGTCCACAGTCAGAGTCCCTTTTTGAGCAGATTTAGGGCGCTGTTTCTGAAAGGATATTGCAGAAAACCGTCCGGACGAGGCTATTCTCCGTTCGGACGCTCGACAGACAGAGTCCGAATCTCAACAGTTTTTTAGGTATCTTGAAGCCTATAAATAGGGGGCTCTAGGTTTGTGTTTTGTACAGAATTCGATGGTGAATTCTATAGGGCTCTGAGAGGGTGTTTAGGGAGAATCGAAGATCTGCTAGCTCTCATGCCGTTGCCAGTGTGTGTTCAAGTGTTCGTGTGAAGTCTATCTTAAAGGTCAGCCCTAAGGTAAAGTAATCCATCAAAAACCCCTTCAGATGGAAGATCTGGTTGGGAAGCGTTCGTGTTGGGTTACACGTCAGAGTTAAAGGTATGACTACTGCATAGGGTTATGTGAGTACGAGTGTTTTGTAACTAGCTTTGTTTTTGGATAGTGAATTTCCTGGGTTTGGCTGCCCCGGATTGGTTTTTTCTCTTCATAGAGTTTCCACTTCGTAACAAATATCTTATCTTATTTAAATTTCGCATTTAAGATATTTGTTTGTACACAAACACACACTTGGTTTGTTTTAGAAGTCAATAAATATTTTCAAACCGTAGCTGTTGTTTGCATTTCATTGGCTTGCTTACAGTTTTGAACACATCATGTCATTAGGATTTTAAGTCTTTTGACTTATTTTTGGGCTAGTAAGACTTCAGTTGTTTGAGTTGAATTATCACGAGCACATTAGCATGCAATCCGTGGGGTATGAATTTGTACTTAATCATTGTGTATTTTTAGGATTGTTGGATGATCTATTGATAAATAACCTTGGTTTGCAAGATATATTTATATATATAAAAAGAAAAACAAGAAGATCATTTTGAGTTTTTTACTGAGTAATCGGGTCTCTTGTCTCACTAAGCATTGAGTGTTCGCGTCAAAAGGTGAGAATTTTAATTTGGTTGATTGTATGGCTAGTTTGGCTTCGTAGCCTTTTTGACTTGAGTAATTAAGCCCTTAGGGATGTTTCTAGATCTAGTGCCCTAAGACCATCTAGTTTGGGAGTCACTGGCCCGTCACTCGTTACATGGGTCAATTTGAAAGCTTAAGAGAGTCGAGCATTGCACAACCTACATAAAAAAAAAAAAAACAACTATAAATAAAATAATTTACATATCTTGCCTTGATTGTTTCATTTGATAGGGATTCCAATGATTTTTGAGGTACTTATCTTAAGATTAAAATGAAACCTCATGATTGTATGTTAATTTCATTCTACACTTTTGGGAACATGTGATGTCTTAACTGTCCATTTATGAGTGAGTCGATGTTGGATCCCCTGTTGATGTTGATGATAGTGTTTGTCTGTTTAAGCATGCCAATGACGTATGAACCATGGTTTGTGTGAAAATTCTTTCTTGTTGACAACATAGTGTTTCAATGTTTGTGGGTATCATTTCTGGCAAACCCTCAGGAGATTTCACTCGCCCTCTAGGGAGTCATAAGGGGTTAAAAGGCTTGTTTTATACGCTAAATGCAATCGTCTCTCCCACGAAAGCGGATTTATGTTTCTTGCTTTGATTTTATTTTTCATTTTGTTTTACTAAGGGACTAGCAAAATGTAAGCTTGAGCGTATTTGATGAGTGCTAAATATTGTATATTTGGACCCTTTAATTCACATTTGCTAGACCTTTAGCTTCGTTATTTTTTAATGTTTTTTGTTAGTTTTTGTATTTTGGTATTTTGCAGATCATGAAGAGAAAACGGTAGTTTTAAAGTGAAAAATGCAAATTTTGGAAATCAAAAACGGATTGGATTAAATTTTAGGTTCTGCACAAGTCATAGTATTTTGACCATAACTTTCAGCTCAAGTATTGGATTAAAGTGAAATTAGTGGCATTGGAAAGAAAATTCAAAATAATACAAATCATTGTGAAATATAATTTTCCTACTTCGAATGTCTGCTGCGTCATAAGTGACTTGCAATATAAGAACGCGAATTTCCTTGTTCCTAGGGACTGCTGACACTCCAAACCCTAGCATTCTTTTCTCTTATTAAGGTTTTTGAGGGGTAGATGTGCCATTTTGAAAATATGGCCATAAACCCAAGCGTTCTTTTCTTTTATTAGGGTTTAGAGGGCTAGATGTGCCATTTTGAAAAAGTTAGGTTTAACCTAATCTTCTGCTATAAATACCCCCTTCTAGGCACCACTTAGAAAACATCCCAACATTGTACATAGCAGCAGCTGGGTTCTTTGGCTTCTATTCTTTTTAAGTTTTTATTTTTATGTTCTTAATAAAATTTAGTATTTTTTTTTTTAGTGATGAGTAGCTAATTTTTCAACTAAGGTTGAGGATGAAACCTCACCTTTGATAATACTTTCATTCTTGTTATTTTATCTTATGCAATTTCGATATTTATCAAATTATTGTTCAAGTCTAATATTCAATTAATTGATTTATGTCTTTTAATTGAATGATTATTTATGAAAAGTTGGATATTCAATGTGTTTCAACCAATGGATACATCGAATGATTTAGTTGAAAGAGGATATCCATTGTGATTTGTTTGTCAAAACGGATACATTGGATGATTTGATTTCAATTGGGTATTTGTTGTGATTTGTTATTAAGTTGGATTCATTGAATGATTTAATATAATTTTTACGGAACCTTGAACAATGAATATGTCTTAATTATTTATCGGGTGTATGAATAAAATACAAGAATGTGTTATTGGATATGGTAAGGTGGATTCTAAAACCTTAGTGTTTTTTTTTTTTTTTTTTTTTTTTTTTTTTTTTTTAATTCATTTTTTCTTTAGTTTATTATTTTACATTATAAAATCTGATGCGGTCTTTTGTTTACCAAAATATATCAATAATAAAATTAACCACTCGCAATAGAATGAATCCTTGTAGGATAAGGCTATAGAGAGGGTGTCGAACCTCAAGGACTGTGTAGGTATTATTATCAAGCTTTTCGAGATTAAATATAACTTAATTAAAAAGATATTTGATTTTTGTTTTCTTAAAATAAATACATAAAAGTAAAAGACATAAATTTAAAGATAGTAGGGATGAGATAAAGAATAGGAGATTGATTTCACCACTCACCGCATAACAATGGTCAATCATAAATTAATAAGGAAAATTCATATTATGCATGATATAGGGCTTGTCTCACTCGAGTAGGTAGTCAAGAAATTACCTCTAAAGAATAAGTATAATCCATCTTCGGTTGGCACAGACCGTCCACCTAACCACTAAGATGTGGTACGACCCATCTTCCCTAGGCATGGACTAGCTACGTCTTTAATAGGATATACACACAATCAATGGAATAGTATAATCCATCTTCGGTTGGCACAGACTATCTACCTAAATTACACTAAACTAGGGTGTAGTACAATCCGTCTTCCCTAGGCATGGTCTGTCTAATCCTCTTGATCATATATCAATTAAAACCGTTGTATAACAATCATTCACATAATCACAGAAAATATGAAGGATTGAGTTCAATCAATATAAAAGACTTTCTAAGACAAGATAAGAAATTCATAATGATTAAATATAAACATTAAAATCAATTCTCACAGTTATACAACCATCATGCATAGAGCAAATCTCAAACTAAAATACAATTAAACCATTGTTACTTGGAAAGGGCTACATCAACACACCCTATTAGGAATTTAGCCGCTCATCGTAGTGCTGGGATGGCCTCCTTCCATGTTCTTCTCCTCTTCAACTTGTCAGGACTCCGAGAAGAATTTTCTGTCTAAATCTAAGTACAAGCCCAAGCACCAAGCACCAAGCACACATTCTATTGAAGCTTTGGGGTCTATTTATAGAGACTATGAGAGGCCTAGAAGCTCTTAGAATTCCAGAAGAACCGTCTCTTGAGTCTTCTTATCCAAGCAGGAGATTGAAACTTCAATCCAAGTAGGAAAAGGATTCCAAATTCGGCCAGAATTGCGGTCTTTTACTGCGGGATGATTTTGGCATAGTAAGTGTCCGAATTTGGGAAAAGGTATTTCTGACATATTTGTTGCACTTTTTATTAGATTTCCAATGCCACTAATTTCATTACAATCCAATATCTAACGCAAAAGTTATGATCCAAACATTGAGATATATGCAGAATCCAAATTTGAATCCAATCCGATTTTGACTCTTAGTAGAGAAATTCCGATTTGACCCTTCTATTGATTTGATTAAACTTAACCACATCATATAGGTATTCTATTATGATTGGTTAAGCTTACCAATATATTCTAGATCTTCTCAAAGTGTGCTTTAAGCCCAAAATTAATGGAATTAATTGTATCTTTATTTAAAACCTGAAAACAATAAAACAACACAAAATCAAACAAATAACAATGCTAAGGAATTAACACATATAAGTTAAGGGGCTTGAATGTGCAACATTCAACGCTTATCACACCTCCAAACTTACATATTGCTAGTCCCTTAGCAATATAAAACAAGAAATAAAACTTAAAAACAAGAAGATAAATCCTTCTTTCGTGGGATGTACGATTGCATTTAGCGTATGCAACAAGCCTTTTAAACCCCTAGGACTCCCTAGTGGACGAGTGAAGTCTCGTGAGGGTTTGCCAGAATTGATACCCACAAACAATTTTCCTACCATGTTATCCCCAAGAATGCAGCATCATAAAAATAATGGTTCTCATTCATTAGCAAGCTTAACAAAATAAACTCCATCTTCACAATTTCAGGGAACTAAAAATTAAGCTGCTAACATGGCATTATGAGATATCACAAGATTCAACTAGTGTAAAGTAAACTTAACACATAGTCATGAGGTTTCAAAATTAATCTCAATCATGAATGGTTCAATACTCAAAATTCGCTGGACTCCCCATTAGATAAAACAACCAAGGCATATATATTTATTATTATTTTTATATATGCAGGCTGTGCAATGCTTAGCTCCCTTAAGCTTTCTAATTGGCCCATGTACCAAGTGTTAGGTCAATGACTCCCAAACCAGATGGTTTTAGGGCATTAGGTGTAAAACACCCTAAAGACTTACTAACTCGAGTCAAAAAGGCTACAAAGCTAAACTTAGTCATTTTATCAATCAAAACAAACTTCCATCTTTTGACGCGAATACTCAATGCTTAATGAGGCAAGAGATCCGGTTATTCAGTGAAAAGCTCAAAGTGATCAATATTTTTTTTTTCTTTCTTTCTTTTCCACTTCTTTTTTTTCTCTTTTTTTTTTTTTTTTTCTTTTCATTTTTTTTATGCCAAGGTTATTCCTCTCATAAGTTACCCAGTTGCATCCAAAATATTGATAACAGACATAACTGATTTCAAATTTCATACCCCACAGACTACGTGCTAGTGTGCTTGTGAGAATCAAATTGAAACAAGTAATATCTCATGCTGCCAAAGAAAATAACAAAACTTCTTAATTCCCTAGTCAAGTGATCATGTGTTCATCATGTTAAGCTCACCAATGAAATACGAATCAAAATTCAAAATCAACAGCATGCTCAAGAATAACATAGCAAAATATTGGATAGTGTTTTGTTCTTCCATACCCCCAAACTTGAATCACATATTGTCCCCAATGTGTGTATAGAACTGAACATAACAATAAGAGGATAAGAATACCTGAATGAGCAGATGCGAGGCATATCATATCCCCAAACTTGATTGTAAAAACACTTGTCTTGAAAAAGAGAGTGATACTCCAACCAAATACTAGTCAAATGCAACACATTATTGTAAAAATATAAACTAAGAATAAAGCAACAATGGAGAAGATAAACCTGGACGGAGATCATGTACCCTGGCTTGATAGAGGACTCGAGCGTACATGACCTGTGCTCGAACCAATGAAACTGACTCATTCAGTCGAAATATGTGGGATTCGCCAAACCAACGAAATCCACATCCTTGATGCGCTCAGTGTTCTCTGACCCTTAAGTTTAAATTTGAAGCACCAATCTTTTCTTCTCTTGGACCAGAGAGAATAAAGCTTACATACAGAAAGGTAATTCTGAATGCCCGCATATCGAGGTAGATCTCTTTGAGTATTCTCAAACAGTTTCTCATCTGGAAGGGAATCATGAACTGGAGTAGAATGAGGATAATACACAATGAAGTTTTCTACCTTGATGGTCTCTTTTTGCTCTTCTAATATCCCTAACAAACTACTCTCCTGACCTCTTGGTGAATCACAAGCAATAGGGGCTCGGGGTTCATATGGTGTCTCGAGAATAAGAGTGGGTGATGAAGGAGCCTCAGTGTTGACTTTCTCGCCCTTTGCTTGATGTAGAGCTTGTGGGGCCTCAATTTGCTCCTCCTTCCTCTCTTTCCCGTGAGTTTCGACCACTTTTCCATTATTCATTATGGTGATGGCTTGCTTATGATAAGAAATACTTTCATCCACCACGTAGTGTTTATCAAGATTGGCCACCGATTGTCTTTGAAGCTCTTCTTCTTCTATTTGATTTGTTATCTGCTCCATCGAAACTTTTAACTCGGCAATGGATTGAACCATTGGTCCCATCTGAGCCTCAAATTTGTCAATGGCTTGGGAGAGAGAGATCAGTGCTTGACCCCGAGATTCCATTGCCTGATTGATCTTACCCATAAGTTTCAACATCTGAGCTTGAAAGTCAGAACCTGACTGAATAGATGGTGTAGCCTGAGAAGAAGGTTGCCAATTATCCTCAAATTCAGCACAATATGGAGATGATTGCCATTGCTGGTGGGGAGGATGGAAGTTAGATGGTGGATGGGTCGCTTGATCATTGAACTGTGGATATGCCTGATGGTATAGTTCATGAAATTGTGGAGCATAATTTTCAGGAGCTTGAGCTTGCCACGAGACATTAGACTGGTTACTCCATGCCGGGTCATAGGAATCAAAGTAAGGCTCATTCCTCGGTCTAGAGAACTGTATGTTCATATGCTCATAAGAATAGTTAGAAAATTGTTTTGCAGTAGGACAATCTTTAACATGATGATAAGGACTATAGCAATATGAACATGGTCCATGGGGTGTTGGAATGCCTCCCCACATGAACTAAATTGACAAAAAAAAATTAAAATTAAAATTAAAATTAAAATTAAAATTAAAATAAAAACAAAGATTGAAAACAAAAAATAAAAATAAAGAAACCAAAAAAAAAAAAAAAAAAAAAAAAGAAAAGAATCAAGTTAAATTCAATCTTTAAAACTTAATAACACAAGATTAAATATAACTTAATTAAAAAGATATTTGATTTTTGTTTTCTTAAAATAAATACATAAAAGTAAAAGACATAAATTTAAAGATAGTAGGGATGAGATAAAGAATAGGGGATTGATTTCACCACTCACCACATAACAATGGTCAATTGTAAATTAATAAGGAAAATTCATACTATGCATGATATAGGGCTCGTCTCACTCGAGTAGTCAAGAAATTACCTTTAAAGAATAAGTATAATCCATCTTCGGTTGGCACGGACCGTCCACCTAACTACTAAGATGCGGTACGACCCGTCTTCCCTAGGCATGGACTAGCTACGTCTTTAATAGGATATACACACAATCAATGGAATAGTATAACCCATCTTCGGTTGGCACAGACTGTCTACCTAAATTACACTAAACTAGGGTGTAATACAATCCGTCTTCCCTAGGCATGGTCTATCTAATCCTCTTGATCATATATCAATTAAAACCGTTGTATAACAATCATTCACATAATCACAGAAAATATGAATGATTGAGTTCAATCAATTTAAAAGACTTTCTAAGACAAGATAAGAAATTCATAATGATTGAATATAAACATTAAAATCAATTCTCACAGTTATACAACCATCATGCATAGAGAAAATCCCAAACTAAAATACAATTAAACCATTGTTACTTGAAAAGGGCTACATCAACACACCCTATTAGGAATTTAACCACTCATCGTAGTTCTGAGATGGCCTCCTACCATGTTCTTCTCCTCTTCAACTTGTCAGGACTCCGAAAAGAATTTTCTGTCTAAATCTAAGTACAAGCCCAAGCACCAAGCACCAAGCACACCTTCTCTTGAAGCTTTGGGGTCTATTTATAGAGACTATGAGAGGCCTAGAAGCTCTTAGAGTTCCAGAAAAACCGTCTCTTGAGTCTTCTTGTCCAAGCAGGAGATTGAAACTTCAATCCAAGTAGGAAAAGGATTCCAAATTCGGCCAGAATTGCGGTCTTTTACTGCAGGGCGATTTTGACATAGTAAATGTCCGAATTTAGGAAAAGGTATTTCTGACATATTTGTTGCACTTTTATTAGCTTTCGAACGCGACCAATTTCATTACAATCCAATATCTAACGCAAAAGTTATGATCCAAACATTGAGATATATGCAGAATCCAAATTTGAATCCAATCCGATTTTGACTCTTAGTAGAGAAATTCCGATTTGACCCTTCTATTGATGTGATTAAACTTAACCACATCATATAGGTATTCTATTATGATTGGTTAAGCTTACCAATATATTCTAGATCTTCTCAAAGTATGCTTTAAGCCTAAAATTAATGGAATTAATTGTATCTTTATTTAAAATCTGAAAACAATAAAACAACACAAAATCAAACAAATAACAATGCTAAGGAATTAACATATATAAGTTAAGGGGCTAGAATGTGAAACATCGAATTTTGGGATTAGGGTTTAGGGTTTAGGGTTTAGGTTTTAGGGTTTACGGTTTTAGGGTTTAGGGTTTTAGGGTTTAGGGTTTAGGGTTTAGGGTTTAGGGTTTAGGGTTTAGGGTTTAGGGTTTAGGGTTTAGGGTTTAGGGTTTAGGGTTTAGGGTGTTTAGGGTGTTAGGGTTTAGGGTGTTAGGGTTTAGGGTTTAGGGTGTTAGGGTTTAGGGTTTAGGGTTTAGGGTTTAGGGTTTAGGGTTTAGGGTTTAGGGTTTAGGGTTTAGGGTTTAGGGTGTTAGGGTTTAGGGTGTTAGGGTGTTAGGGTTTAGGGTTTAGGGTGTTAGGGTTTAGGGTTTAGGGTTTAAGGGTTTAGGGTTTAGGGTGTTAGGGTTTAGGGTGTTAGGGTTTAGGGTGTTAGGGTTTAGGGTTTAGGGTTTAGGGTTTAGGGTTTAGGGTTTAGGGTTTAGGGTTTAGGGTTTAGGGTTTAGGGTTTAGGGTTTAGGGTTTAGGGTTTAGGGTTTAGGGTTTAGGGTTTAGGGTTTAGGGTTTAGGGTTTAGGGTTTAGGGTTTAGGGTTTAGGGTTTAGGGTTTAGGGTTTAGGGTTTAGGGTTTAGGGTTTAGGGTTTAGGGTTTAGGGTTTAGGGTTTAAGGTTTAGGGTTTAGGGTTTAGGGTTTAGGGTTTAGGGGTTAAGGGTTAAGGGTTTAGGGTTAAGGGTTTAGGGTTAAGGGTTTTAGGGTTTAGGGTTTAGGGTTTAGGGTTTAGGGTTTAGGGTTTAGGGTTTAGGGTTTAGGGTTTAGGGTTTAGGGTTTAGGGTTTAGGGTTTAGGGTTTAGGGTTTAGGGTTTAGGGTTTAGGGTTTAGGGTTTAGGGTTTAGGGTTTAGGGTTTAGGGTTTAGGGTTTAGGGTTTAGGGTTTAGGGTTTAGGGTTTAGGGTTTAGGGTTTAGGGTTTAGGGTTTAGGGTTTAGGGTTTAGGGTTTAGGGTTTAGGGTTTAGGGTTTAGGGTTTAGGGTTTAGGGTTTAGGGTTTAGGGTTTAGGGTTTAGGGTTTAGGGTTTAGGGTTTAGGGTTTAGGGTTTAGGGTTTAGGGTTTAGGGTTTAGGGTTTAGGGTTTAGGGTTTAGGGTTTAGGGTTTAGGGTTTAGGGTTTAGGGTTTAGGGTTTAGGGTTTAGGGTTTAGGGTTTAGGGTTTAGGGTTTAGGGTTTAGGGTTTAGGGTTTAGGGTTTAGGGTTTAGGGTTTAGGGTTTAGGGTTTAGGGTTTAGGGTTTAGGGTTTAGGGTTTAGGGTTTAGGGTTTAGGGTTTAGGGTTTAGGGTTTAGGGTTTAGGGTTTAGGGTTTAGGGTTTAGGGTTTAGGGTTTAGGGTTTAGGGTTTAGGGTTTAGGGTTTAGGGTTTAGGGTTTAGGGTTTAGGGTTTAGGGTTTAGGGTTTAGGGTTTAGGGTTTAGGGTTTAGGGTTTAGGGTTTAGGGTTTAGGGTTTAGGGTTTAGGGTTTAGGGTTTAGGGTTTAGGGTTTAGGGTTTAGGGTTTAGGGTTTAGGGTTTAGGGTTTAGGGTTTAGGGTTTAGGGTTTAGGGTTTAGGGTTTAGGGTTTAGGGTTTAGGGTTTAGGGTTTAGGGTTTAGGGTTTAGGGTTTAGGGTTTAGGGTTTAGGGTTTAGGGTTTAGGGTTTAGGGTTTAGGGTTTAGGGTTTAGGGTTTAGGGTTTAGGGTTTAGGGTTTAGGGTTTAGGGTTTAGGGTTTAGGGTTTAGGGTTTAGGGTTTAGGGTTTAGGGTTTAGGGTTTAGGGTTTAGGGTTTAGGGTTTAGGGTTTAGGGTTTAGGGTTTAGGGTTTAGGGTTTAGGGTTTAGGGTTTAGGGTTTAGGGTTTAGGGTTTAGGGTTTAGGGTTTAGGGTTTAGGGTTTAGGGTTTAGGGTTTAGGGTTTAGGGTTTAGGGTTTAGGGTTTAGGGTTTAGGGTTTAGGGTTTAGGGTTTAGGGTTTAGGGTTTAGGGTTTAGGGTTTAGGGTTTAGGGTTTAGGGTTTAGGGTTTAGGGTTTAGGGTTTAGGGTTTAGGGTTTAGGGTTTAGGGTTTAGGGTTTAGGGTTTAGGGTTTAGGGTTTAGGGTTTAGGGTTTAGGGTTTAGGGTTTAGGGTTTAGGGTTTAGGGTTTAGGGTTTAGGGTTTAGGGTTTAGGGTTTAGGGTTTAGGGTTTAGGGTTTAGGGTTTAGGGTTTAGGGTTTAGGGTTTAGGGTTTAGGGTTTAGGGTTTAGGGTTTAGGGTTTAGGGTTTAGGGTTTAGGGTTTAGGGTTTAGGGTTTAGGGTTTAGGGTTTAGGGTTTAGGGTTTAGGGTTTAGGGTTTAGGGTTTAGGGTTTAGGGTTTAGGGTTTAGGGTTTAGGGTTTAGGGTTTAGGGTTTAGGGTTTAGGGTTTAGGGTTTAGGGTTTAGGGTTTAGGGTTTAGGGTTTAGGGTTTAGGGTTTAGGGTTTAGGGTTTAGGGTTTAGGGTTTAGGGTTTAGGGTTTAGGGTTTAGGGTTTAGGGTTTAGGGTTTAGGGTTTAGGGTTTAGGGTTTAGGGTTTAGGGTTTAGGGTTTAGGGTTTAGGGTTTAGGGTTTAGGGTTTAGGGTTTAGGGTTTAGGGTTTAGGGTTTAGGGTTTAGGGTTTAGGGTTTAGGGTTTAGGGTTTAGGGTTTAGGGTTTAGGGTTTAGGGTTTAGGGTTTAGGGTTTAGGGTTTAGGGTTTAGGGTTTAGGGTTTAGGGTTTAGGGTTTAGGGTTTAGGGTTTAGGGTTTAGGGTTTAGGGTTTAGGGTTTAGGGTTTAGGGTTTAGGGTTTAGGGTTTAGGGTTTAGGGTTTAGGGTTTAGGGTTTAGGGTTTAGGGTTTAGGGTTTAGGGTTTAGGGTTTAGGGTTTAGGGTTTAGGGTTTAGGGTTTAGGGTTTAGGGTTTAGGGTTTAGGGTTTAGGGTTTAGGGTTTAGGGTTTAGGGTTTAGGGTTTAGGGTTTAGGGTTTAGGGTTTAGGGTTTAGGGTTTAGGGTTTAGGGTTTAGGGTTTAGGGTTTAGGGTTTAGGGTTTAGGGTTTAGGGTTTAGGGTTTAGGGTTTAGGGTTTAGGGTTTAGGGTTTAGGGTTTAGGGTTTAGGGTTTAGGGTTTAGGGTTTAGGGTTTAGGGTTTAGGGTTTAGGGTTTAGGGTTTAGGGTTTAGGGTTTAGGGTTTAGGGTTTAGGGTTTAGGGTTTAGGGTTTAGGGTTTAGGGTTTAGGGTTTAGGGTTTAGGGTTTAGGGTTTAGGGTTTAGGGTTTAGGGTTTAGGGTTTAGGGTTTAGGGTTTAGGGTTTAGGGTTTAGGGTTTAGGGTTTAGGGTTTAGGGTTTAGGGTTTAGGGTTTAGGGTTTAGGGTTTAGGGTTTAGGGTTTAGGGTTTAGGGTTTAGGGTTTAGGGTTTAGGGTTTAGGGTTTAGGGTTTAGGGTTTAGGGTTTAGGGTTTAGGGTTTAGGGTTTAGGGTTTAGGGTTTAGGGTTTAGGGTTTAGGGTTTAGGGTTTAGGGTTTAGGGTTTAGGGTTTAGGGTTTAGGGTTTAGGGTTTAGGGTTTAGGGTTTAGGGTTTAGGGTTTAGGGTTTAGGGTTTAGGGTTTAGGGTTTAGGGTTTAGGGTTTAGGGTTTAGGGTTTAGGGTTTAGGGTTTAGGGTTTAGGGTTTAGGGTTTAGGGTTTAGGGTTTAGGGTTTAGGGTTTAGGGTTTAGGGTTTAGGGTTTAGGGTTTAGGGTTTAGGGTTTAGGGTTTAGGGTTTAGGGTTTAGGGTTTAGGGTTTAGGGTTTAGGGTTTAGGGTTTAGGGTTTAGGGTTTAGGGTTTAGGGTTTAGGGTTTAGGGTTTAGGGTTTAGGGTTTAGGGTTTAGGGTTTAGGGTTTAGGGTTTAGGGTTTAGGGTTTAGGGTTTAGGGTTTAGGGTTTAGGGTTTAGGGTTTAGGGTTTAGGGTTTAGGGTTTAGGGTTTAGGGTTTAGGGTTTAGGGTTTAGGGTTTAGGGTTTAGGGTTTAGGGTTTAGGGTTTAGGGTTTAGGGTTTAGGGTTTAGGGTTTAGGGTTTAGGGTTTAGGGTTTAGGGTTTAGGGTTTAGGGTTTAGGGTTTAGGGTTTAGGGTTTAGGGTTTAGGGTTTAGGGTTTAGGGTTTAGGGTTTAGGGTTTAGGGTTTAGGGTTTAGGGTTTAGGGTTTAGGGTTTAGGGTTTAGGGTTTAGGGTTTAGGGTTTAGGGTTTAGGGTTTAGGGTTTAGGGTTTAGGGTTTAGGGTTTAGGGTTTAGGGTTTAGGGTTTAGGGTTTAGGGTTTAGGGTTTAGGGTTTAGGGTTTAGGGTTTAGGGTTTAGGGTTTAGGGTTTAGGGTTTAGGGTTTAGGGTTTAGGGTTTAGGGTTTAGGGTTTAGGGTTTAGGGTTTAGGGTTTAGGGTTTAGGGTTTAGGGTTTAGGGTTTAGGGTTTAGGGTTTAGGGTTTAGGGTTTAGGGTTTAGGGTTTAGGGTTTAGGGTTTAGGGTTTAGGGTTTAGGGTTTAGGGTTTAGGGTTTAGGGTTTAGGGTTTAGGGTTTAGGGTTTAGGGTTTAGGGTTTAGGGTTTAGGGTTTAGGGTTTAGGGTTTAGGGTTTAGGGTTTAGGGTTTAGGGTTTAGGGTTTAGGGTTTAGGGTTTAGGGTTTAGGGTTTAGGGTTTAGGGTTTAGGGTTTAGGGTTTAGGGTTTAGGGTTTAGGGTTTAGGGTTTAGGGTTTAGGGTTTAGGGTTTAGGGTTTAGGGTTTAGGGTTTAGGGTTTAGGGTTTAGGGTTTAGGGTTTAGGGTTTAGGGTTTAGGGTTTAGGGTTTAGGGTTTAGGGTTTAGGGTTTAGGGTTTAGGGTTTAGGGTTTAGGGTTTAGGGTTTAGGGTTTAGGGTTTAGGGTTTAGGGTTTAGGGTTTAGGGTTTAGGGTTTAGGGTTTAGGGTTTAGGGTTTAGGGTTTAGGGTTTAGGGTTTAGGGTTTAGGGTTTAGGGTTTAGGGTTTAGGGTTTAGGGTTTAGGG